>NC_091953.1:1345712-1645712 GCF_031021105.1 Erythrolamprus reginae
AAGGCTACAAGCGTAAAATAGTATTGTAGACTTCTTGCTCTTTAGAAACATAGAAGATGATGGACGGCGGAAAAAGGCCTCATGGTCCATCTTCTCTGCCCTTCTACTATTTCCTGTATTTCATCTTAGGATGGATCAGTGTTTATCCCAGGCATGTTTACATTCAGTTCCTGTGGATTTACCAACCACGTCTGCTGAAGTTTGTTCCAAGCATCTACTCCTCTTTCAGTCAAATAATATTCCGATCTTTCCCCAACTAATCTCTTTCCCTTTTTGTTTCTTTTTATGTGTGATATGTTTGTATGTTTGTACGTTTGTATGTTTTTTCTTTTTCTTTTTAAAAACGTAAATAACAACAACAATAACAATAACAATAATAATTTATTAGATTTGTATGCCGCCCCTCTCCGAAGACTCGGAGCGGCTCGCAACAGAATACAATACAGTATCACAAATCCAATATGTTAAAAAAGCACATATTTAATAAAGATTATTTTTTTTAAAAAAGGAAAAGAAAAAACCCCCCAGAACAAGCAAGAGATTAAAAGGTGCCTTTATTTTCCCCCTGTGTGTTTTTCTTTTCTGCTTGTGTGTTTTTATGTGTTTTGTTTTAAATGAACAATTAAAGAATAAAATAAAAGAGGCCCTTAAAAGGCGCTTCGTGCTTCTGAGTGTGGAAAACCACCACGCTGGAACACTTGGAGACTAAAACCGGCGTCTTTCCCAAACCTCCGTCCTCACTACATCCCGCCAACTCCCGGCCATGCCTTCCCTCTCCGGTGCACGATTATCCTCCGCGTTGCTGGTTTTTGCTGTGTCTCCGGCGTACGTGATCCGAAAAGTGGGAATGATTAGCATCCCCTGGCCTACTTTTCCCCGGCTCAGCACTCTCCGACTTCGAGGGGGAAATGTAAAATAAAAACCCAAATCTGCTTTGCTGGAGCTTTTGAAAGCTTGACAGGTTTTGTGCTTTGCACATGGAGATAATTGCGCCGCGAGATGCGCGCTTGACGGCTGGGGGAGCCGTGAGTCATTGGGGAGGAGTGGCTGTGCGGTAGGAGGAGGAGGAGGAGGAGGAAGGGCGGAAAGACCCAGGATTATGGGTCTGGGGGTTTCTATGGAGACTCTCGGGCCTCCAGGTCTTTCTTTCTTTCTTTCCCTCCTTTTCTTCCTTCCCTCCCTCCCTCTCTCCCTCTTTCCTTCCTTCCTCCCTCCCTCCCTCCCTTCTTTCTTTCTTTCTTTCCTTCCCTTCCCTCTCTTCCTCTCTTCCTTCTTCTTCCCTCCCCCCTCCCTCCTCCTTTCTTTCTTTCTTTCTTTCTTTCCCTCCTTTTCTTCCTTCCCTCCCTCACTCTCTCTCTCTTTCCTTCCTTCCTTCCTTCCTCCCTCCCTCCTTCCCTCCCTTCTTTCTTTCTTTCCTTCCTTCCTTTCCTTCCCTCTCTTCCTCTCTCTCCCTTCTTCTTCCCTTCCCCATCCCTTCCTCCCTTCTTTCTTTCTTTCTTTCCCTCGCTTGCTTCCTTCCCTCCTTTGCTATCTCCCTCTTTCCTTCCTTCCTCCCTTCCTTCCTTCCTTCCTTCCTTCCTTAGTGGTGGGATTAAATTTTTAAAAAACTGGTTCTGTGGGTGTGGCTTATTTGGGGTTTGTGGCTAGTTGGTTGTGTGACTGGGTGGGCGTGGCTACATGCATAGGGACTACTCGGGGTGACTTGGGGTGTGTGGCTAGTTGGTCTTGTGACTGAGTGGGCGTGGCTACATGCATGGGAGATTACTGAGGGGGACTTGGTGAGTGTGGCTAGTTGGTTGTGTGACTGGGGTGGGCGTGCCTACATGCATAGGTACTCAGAATGACTTGGTGGGTGTGGCTATGGTCATGTGACTGGGTGGGCGTGAACAGTGTAGATTATATTCCACAGTTTATACATTTCTCATTTCAATGTCTGTTCCTAATTCATATTGTTTTTATTATATGTTAACCAATAAATATGATTGACGGCTTGTCTAAAGGATTTATAAGATTTTCCAATTTTAAATATGATTTAAATTGATGAAGATTAAGATTTAGATAACAATGATATAATATAGCAATGTAAAACTAGTAGGCTGATAAATAATAATAATAGTAATAATAATAATAAAAAAGCTGTAGCAATAATGTCAACAGGTAGGTTGGCAAATGTGTAAATTGTTGAGTATTTAAGACTTGATGTATAACTGTAATTATCAATGAAGATATTTATGTATAATTTATTAGACTTGTATTCTGCTCTGAGTATTTGTAGAGGGGCGGCATACAAGTCTAATAAATATTATTATTATTATTTTACTGAAAGAGTAGTAGATGCTTGGAACAAACTTCCAGCAGACGTGGTAGATAAATCCACAGTAACTGAATTTAAACATGCCTGGGATAAACATATATCCATCCTAAGATAAAATACAGAAAATAGTATAAGGGCAGACGAGATGGACCATGAGGTCTTTTTCTGCCGTCAGACTTCTATGTTTCTATGTTTCTATTATTATTATTATATGCCTGTATAAGTTGTGTTCTGTTTTTGTTTTTGTCTTTGTTTGTTTTATGGTATTTGCTATTTTTAATGTAAATAATTAATAAAGATTTCCAGTTTTATCTATTTGTTTCCTTTTGAAATGTGTAGAATCTCCAAGTTTTCAAATATAAGTCGTCCCCCCTTTTTTTGCAGTGCTGTTGTATCTTCAAACCGTCACTAAATGAACCGTTGTAAGTTTGTCCCAACTGCCACCTTGTATAGTTTTCCATATAGGCATTTCATGGCATTTTTCTTCAAGGGCAAAGCACGCGAGGGCCAATGGAAGCAAGCAAGGAGCGTTTGCAGAAGGGGGAAAAACCCTGTTAGGAAGAGTTTAGGGAATGTGTTTTATCATCAGCCGCATCGAGAGGCTACAAAGCCGAGGAAACATCCTAATTATTTTCTTTCCCTCCCCTCCCCTCCCTCCCTTTCATTCCTCCTTTCCTTTATTTAAATCTCATAACAAGAACATATTTACCTAATCGCCGCTCTGTGTCAACTTAACTTCCATCCGGGAAATCACAAGTGCAACCGAGGAGCCGAGAGAGGCTCGTAAACAGCCGAAGAGAACAATATAAAAAATATTTTAAAAACGGAGACGTTAATTCGAACGGTGGGAGATTTTTCAGATATGTCGCAACCCAAAACGATTGAACGAACCCAACTTTCTTCTGTCTCTTATTTAATCCTCGATGGACAACCACAACAGACAACAAAAACATCCTTTGCCAAAGAAGGCAAAAGTTGCTAGTTAGAAGGGACCTTGGAGGTCCTCTAGTCCAGTCCCTCGATCGAAAAGGAGACCCCATACCATCTCAGTCAAGTGCTTGTCCAGTCTCTTCTTAAAAGCCTCCAGTAGCGGAACACCAACAACTCCTGGTGGCAAGCTGTTCCACTGGTTAATTGTTCCTAATTCCTAATTCCATTTTTATAAAGTTTCTCCTTAACTCCAGGTTGTTCCTCTCCTCAATGAGTTTCTATTTGTTGCTTCTTGACCTGCCTTCAGGTGTTTTGGAGAATAGGGGGACCTCCTCTCCTCTTTAGCAGCCCCTCAAATACTGAGGGGACTTGCATGCAAATGGTCTCCAACCTTGGAAGCTTTAGGACTTGGGGACTTCAAAACCCAGAATTCCCCAGCCAGCCATGAATGATAGCGTTGGAAGAGGCCAGAAGGGTCATCTAAGTCAGTGTTTCCCAACCTTGGCAGATTGAAGATATCTGGACTTCAACTCCCAGAATTCCCCCAGCCAGCAAATGCTGGCTGGGGAATTCTGGGAGTTGAAGTCCAGATATCTTCAATCCGCCAAGGTTGGGAAACACTGATCTAAGTCAGGGATCTCCAACCTGGGCCATTTTAAGGCTTGTGGACTCCAACTCCCAGAGTTCCCCAACCAGCCATGAATGATAAAGTTGGAAGAGGCCAGAAGGGTCATCTAAGTCAGGGTCTCCAACCTGGGCCACTTTAATACTTGTTTACTTCAACTCCCAGAGTTCCTAAGTCAGGTATGAATGATAGAGTTGGAAGAGGCCAGAAGGGGCATCTAAGTCAGGGGTGTCCAACCTTGGCCACTTTTAAGACTTTGTGAACTTCAACTCCCAGAATTCCCCAGCCATCAAAAAGCTGAAGTCCATGACTCTTCAAGTGGCCAAAGTTGGACACCCCTGGTATAGGGTTGGACTAGAAGACCTCCAAGGTCCCTTCTAAATCTATTCTTCTCTGTTCTGTATTGTAATCAGATTTCAGCTTCAAATTCCTCTCTGGGCTGCAGCTGAGATGGTTTAATCTTCTCCCCTGTCAGCTTCCACCCCCCACCCACCCCATATTTTACGGCTGCTGTTCAGCTGATGAAATACAACCTTGGCAAGGTGTGCAGCTGGAGGCACTCTGGGCTGGAGAGACGGGCGGTTGTATCTCATCGGGTTTTACAGCCCTCCTGACCCCGGGGCTCAGCCAGGGAGGGGGCCCCCGGTCTTGTCAGCCAGATGTTGTATGGCTGCCCCCCCCAAGGGCTCAAATGCAGGATGGCAGCTGCCTGGCATGGACAGGGCCAAGCCAAGCAGGCATGAAACTATGACAGCTCCCTGGCTGAGAAGGGGGATCAAGGGCGATTGAGGGGGGGGCATCTTTATTAGGTTCAGGCAGGAGGGGGAGCAGGAGGCCTTAGTGGGAGGGAGGGAGGGGGGGGAGGAAGAAGGCTTGAAAAAGGGGAAGGTTGAGTACAATAAAGGGCCAGGCAGAGGTCCATCCATCCTCCTATCTATATCTCTATCTATCCACAGTCTGTCTCTCTCTCTCTATCTCTCTGTCTCTTTCTATCTATCTTTATCATGCAGTTTGTTTATTTATTTATTAGATTAGATCCATATCTATCTATCTATCTATCTATCTATCTATCTATCTATCTATCTATCTATCTATCTATCTATCTATCTATCTTCTCTCCAGAGTGGCGCAGTGGTTAGAGTGCAGCTAACTGCTAATACTAGTTCGGCAGTTCAAATCTCACCACCAGCTCCAGGTTGACTCAGCCTTCCATCCTTCCTTGAGGTGGGTCAAGTGGGGACCCAGATTGTTGGGGGCGAGAGGCTGACTCTCTGCAAACCACTTAGAGAGAGCGGTAGATACATGTAAGTGCTATTGCTATAATATACAGTATCTGATGGGTTCCTTGTGTGATGGAGGGGGAAGAGAGAGAGAGAGAGAGAAAGAAAGAAAGAAAGAAAGAAAGGGAGAGAGAAAGACAGAAAGAGAGAGAGTGAGAAAGACAGAAAGAGAGAGAAGAAAGAAAGAAAGGAAGGAAGGAAGGGAGAGAAAAAGACAGTAAGTGGCAGAAAGAGAGAGTGAGAGAAAGAGAGAAAGAGAGAGAGAAGAGAGAGAGAGAAAGAAAGAAAGGGAGAGAGAAAGACAGAAAGAGACAGAAAGAGAGAGAGTGAGAAAGACAGAAAGAGAGAGAGAAGAGAGAGAAAGAAAGAAAGAAAGGGAGAGAAAAGACAGTAAGAGGTAGAAAGAGAGAGGAGAGAAAGAGAGAAGAGAGAAAGAAAGGGAGACAGAGAAAGACAGAGATAGAAAGAGAGAGTGAGAGAAAGAGAGAGAGAAAGAGAGAGAAGAGAGAGAGAGAAGAGAGAGAGAAAGAAAAAAAGGGGAGAGAGAAAGACAGAAAGAGATAGAAAGAGGGAGTAAGAGAAAGAGAGAGAAAGAGAGAAGAGAGAGAGAGAAAGGGAGATAGAGAAAGAAAGGGGGGAAAGAGAGAAGAGAGAGAGAGAAAGAAAGAAAGAAAGAAAGAAAGGGAGAGAGAGAGAGAGAAAGGAAGGAAAGGAAGGCAGGCAACTACCTGTTGCTTGGTTCTCTGCACTGGGCAGAACGAGGTCCTCCCTCCCCCAGTGACCTGGCCCTCCTGGTGCAGGCAGAAAGTCAGTTGTGGGGAGGGGGATGCTGTTTCCATAGAGATTTGGAAAGTGGGGTTCTCAAGAGGACGTGCAAGAACTCTCCAGTTGCCATGGTGATGGTTGGAAGCTACGCAAGTCCCCTTTCCCCAAAGAAGCCACGAAAGAGAAGAGATCTCGGCTTGGCCCAGAATGGCTTCACCTGGCCTGGGAGAGGAGGGGGATTTAAAAGCTCTCCTCCCAGCAGCAGAGGGGCATCACTAAGTGGTCTCCGTACCAGGTTTGGAATTCAGATTACAGAACAGAGGGACCTTGGAGGTCTTCTAGTCAACCCTCTGCTTAAAAACTTCCAGTGTTGGAGCCTTCACAACTTCTGGAGTTCCACTGATCAATTGTTCTAACAGTCAGGAAATTCCTCCTTAGTTCTACGTTGCTTCTCTCCTTGTTTAATTCCCACCCATTGCTTCCTGTATTTTGGAGAATAGCCTGACTCCCTCTTCTTTGTGGCAACCCCTGAGATATTGGAAGGCTGCTATCATGTCTCCATTGGTCCATCTTTTCATTCAACTAGCCATGCCCAGTTCCTGCAACCGTTCTTCGTATGTTTTAGCCTCCAGTCCCCTGATCATCTTTGTCGCTCTTCTCTGCCCTGTTTCTAGAGTCTCCACATCCTTTTTGCATTGTGGGGACGAAAACTGAATTCCAAGTGTGGCCTTTATAAAGTGATGTTAACCCTTTGCGTGATCTTGATTCTATCCCTCTGTTCATGCAGCCAAGAACTGTGTGGGGTTTTTTGGCAGCTGCTGTACATGGCTGGCTCCTATTTCAGTGGTTGTCCACCAGGACTCCAAGGTCCCTCTCACAGTTACCACTGTTGAGCAAGGTAGCACATAGACTCTACCTGTGTGTTTTGTTTTTCTTCCCTAAATGTAGAACCTGACTTTTTCCACCAGTGAATTTCATTTTGTTATATTTAAGTAATTGTTCACTGGGACTCTAAGATCCCTCTCACAGTTTCTGCTATTGAGCTTCAAATGAAAAAAATAAGAGAGAGAGAGAAAGAGGCAGAGGAAAGAGAGTAGAAAGAGAGAAGGAGAGGGAGGGAGAGTGAGAGGGAAAGAGAGAGAGGAGAGAGAAAGAAAAAGAGAGAAAAAGAGGGAGAAAGAGAAAGAGCGAGGAGAGAGAGAAGAGAGAGAGGGGAGGGTGAAAGGGGAAAGAGAGAGAGGAGAGAGAAAGAGAAAGAGAGAGGGAGGGAGGGAGGAAGAGAGAGGGGGGATGGTGAAAGGGGGAGAGAGGAGAGAGAAAGAAAAAAGAAAGAGAGGGGAAGACAGAGAAAGAGAGAGGACAGAGAAGAGAGAGAGAATAGAGAGGAGAGGGAGGGGGAGAAGAGAGAGAAAGAAGAGAGAGAAAGAGGGAGAGGGAAGAGAGAGGAGTGAGAGGAGAAAGAGAGAGAGAAAGAAAGAGGGAAAGAGGAGAGAAAGAGGAGAGAGAGAAAGAGATGAAGGGAGGGAGGGAAAGAAGGAGAGAGAGATTTCAGCAAGCACATTTTTTGCATCCCGGAATCTGCCAAGATCCCAGGACCTCACCTGTGGTGTGACCTCACTCACCTTCATGCCAATCGTAGCATCCAGGTGAGGTCCGAGTGTTGCAGGGGCCACCACAGGCGGCCCCTGACAGACACCTGTGGCTTTTGCAAGGCAAGATTCTCCTCTGCGCAAAAGTCAGGACCCCCTCCTCCCTCCCTCCCTCCCTCCCTCCCACCCACCCAGAAGAAAAACTCACTGCAAAGCAGAAATTCTGCCAAAACAGAGGTTTCTCTTCTTGCAACCCTATTAATTGAGGATTCTGGTGCCTTATATACTGTCTATATTTTCCCCCATATTTCGATCCAGCCAGCAGAAACTCGGGGCTCGACCTTCCATTTAGACAAAGTGGAACCTGCTTGAAAACAAAGCCACTCGCAGCATGGAGCCAGTGTCACCTTCCCTTTGGCAGAGGGTTGTTTTTCCCTTGCATAAATTCCTGGGTGTGAAAGAGAGGAGCCCTTGGGATGCCTTTCGCCAGTCCCCCCGTGGATGGTTGACAGGGATTGAGTTTCGGGAAGGTCAGGCCAGGCACCTGTATTATTTGGAGGCTCTCCCTCCTCTCTCTCTTTCTTCCTCTCTTCTCTCTCTCCCCCTCTTCTCTCTCTCTCTCTTCTTTCTCTCCTCTGTCTCTCCTCTCTCTCTTCTCTCTCTCTCTCTCCACTCTCTTTCATCTCTCTTTCCTCTCTCTTTCTCTCTCACCCTCCTCTCTCTATCTCTCTCTCCTCTCTCTCACTCTTTTCCTCTCTCTTCTCTCTCTCCTCTCTTTCTCTTTCACTCTTTTCCTCTCCCTCCTCTCTCTCCTCTCTCTCTTCTCTTTCTCTCTCTCTCCACTCTCTTTCATTTGTCTTTCCTCTCTCTTTCTCTCTCTCTCTCCTCTCTTTCTCTTTCACTCTTTTCCTCTCCCTCCTCTCTCTCCTCTCTCTCTTCTCTTTCTCTCTCTCTCCACTCTCTTTCATTTCTCTTTCCTCTCTCTTTCTCTCTCTTTCTCTCTCTCCTCTCTCTTTCACTCTTTTCCTCTCTCTCCTCTCTTTCCTCCCTCTCTCCCCTCTGTCTTCTCTTTCTCCCTTCGCTCTTCCTCTCCCTCTCTTTCTCCTCTCTCCTCTCTCTCCTCTCTCTCTTTTCTCTCCCATTATAGGACAGGGATGCTGGTGCACTTATGCACGCCCCATACAGACCTCTTAGGAATGGGGTGAGGTCAACAGTGGAGAGTCTAAGGGTAAAGTTTTGGGGGGTTTGGGGAAGAAACCACACAGTCAGGGAGTGAATTCCAGACGTTGATCCCTCTGTGGCTGAAGTCGTCTTTTCTGCAGTCGAGTTTCGAGAGCTTTACATTGAGTTTGAATCTATTGTGTGTGTGTGTGTGTGATGTTGCGGTTGCAGCTGAAGCAGTCCTTGACCGGTAGGACATTGTGGGAGATGATTTTACGAACTCACACTGAGATCAGATCGAAGGTGGCGACGTAGCTCCAGGTTTTCTAAGCCCAACATTTCATTGTCTCCTCAAATATTTCCTTCGCGGCAAAGAAACAATTACATAACTTGCCATAAAATATGAAGAGCAGCTGACTCATCGCAGGCAACCCAGAAAAATCCTGGGAATATTTTTAGGTGGCCGCGGTGTCTGCTTGAGAGGCGAGGTGTCAACCTGTGGAGAGAGGGAGGGGCAGGCGCCCTGCAGCACAAAGTCTCCCTCACTGCCCAGAGGCCCAAGGTCTCCTCCGTTGGGCCCCTTGGATGCAAACCGCACAGGTGGCCCTGGACTTACGGCAGCTCATTTAGGGGTTGTTGAAATTTAGGACGGCGCTGAAAAAAATGTGACTTACGACCGTTTTTTTCAACCTTATGACCATTATAGCATCCTGATGGCCACGTGAACAAAATCCAGACTTTTCTTCTCTCTCTCTTTTCTCTTCTTTTGTCTTCTCTCTCTCTCTCTCTCCCCTCTTTCGTTCTTTCTCTCTCTCTATTCTATTCTCCCTCTCCTCTTCTCTCTCCTCTTCTCTTTTACTCTAGTCTACTTTAATCTATTCTTTCTAATTTCTGTTTTGTTCTGTTCTGTTCTGTTCTGTTCTCTTCTATTCTATTCTATTCCAGTCCTATCCTATCCAATTTATTCTACTCTATTCTTTCTAATTCCTGTGCTCTTCTCTTCTCTTATTCTTTCTAATTTATGTTCTATTTTCTTCTCTTCTTTCTAATTTTTCATCACTCCTTTTTAATTTCTGTTCTATTTTATTCCATTCCGTTCAATTCTATTCTATTCTATTCTATTCTATTCTCTTCTTTCTAATTTCTCTTCTATTCTTTCTGATTTCTCTTCTCTTATTTCTAATTTCCATTCTATTCTGTCTAATTTCTATTCCATATTCTATCCCATCCCATCCCATTCTATTCTATTCTATTCTACTCTATTCTTTCTAATTTCTCTTCTCATCTCTTCTTTTTAATTTCTGTTCTATTCTATTCTATTTTTTCTAATTTCTCTTCTCTTATTTCTAATTTCTATTCTATTCTTTCTAATTTCTATCCTATCCTATTCTATTCCATTCCTGAATTCTGAATTCTATTCTCTGCTCCACATCCCAAAACGTGGCCGTTTAGGGAGAGGGGACGCAATCCAAGGGGGCTTCCAATGGTGGCTCCCCCTCCTCCCTCCGTGGCATCGTCCCCTCGTCATTCAAGGGTTAATTCTGAGTATTTCACAAAAGGCCTGAAGGTTTTTTTTTTAAAAAAAGGGTTTGGCAGAAATTAAAAATAACATGACAGCCCATCTCTCCAGGCTGGCATTCCACTGTGATTGCCAGAAGAGGAGAGAGAGAAAGAGTAAAAAATCCGTCAAGGAATGTTCACGGCCATTAATAATTCATGCTTTAATACAGGGAGATTTTTGCACAATGAGGAAGATTTGTCAGGCGGACGGAGGGGGGGAGGGATGGAGGGAATGCGCCAGGCGTAAGAGAGGATAAGCCATATTTTGGCCCTGCTTAGAAGCATAGAAACATAGAAGATTGACCGCAGAAAAAGACTTCCTGGTCCATCTAGTCTGTCCTCGTACTATTTCCTGTATTTTATCTTAGGATGGATCTATGTTTATACCAGGCATGTTTACATTCAGTGACTGTGGATTTACCAACCACATATGCTGGAAGTTTGTTCCAAGCATCTACCACTCTTTCAGTCAAATAATATTTTCTCCCCTGGCTTCTGATCTTTCCCCCAACTCACCTCAGATTGTGCCCCCTTGTTCTTCACTTTCCTATTGAAAACACTTCCCTCCTGAACCTTATTTAGAAACCTAGAAGATTGACGGCAGAAAAAGCCCTCCTGGTCCATCTAGTCTGCCCTTATACTATTTCCTGTATTTTATCTTAGGATGGATCTATGTTTATCCCAGGCATGTTTCAATTCAGTTACTGTAGATTTACCAACTAGGTATGCTGGAGGTTTGTTCCAAGCATCTACTACTCTTTCAGTAAAATAATATTTTCTCACGCTGCTTCTGATCTTTCCCCCAACTAACTTCAGATTGTGTCCCCCTGTTCTTGGGTTCACTTTCCTATTAAAAACACTTCCCTCCTGGACCCTATTTAACCCTTTAACATATTTAAATATTTTGATCATGTCCCCCCTTTCCCTTCTGACCTCCAGATTCTACAGATGGAGTTCATGAGGTCTTTCCTGATAAAGTTTTATGCTTAAGACCTTCCACCCTTTTTGTAGCCCGTCTTTGGACCCGTTCAATTTGATCCATCTCTTTTTGTAAGTGAGGTCTCCAGAACTGGACACAGGATTCTTTCTTTCTGCTTATCCAAGGGAACAAGTAGAACAAGTAGAGAAGGGAAGAAGGGAAGTTGCTTAACAGAGATGAAATGATAGAAGGTGTTGAAGGTAAAGGAACCTTGGGGGCGAGTGATCATTCAATATTGGAATTCAACATTATGCAAGGCCAAGTAGTAGAACAAAGTCAAACTAGAATCTTGGTCTTTTAAGAGAACTCATTTCAATAAACTTAGAAAGATCCTATGTAGTTTCTGCTCCAGTAATCTCACACTACTAATCAGAGCATGCAAAACTTTTGTCAGACCAATCCTTGAATGCAGCTCGTCTTTTTGGAACCCACATCGCATTTCAGACATAAACACTCTAGAAAAAGTCCAGAGATACTTTACGAGAAGAGCCCTCCACTCCTCCATTCGCAACAAAATACAGAATCCCCTACGTAACTAGACTCACAATCCTAGGTTTAGAAAGCTTAGAACAACGTCGCCTTAAACACCACCTAAGCGTAGCCTATAAAATCACCTGCTACAATGTCTTTCCTGTCAATGACGACTTCAGCTTCAACCACAGCAACGCACAAGCACACAACAGATAAGAACTTACAGTAAACTGTTCCAGACTTGACTGCAGCAAATACGACTTTAGTAACCAAGTACTCATGCCTAGAACTCACTACCTGACACTGCAGTATCATCATCTAACCCCCAAAACTTGACCCTTAGACTGTCCACTGTTGACCTCTCCCGATTCCTAAGAGGTCAGTAAGGGGCGTGCATAAGTGCACCAGCGTGCCTTCCGTCCCCTGTCCTAATGTTTCTCTCTTGCTAGTATCATGTATATAGACATTGTTATATCTTTGCATACCACCAATACATACTTGACAAAATAAATAAATCAAATAAATCAATAGAACAAGTAGAGAAGGGAAGAAGGCGATCAGCCGTATTGGACAATTCTTGCTTAACAGAGATGAAATGATAGAAGGTGTTGAAGGTAAAGGAACCTTGGGGGCGAGTGATCATTCAATATTGGAATTCAACATTCTGCAAGGCCAAGTAGTAGAACAAATTCAAACTAGAGTCTTGGACTTTTAGAGAGCTAATTTCAATAAACTTAGAAAGAACTTGGGAAGGATTCCATGGGTGGAAACCCTCGAGAAGCTTGAAGGATTTTTAAAAAGCGAGATTATAAAAGCACAGTACTAATGAAGAAGAAAGACAACAGCTCTCAAAAGAAACCAGCATAGCTGCACAGGGGGAAATGTATTAAGTGGAGAGGGGTGTCATAAAAGTCCAATTAATAAATAAAATAAATTAATTAATTAACCTTCCCTCCCTCCCTCCCCTCTTTCTGCCCATCCATCCATCCATCCGTCTTCTGTCAGCTTGTCTCTCTGACTGTCATATCTGACCCTGACTTATCTATCTCATTGAATCACTGGCCGGAAAGGGACCTTGGAGGTCTTCTAGTCCAACCCCCTTCCTGGGATCTCTGGTGTTTCCAAGCTTGGTGATTTTCTTTCAAACAATTATAATTCTTGACCACAGTACCTTGTCATGTATTGTGGGGAGGAATTGCACTGGCCCCTTGCCCTGCTAGTGTTGGTGGGCGTGTGGTTTTTCTCCTTAATTGTGCTTTGATTAGACTATTGTTTCCTGCTTAATTGTTTGTCTGCTTGATCGTTAGTCTTCTTGAAGGTTCCTTGATTAGGGCATTGTTTTCTCTCGGAGTGTTTGCCTGGTGTTAATCCCTGCTTATCTCAATGAGGATGAATTCAGCTCCATTTCAGTTTTTTTTATTGTCTCATTCGAATGATGGGTAAATAAAGAAAGCACCCATTCCAAGAGCTACGGGATGTTGTTCTTAAGATACTACATTTTGTTACGAATGGGTCCTGTTTAAAGAAGAATACAGACTTCTGGACACCGCACCTCAAGGAGGATAGAATGGAACTGGAAAAGGTGCAAAAAAGGGCCACAAGTATGGTCAAGGGAATGGAGCCCCTCCCTTATGAAACCAGGTTGCAAGGCCTCGGTCCCTTCAGCCTTGAAAGACGGCGTTTAAGGGGTGACTTGATCGAAGTGTATAAAATCATGCATGGGATAGAAAAGGTGGATAGAGAAAAATCTTTTCTCTATCATACAATACTAGGATGAGGGGCCCCTCCCTAAAGCTCATAGGTAAGAAAGTGAGGACAAATCAAGGGAAATATTTCTTCCCCCAGAGGGTCCTTGATTGATGGAATTCCCTTCCAGAAGGGGTTGTGACAGCTGTCGACCTGGAGAGCTTCAAGGCAGGATTAGACAGATTCATGGATGCCAAATATATCATAGGTGGTGATTGAAACGGATGTCCATGTGCTGCCTCTATGTTGGTTGAGGCAGGCAGGGTCCCCTTGGGTCCCATTTGTTGGGGGTCCAGGGAACAGGAGGGTCTTGCCTTCTCTTTCTGCTCAAGATCCCCCTGGACAATTGGGGGGCCACTGTGGGACACAGGATGTTGGACTCCATGGGCTTTGGCCCCATTCAGCAGGGCTCTTCTTATCTTCTTATGCTCTTATGAAAGCTAGCTAGGTGTCTTTGGGTCAACCACTAGGAGATGGTGAGCGCTAGTCCTGCCTTATTGGTTGACTTTGGACCAATCACCAGGTGGCAATGAATTCTAGTCCCGCCTCAGGCATGAAAGCCAGCAAGGTGACTTTGGGCCAATCACCAAGTGACAGTGAGTTCTAGTCCTGCCTTATTGGTTGACTTTGGACCAATCACCGGGTGGCAATTAATTCTAAGTATATAAGTCTAAGAGCTATTGCTATAATATATAACAAGAAAGCAGAATTGCTGCTACAAAGAAGAGGGGTGTCAACTTATTTTCTAAAACTCCAGAGGTCAGGAGAAGAAATGAACGCATGGAAACTAATCAAGGAGAGAAGCAACCTGGAATTAAGGAGGAATTTCCTAACAGTCAGTACAATGAACCGGTGGAACAGCTTGCCACCAGAACTTGTGGGTGCTCCATCACTGGGGAGCTTTAAGAGGAAATTGTATAAACATTGGCCTGGAATGGTAAGGGCAGACTAGATGGACCATGAGGTCTTTTTCTGCCATCAGTCTTCTATGTTTCTATTGGTCAGTGATAAGGGTACATCCAGGTAGGCAGAATCAGTTAAAAAAAAAGGATTTTTTTTTCTATTTTCCCCTTCTGGGCTCTGGGTCTGTTTTTCCCTATCGCAGTAAATGAGGTTGAATGTGTATAATTTTAGAAGAGATGTGCATGTGTGTGTGTACATACAGTTTATATAGTAGATAATGTATATTTTTCTGTGTCTGTGTAATATGTATGTACACACATGACATATATACGTAGAATTAAATAGTATATTTTGGATGTTGAGTAATAGTAAATAGATAGGGAAATTGTCTCTCTTTGAGGCGAGGAGGGGCCAGGCACCCTAACCTGAACCCAAACCCTTGACGTGAGTGATGTTAAGTTGGCCACCTTTAAGGCAGTCACATGACCTTTAAGCCAGCCCAGTCACATGGTCGTCAAGCCACTCCCACCTGGTCACATGCCAGCAAGCCACACCCACAAAATGAGCCACGCCCACAGTATGGTAGTAAAAATTTTTTGCAGCCCTTCACTGGTATAGGTAATAATAATAATAATAATAATAATAATAATAATAATAATAATAATAATAATAATGATAATCTTATAATAATAATAAGGATAATCTTATAATAATAATAAGGATAATCTTATAAAAGGATGATGATGATGATGATGATGATAATAATAATAATAATAATAATAATAATAATAATAAGCTTTAGAACAAATGCTGTCAAATCCAGAATTGAAAAATCAACAGACGATCCAAAGTGCAGACTCTGTAAAGAAACAGATGAAACAATCGATCACATACTCAGCTGCTGCAAAAAGATCGCACAGACTGACTACAAGCATAGACATGATGCTGTGGCACAGATGATCCACTGGAACTTGTGCCGGAACTACCATTTACCAGGGGCAAAGAACTGGTGGGATCGAAAAAGTGGTTGAAAATGAGCAAGCAAAACTACTGTGGGACTTCCGACTTCCGACTGAACGAATTCTGAAGCATAACACACCAGACATTGTGATTGTGGAGAAAAAGAAAGTATGGATCATCGACATCGCAATCCCAGGAGACAGCAGAATTGAGGAGAAGCAGCTAGAGAAATTAGTGAAATACGAAGATCTAAAAATCGAGCTGCAACGACTCTGGCATAAGCCCGTGAAAGTGGTCCCAGTGGTGCTTGGCACGCTGGGCGCAGGGCCAAAAGATCTCAGCGGACATTTGAAAACCATCGGAATTGACAAAATCTCCACCTGTCAATTGCAAAAGGCCGCTTTACTGGGATCGGCAAACATAATTTGCCGCTACATCACACAGTCCTAGGTGCTTGGGAAGCGCCCGACTGGTGATGAAATACGAAATCCAGCATAGTGATCTCGTTTGCTGTGTTGTACTGACATAATAATAATAATAATAATAATAATAATAATAATAATAATAATAATAATAATAATGTTACCCTTCTTGAGCAGGGGGCTGGACTAGAAGACCTCTAAGGTCCCCTCCAACTCTATTACGATTGAGATTTGGGGTATGTAATAAGAGCATCTCCCTGTTTCGAGGTGAAAGGAGTAGAAATGAGCCCCCCGAATTTTTTCAACATTTCTTCCCTTTGGCTCCTCGGATGAAGCTGCTTAAACCTGGCTGTCATGGGGAATGTATAGTTCTCAGGCCTGGCAATGAGGTTTGCCAACAATTTGAGCAAAGAGGATATTACGCTCTATACATAATTTACATATTCATGAAATAATGCACTCAATACATTCTGGGAGGCAGCATTGCACAGGCTGTGTTCAGGAGGCAATTTTTTAAAAAGAAAACAACTGTGGGTTTATACAGAAGCATCCAGCAAAACGCCTGAGACGTTTAGTGCAAACTCTATGAAAAATATTTCCAAGTCCCAGAAGCTGAATTTCACTGAGCTACAAAAACGGAGAACGGGGAGAAACCAAAGGAAGAGAATCTATGCAGCTCGGGGTTGAATTGAGGGGTCTTGGGTGCTGGGCTCTTTGGGTGCAGATTTTTCATGACCTGACTAGGGTACGTCATCAATGTGAGAAGGAAGGACGATTGGAAATAGAGGAGGAGGAGGAGGAAGAGTATGGGATCCCTGATGTTCTCTGAGCTTGGTTGTTTTCTTGTAGACATTTCAGGACCTCCAAGGTCCCTTCCAACTCTGTTGTTATTATTAGTAGTAGAATAGAATAGAATAGAATAGAATAGAATGGAATGGAACAGAATAGAATATGGAATGGAATAGAAAATAGAATAGAATATGGAAAGGAATGGAATGGAATGGAACAGAATAGAATATGGAATAGAATAGAATATAGAATAGAATAGAATATGGAAAGGAATGGAATGGAATGGAATAGAAAATAGAATAGAATAGAATGGAATGGAATAGAATATGGAATGGAATGGAACGGAATGGAACAGAATAGAATATGGAATGGAATAGAATGGAATAGGGAATAGAATAGAGAATAGAATAGAATAGAACAGAATATGGAATGGAATAGAATACAATAGAATAGGGAATGGAACAGAACAGAGCAGAATAGAATAGAATAGAATAGGGAATAGAATAGAATAGAATAGAATGGAATAGAATATGGAATGGAATGGAACGGAATGGAACAGAATAGAATATGGAATGGAATAGAATAGAATAGAATAGGGAATAGAATAGAGAATAGAATAGAATAGAACAGAATATGGAATGGAATAGAATACAATAGAATAGGGAATGGAACAGAACAGAGCAGAATGGAATAGGGAATAGAATAGAATAGAATGGAATAGAATATGGAATGGAATGGAACGGAATGGAACAGAATAGAATATGGAATAGAATAGAATAGAATAGAATAGGGAATAGAATAGAGAATAGAATAGAATAAAACAGAATAGGGAATGGAACAGAACAGAGCAGAATAGAATAGAATAGAATAACAGAGCTGGAAGGGACCCCGGAGGTCTTCTAGTCCAACCCCCTGCTTAATTAATCCATGGAACGCCTTGCCTCCAGACGTTGTGGCTGCTCCATCCCTGGAGGTTTTAAAGAAGAAGTTGGACAACTATTTGTACGACCTAGTGTACGTTCTCCTGCCTTGAAGATGGGGGTTGGACTAGAAGGCCTTCAAAGTCCCTTCCAGCCCTGGGACTCTAGGATGCTCCGGTGTCACGGAGGATTTTTGGCAAGGCCAAAGGGACAAACTGTGTGTCGTGACATCATTGACATCAAATTACATCAGCGTTCTCTGCCACATGAATGAGGCGATGCCGTTGTGTGTCTTTTTTAGGGTTGGCTCACGTTTGCACAGCTGGGTGTGTATAATTCCAGTTGTGTCTGAATGGAAGAAATATGATCTCAGCGTGGGGAGCCCGTGCCAAGGGGTTGCAAGAAAGAGGCTCCCCTTCCTTTGCCTCTCTCAGCAGGAACAAATTAATTTGCAAATATAAATACGGAATTAATTAATTGTAGACAAACGATCCCCTGGTTAATCCAGGTTGGATTGCTAGGAGGACCCAGGGGCAGAATCGTGGAGGAGGAGGACAATGGCAATAGCATGGCAAGAGCGTTTAGACTTATATGCCGCTTCAAGGGGCTTTTACAGCCCCCTCTAAGTGGTTGACAGAATCCGCCTCTTGCCCCCAACAATCTGGGACCTCATTTGACCCACCTGGGAAGGGGGGAAGGCTGAGTCGACCTGGAGCCAGTGGTGAGATTTGAACTGCTGAACTACAGCTGGCAGTTAGCTGAAGGAGCCTGCAGTGCTCCACTCTAACCACTGAGCTCTCTCTCTCTCTCTCGGTCTCCATCCATCCATCCATCCATCTATCTATATATCATCTATTCACCCACTCTACCTACCTACCTACCTACATCTCTCTCTCTCTCTCTCTTGGTCTCTCTCCATCCATCCATCCATCCATCCATCTATCTATCTATCTTCTATCCACCTACTGTACCTACCTACCTACATCTCTCTCTCTCTCTCTCTGTCTCTAGCAATACCATCAGCAAAAGCACTTAGACTTATATATTGCTTCCAAGTGTTTTTCCAGCCTTCTCTAAGTGGTTTACAGAATCAGCCTCTTGCCCCCAACAACCTGGGTCCTCATTTGACCCCCCCCCCCTTGGAAGGAAGGAAGGAAGGAAGGAAGGAAGGAAGGAAGGAAGGAATAGCAATAACATGTATTGCTATTGGACTGCCGCCCCTCTCCAAGGACTATATCCCACTTCATAGTGTTTTTACTGCCCCCTCTAAGCAGTTGACAGAATCAGCCTCTTTCCCCCCAACAATCTGGGTCCTCACTTGACCCACAAAGGAAGGACGGAAGGCTGAGTCAACCTGGAGCTGTTGGTGAGATTTGAACTGCTGAACTACAGCTAGCAGTTAGCTCAAGTAGCCTGCAGTGCTGCATTCTAACCACTGCCCCACCCTGGCTCTTAGGACAGGTGAGGGGTGGGCAAGGAGGCAGGTCGGAAAGAAGAAAGGGCAGACCCTCACAACACACCTGGCAGGGAGTCCTCGAGTTGCGACGGTTCCTTTATTGACTAAAGTGACAATAGCAACTGATCATGTTTCACACTTGCGACCACTGCAGCATCCCCATTGGTCAGGTGATCGAAATTTGAATGTGTGCCGATTGACTCATGACCGTCGAGGGTCATGTGATTCCCCTTCTGATGACCAAAGTCAATGAGTAAGCCAGATTCAATTAACGACCGTGTTACTCACTTAACAACTGCAGTGACACTTGACCGTCCCCAATGTATGACCACGAATGAGTCCATGGCTAAGACAAGACAGTTGTTAAGTGAGTCGTGCCTCATTTTACAAACTTTCTTGCCCCGGTTGTTAAATGAATCACTTTGGTGGATAAGTTAGTCACTCGGTCATTAAGTAAATCTGGCTCCCCCCCATCGCAGGTTGCAAGGCCTTGGTCTCCTCAGCCTTGAAAGACGGCGTTGAAGGGGGGACTTGATCGAAGGGTATAAAATCCTGCATGGGATGGAAAACGTGGATGGAGAAAAAATCCTTTTTTCCATCACACAATGCTAGGACAAGGGGACCCTCCCTAAAGCTCACAGGTAAGAAAGGGAGGACAGATAAAGGGGAATATTTCTTCTTCACCCAGAGGGTCCTTGGTTGATGGGATTCCCTTCCAGAAGTGGTCATGACAGCTGTCAGCCTGGAGAGTTTCAAGGCAGGATGAGACAGATTCAGGGATGCCAAGTGTATCCATGGTGGTGATTGAAATGGATGTCCAAGTGCCTATGCCTCTATGTGGATTGAGACAGGCAGGCAGGGTTCCCTTGGGTCCCATTTGTTGGGGATCAATTCAATTCAATTCAATTTATTAGATTTGTATGCCGCCCCTCTCCGAAGACTCGGGGCGGCTCACAACAACAATACAAACAGTATAACAATGGAACAAATCTAATAATAAAATTACATTAAAAAACCCCAACAATTTAAAAACCATACAACACATACATACCAAACATAAAATATAAGAAAGCCTGGGGGAGATCAGGGGAAAGGGAGGGTCTTAACTTCTCTTTCTGCTCAAGATCCCCATGGACAATTGGGGGGCCACTGTGGGACACAGAAGGCTGGACTCCATGGCTTTGGCCTCATTCAGCAGGGCTCCTCTTAGGTTTTTACGTTCTTATGCTTGTCAGAAGTTCCCAAAAGGGGATCCTGTGACCATTGGACACTGCAACCGGCATAAATAGGTGTCGGTGGTCCAGCATCTGAATTTTGATCCCATTACTGCGGGGATGTTGCAAACAGTTGTAAGTGTGAAACATGGTGATAACTCCATTTTTTTCTTTGAGAGATGTCGTAATAGGGATTTGGATGGCATAAAAATCAAATGAATAAAAAACCAAATAAATAAATAAACTTTGGATGGTCACTAAAGGGATAGTGATTTCTGACAGTCTCCAAATGGGTGAACCGTGTGGTCAGGCGGTAGGGAAAGCAAGTAGGATGCTTGGCTGCATAGCTAGAGGTATAACAAGCAGGAAGAGGGAGATTGTGATCCCGCTACATAGAGTGCTGGTGAGACCCCATTTGGAATAATACTGTGTTCAGTTCCGGAGACCTCACCTACAAAAAGAGATGGATCAAATTGAATGGGTCCAAAGACGAGCAACAAAAACTGTGGAAGGTCTTAAGCATAAAACGTATCAGGAAAGACTTCATGGACTCAATCTGTAGAGTCTGGAGGACAGAAGGAAAATGGGGGACATGATCGAAACATTTAAATATGTGAAACGGCTAAATAAAGAAAAGCTAAATAGGAAAGTGAACGCAAGAACAAGGGGACACAATCTGAGGTCAGTTGGAGGAAAGATCAGAAGCCACGTGAGAAAATATTATTTTACTGAAAGAGGAGTAGATGCTTGGAACAAACTCCCAGCAGACGCAGTTGGTCAATCCACAGGAACTGAATTTAAACATCCATGAACTCAATCTGTATAGTCTGGAAAAGGGGGGACATGCTCGAAGGAAACGGGGGGGGACATGATCGAAACATTTAAATATGTGAAAGGGCTAAATAAAGAAAAGTGAAATAGGAAAGTGAACACAAGAACAAGGGGACACAATCTGAAGTTAGTTGGGGGAAAGATCAGAAGCAACAAGAGGAAATATTATTTGACTGAAAGAGGAGTAGATCCTTGGAACAGACTTCCAGCAGACATGGTTGGTCAATCCACAGGAACTGAATGTAAACCTGCCTGGGATAAACGTAGACCCATCCTAAGATATATATATGGTATGCCTGTATGTGTGTATGTTAGTACAGGGGATTTTCTTAAACTCATAATATTTTAATTAATTGGATTGTATTGGATTGTTTTTCACTTGTTGTGAGCCGCCCCGAGTCTTCGGAGAGGGGCGGCATACAAATCCAAATAATAAATAATAAATAAATAAATAAAATACAGGAAATAGAATAAGGGCAGACGAGATGGACCAGGGGGGCTTTTTCTGCCGTCAGTCTTCTATGTTTCTAAACAAACCGATATAAGTCGAGGACTGCTCGGTGAACGTCGAAGGGCAGATTTTCCACCGTTTCCCTGTTTGCGTCGGGAAGAAGAAAATATTAACTTCCCTTAATTAGGAAACAGGAGAGCTTGTGTCTCTCTTCGGAGAAAGGCATCAGGCGGAGATTTTGCAGGATATTAAAAGCATGAGAGCAAATATAATTAAAACCGCATTTGCAAGCAGCTCTAAGCAGCCATAAAACCCACAGAGAAGCAGGACGAAGAGTAAATACATATAATTGCAACCGGAGTGCAAGGGCTTGTTTAGAAAACTTCCAGCCAGGACACGCTCAGGAATGAGGACCTTTCCTTCAGGGTCCTTCAGGCAGGAAAAGAAGCCAGGAAACGGAGAGTTCTAGTCCATTATAGGCATGAAAGTCGGCTGGGTGACTTTGAGCCAATCATCAGGTGGCCGTGACTTCTAGTCCTGCCTCGGACATGAAAGCCAATTGGATGACTCTGGATCAATCACCAGTTGTCAGTGAGTTCTAGTCCCGCCTCCAGGCATGAAAGCCAGCTAGGTGACTTGAGCCAATCACCAGAAGATGGTGAGTTCTAGTCCTGCTTTAGACATGAAAGCCAGCTAGGTGTCTTTGAGTCAATCACTAGGAGATGGTGAGTGCTAGTCCTGCCTTATTGGTTGACTTTGGACCAATCACCACGTGGCAATGAATTCTAGTCCTGCCTTAGGCATGAAAGTAAGCTGGGTGACTTTGGGCCAATCACCAGGAGACGGTGAGTTCTAGTCCCGCCTTAAGGCAGGAAAGGCAACTGGGTGACTTTGGGTGAATCACTTGGAGGTGGTGAGTTCTAGCCCGGCCTCAGACTTGAGAGCTGGCTGGTTGACTTTGGCCTAATCAATATGAGGTTGTGAGTTCTACTCCTGCCTTAGGCAAGGAAATCAGGTCCTTCTCTTTCATCCCAGCCCACTTTGCAGGGTTCTTATGGGGGAAAATAGGAGGAGTGCATTGGTCCCTTTAAATCACACCAATACTCCGCAGTCTGCATTGGTTGCCGATCGGTTTCCGGTCACAATTCAAAGTGTTGGTTATGACCTATAAAGCCCTTCATGGCACCAGACCAGAATATCTCCGGGACCGCCTTCTGCCGCACGAATCCCAGCGACCAGTTAGGTCCCACAGAGTTGGCCTTCTCCGGGTCCCGTCGACTAAGCAATGTCGTTTGCCGGGACCCAGGGGAAGAGCCTTCTCTGTGCCGGCCCCGACCCTCTGGAACCAACTTCCCCCAGATATCAAAGTTGCCCCCACCCTCCTTGCCTTTTGTAAGCTCCTTAAAACCCACCTCTGTCGTCAGGCATGGGGGAACTGAGATATTCCCTTCCCCCTAGGTTTATAAAATTTATGCATGGTATGTCTGTATGTATGATTGGTTTCTTAAATTGGGGTTTTTTACATTACTTTTAATATTAGATTTGTTCATATTGTCTTTTTACTGTTGTTAGCCGCCCCGAGTCTACGGAGAGGGGCGGCATACAAATCTAATTAATAAATAAAATAATAAATAAAATAATAAATAAATAAATTGCTTTTAAATAAAGGTAATAGATGTGGGTTCTGTATGAATAAAACCCAACCGAAAGCATCCTTTGCGACTCGAGGCCGGGGAGAAAACTCCCGAACAGCCAGCAACCAACCCAAGGCGAGTGGGCAGAAACCAATTAAGCAAAAATAATTAACAAGATCATTAACAAACCTCTCAAACCGCCCAAGAATTATGCAAAGCTTTGCAGGAATTCTTCCCCTTTAATCCGGGGGCGAATCGAGGTTTATTCCTCGTGGCAGAGAAGGACCTAGATGTTGGCTTATTGCTTGCTTCCTTTCCTCTCCCCACAAATGCTCTCTGCACACACACACACACACACACACACACAAACACCACAATCTCCCTGGGTTACCAATACCTGTTGTAATGATTGTGGAGCCTCATTTGTACCCGTTGCAGGAAAAAAACCCTTTTTATAATTATTGGTGCAAAGCCCTTGGGCGGCTTCATTGAAATCCTGATTTATGTGCTCGGGCACCCTGTGGGTATTTGTTTGTGGGGTGTGCATGTGTGCAAAGAAAGGAGCGGTTGCCAAGACGGAAAGCCACCCCACCACACCAGTGAATCGAGGGTTGTGTGTCCCAGGTTGCATAATAATTGCAGCTCAGGTGCTTTTTCAACGGCACCCCAGGATCTCAAGGCTGCCGTAATTATTTTTCTTTCTCCTTTTGTGTGGCTGCTTTGCCGTGCTTTTGTGTAGTTCAAAAGGAGTGTGAAAGTATTGTGGATAACGAAGGATGGAATTGTTTTCTAGGGCAGTGTTTCCTAACCTTGGCAACTAGAAGATATTTGGACTTCAACTCCCAGAATTCCCCAGCCAGCGGATGCTGGCTGGGGAATTCTGGGAGTTGAAGTCCAGATATCTTCAAATTGCCAAGGTTGGGAAACACTGCTCTAGGGGATGCAGCTGTTAGGGGGTCTGGGAGGCAGGAAGGATGCAACATGGCAGAATGGTCAATGAGGATGGTTTTGTGGGTCACTTCCTAGAATCCTAAACCTTGGAGGAGCTTCAGAGGTCATCTTGGGGGAAAGGAATCCTCAATCTGAGTACTGTATTGGCAGTTCTGTGCTAGCAAAAACTTCAGAAGAGAAGTATTTAGGGGTCGTGATTTCTGACGGTCTCCAAATGGGTGAGCAGTGCAGTCAGGCGGTAGGGAAAGCAAGTAGGATGCTTGGCTGCATAGCTAGAGGTATCACAAGCAGGAAGAGGGAGATTGTGATCCCGCTGTATAGAGCGCTGGTGAGACCCCATTTGGAATAATACTGTGTCCAGTTCTGGAGACCTCATCTACAAAAAGAGATGGATCGAATTGAACGGGTCCAAAGACGGGCTACAAAAATGCATTAAGCATAAAACATATTAGAAAAGACTTCATAAACTCCATCTGCAGTGTCTGGAGGACAGAAGGAAAAGGGGGGACATGATCGAAACATTTAAATAGGTTAAAGGGTTAAATAAGGTTCAGGAGGGAAGTGTTTTCAATAGGAAAGTGAACCCAAGAGCAAGGGGACACAATCTGAGGTGAGTTGGGGGAAAGAGCAGAAACAACGTGAGAAAATATTATTTTACCGAAAGAGTAGTAGATCCTTGGAACAAACTCCCAGCAGACATGGTTGGTCAATCCACAGGAACTGAATGTAAACATGCCTGGGATAAACACAGATCCATCCTAAGATAAAATACACAAAGTAGCAGAAGGGCAGACTAGATGGACCAGGAGGTCTTTTTCTGCCGTCCATCTTCTAGGTTTCTATGTTTCTATCTAGTTTAACTAAATGATCAGCGTGGCATCCTTGGTGCTGTGGGTGGTTTTCCGGCAGATGTTTCATGACCCAACTAGGGAGCGTGATCAGTGCTAAAAGGGAAGAGGAGGAGGAGGAGAAACACAATCATAGAATCATAGAATGAGTTGGAAGTGACCTCGAGGGTCATCGGGTCCAACCTCCTGCTCAAATGCAGGGTACATTAAACCAGTGTTTCCCAGCCTTGGCAACTTGAAGATAGGGAAGGTAAGTGAGCTTCGGTGGTGCAGTGGTTAGAGTGCAGTACTGCAAGCTACTTCTGCGGATTACTGGCTGCCAGCAGTTTGGCAGTTCAAATCTCACCACCGGCTCCAGGTTGACTCAGCCGTCCGTCCTTCCGAGTGGGGGTCAAATGAGGGCCCATATTGTTGGGTCCTGATTCTGTAAATTGCTTAGAGAGGGCTGGAAAAGCACTAGGAAGCAGCAGATAAGTCTAAATGCTATTGCTATTTATTTATTATTTATTAATTGGATTTATATGCCGCCCCTCTTCAGAAAAATAACATTTATCATTTTTGTAAAAACTGCAAAACATTTATAGTAAGGGGACAGGAGACCATCTGGCTCAGATGACTTTCCTGTTTTTAATCCTTTCGATAGCTTTGCAAACTTCGGTTACTGTTATAAGTGATTTTTTTAAAAAAATATCTCTCATTCTCTCTGAGCTTCCACAATTTCTCTTAATTTAAATATCCATCCCATTTTCCCCCCAAAGAAATTTCTTGACCTTTCCATAAAGCAGTATAATAATGATGAAATTACATCCTTACATTAGCTTTTATTTACTTATTATTTATTTATTCCGATTTCTTACAGCTGCCCATCTCACAAAGCAACTCTGGGCAGCATACATAAAAAGACATTAAAAAAACATTAAAAATAATTAAAACTCTTAAAGCAATTAAGACAATATAAATTAAATATATTTTGTGCAGCAGTAGGCAAAAAAAAAGCCGACGCAATCCTAAATTGCATTAAGACAGGGGGATGATCAACATCATGGGAGGTGCTAACACCACTATGTAAAGCCTTAGTAAGACCACACCTAGAGTACCGCATTTTGATTACTGTGAATGTTAATATACTCAGTTAAAAGTTATTATTCATTCATTATAGCAGCCTTGCCAATTTTAAGATGGGTGGACTCTTTTTTTTTTTAATAATATTTTTATTGGTTTTGCACATTAGTATATAACATAAAACAGTGCACAGTGCATGTGCCCATCACCCGACTGACAATACCCACCACCACCACCACCAATTAGGGGGTTCAAATATTTACTAATTTATGTTATTTTATTTCCTTAGCTCTAATTTGCATTTGTTTACTATTCAAAGAGTGATTGGAGTTTATTTTTCACATTTTCGTCACAAATTCTACTCAACATATAATCTTTCACCTTATTCCATTGTACCATCAGCTTCTCCAATTTGTTTTCATCAAAATTGTTTAATCTTATTTCCATAAGATGGGTGGACTCAGCACTCAGAATTCCCCAGCCAGTATTGAATTCTGGGAGTTGAAATCCATCCATCTGAATGTTCTCAAAGTTGAGAAATACCATGTTATATAGTATTACCTTTTTGAAACTTTAGCATCACTTCTTTTTTTCATTTTTTTCCCAGGGTAGAGGCCCAACATTTCCCCAGTTTATTTGCAAATTCAACAATTCTTTGTTTTGCATAATTCATCTTTACCTCTGTCTCTCTTATTGCTAATGCAGCTAATTGCTTCTGTAGAAGCTTAATTTAATCAGTAATAGTTTTCCTCTCCTGGGGATTTTTTTTTAAAAAAAATTATTCTTCCCTTTCTTTCATCTCCTCCAAAATCACTTGTATTTTCTCTTGCCTTTTATTTATTTATTTATTTATTTAAATCACCGTTAGGTTATATAAATTCTCTCCTTTAAAAAAAAAAAGAATGTTTCCTTGTATTCTGAACCGTTCTTACTTCAGTGCCTTTATTGAGATTATTCTCCAAAAAAAAAGTGCTGTTGCTTTTTACAATTGTGTCTCATTCACTTGCCATCTGAAAGGGCAGTAGGAAAAGCAAGTAGGATGCTTGGCTACATAGCTAGAGGTATAACAAGCAGGAAGAGGGAGATTATGATCCCGCTATATAGAATGCTGGTGAGACCACATTTGGAATACTGTGTTCAGTTCTGGAGACCTCACCTACAAAAAGATATTGACAAAATTGAACGGGTCCAAAGACGGGCTACAAGAATGGTGGCAGGTCTTAAGCATAAAACTTATCAGGAAAGACTTCATGAACTCAATCTGTAGAGTCTGGAGGACAGAAGGGAAAGGGGGGACATGATCGAAACATTTAAATATGTGAAAGGGTTAAATAAGGTTCAGGAGGGAAGTGTTTTTAATAGGAAAGTGAACACAAGAACAAGGGGACACAATCTGAGATTAGTTGGGGGAAAGATCAAAAGCAACATGAGAAAATATTATTTTACTGAAAGAGTAGTAGATCCTTGGAACAAACTTCCAGCAGACATGGTTGGTAAATCCACAGTCACTGAATTGAAACATGCCTGGGATAAACATAGATCCATCCTAAGATAAAATACAGGAAATAGTATAAGGGCAGACTAGATGGACCATGAGGTCTTTTTCTGCCGTCAGTCTTCTATGTTTCTAAGGTAATTTTTGTAAATAAATAAATTGCTGGGGTGCGGTCTGAAAATATAATCATAGTGGTATGGAATAGGTGGTACCCG
This sequence comes from Erythrolamprus reginae, assembly GCF_031021105.1. NCBI lineage: Eukaryota > Metazoa > Chordata > Lepidosauria > Squamata > Dipsadidae > Erythrolamprus > Erythrolamprus reginae. The sequence goes on from NC_091953.1 coordinate 1,373,284, forward strand.
AAATTAAGGACAAAGAAGACTCAGAAATTTGGGGGGAAATTTTATGAATGGGTTGAATATAAAAAAATAAAATAAAATACTCAATGTAAAGTAAATTTAAATGCAAGAGAAATAAAAGATGAGAAATAATTGAGAGGATCTGGATGACTTGAAAGAGAAAAGGAGGCCGCGTTAATTAAATATGTAAGACAGGCTTAAAATTAAATTAAAAGTAGATTTGGAAGGGAATTGAAGAGTTAAGAACTAGATCATTAGGACTGAGAAACGAAGGAAATTTTCTTCCGACTATGCTTGTTAAGTTAAAATTGGATCGAGCTTTCTCTTTTCGGGTAGACTGAATAGTTGAGATTCAGGATTCTTTAATATTTTCTATAAAAGAGATCTTTATAAGTAGATTGCTATTCATTGGAGATACACATATGTTCTTATGTATGGTGGATGGTCACCATACAAGCTCATCTTGGTGGCCCTGGTCTCCTTTTCTGCCTTCTGGCTCCCTCCACTTCGTCATCTGGTCTCTGTTCCCCTCTCTCATTTTTATGCCTGCAATAAATCATTCTTAACTAATTGGGGGAGCTAATCTAATATAGAAAAATAGCCGAGCGGAGCTGGTTGAAAATGCTGAGCTCAGGAAATTCAATCATAATGCGCTCCGGTTATTGGTAGGTAGGTAGGTCTTCTCAGCCTCAATAGTGGGTTGTTTTTGTCTAGGGTCTCCTGTTTGAGTAGGGGGTTGGAGTAGAAGGCCTCCAAGATCCCTTCCAACTCTGTGAGGAGGAGGAGGAGGAGGAGGAGGAGGAGGAGGAGGAGGAGGAGGAGGAAGAGAAGGAGGAGGAGGAGGAGGAGGAGGAGGAGGAAGGTTGGAGTAGAAGGCCTCCAAGGTCCCTTCCAACTCTGTGAGCAGGAGGAGGAGGAGGAAGAGAAGGAGGAGGAGGAGGAGGAGGAAGAGAAGGAGGAGGAGGAGGAGGAGGAGGAGGAGGAGGAGGAGGAGGAGGAAGGTTGGTCTAGAAGACCTCCAAGGTCCCTTTCAATTCTGCTACTCTGTGGTTATTATTATTATTATTAAATTAAAACCCCAGTATAAAGACATTCATTCATCAATTATGCATCAATTAGGCCAGAGCTGGAAGTTGATGTTCAGTGGCCCTCCCAGGCCTGCTGGCAAGGCCATGTTTTTAAGGCCTTTCGGAAGGCCAGGAGGGTGGGAGCAATGCAAATCTCTAGGGGAAGCTGGTTCCAGAGAGCTGGAGCCACCACAGAAAAGGCCCTTCCCTGTGGTCCCGCCAGACGACATTGTTTGGCTGACAGGACCCGGAGGAGGCCGACTCGGTGGGACCTGATCGGTCACCAGGGTGTGTGAGGGAGACGATGGTCCTGTAAATAATCTGGAGCTAAGCCATGTAGGGCTTTATAGGTGATAACCAGCTCCTTAAATTGTGTTCGGAGACCAATCGGAAGCCAATGCAGCTTGCAAAATAATGGAGTTACATAGGTGTATCTATTTATTATTTATTATTTATTACTTGGATTTGTATGCCGCCCCTCTCCGAAGACTCGGGGCGGCTCACAACATGTAAAAGACAAATCATAAGTAATCAACAATTTAAAATTTTAAAGATTTAAAAAACCCCACAAACTAACAGACTCACACACAAGCATACCATATATAAATTCAACATGCCCGGGGGGGGGGATGTTTCAATTCCCCCATGCCTGACGGCAAAGGTGGGTTTTAAGAAGTTTGCGGAAGGCAGGAAGAGTAGGGGCAGTTCTAATCTCCGGGGGGAGTTGGTTCCAGAGGGCCGGTGCCGCCACAGAGAAGGCTCTTCCCCTGGGGCCCGCCAACCAACATTGCTTAGTTGACGGGACCCGGAGAAGGCCCACTCTGTGGGACCTAGGTCCTTGGTTCCCAACGTGTGGGGCAATTTGATTTTTGAGGGGGGCAATTTGAGAATTAGTTTGCATTTCATATGGTTCTAGGGCCCCTGTTATGATAAATACTTACTTTATTTATTTATTTTATTTGTTTGTTTTGGCAAGTACGTATTGGTGGTATAGAAAGATATAACAATGTTTATATTCATGATACTAGTAAAAGAGAAACATTAGGACAGGGGACAGAAGGCACATTGGTGCACTTATGCACGCCCCTTTCTGACCTCTTAGGAATAGGGAGAGGTCAACAGTGGATAGTCAAAGAGTCAAGTTTTGGAGGTTTGGTGATGATACTACAGAGTCTGGTAGTGAGCTCCAGGCATCAACGACTTGGTTACTAAAATCATATTTCCTACAGTTGAGTTTGGAGCGGTTTACTTCAAGTTTGCATCTGTTCTGTGCTCGTGTGTTGTTGTGGTTGAAGGTGAAGTCGCTGTTGACAGGAAGGACATTGTAGCAGATTATTTTATGGGCTATGCTCAGGCTATGTGTTTTGATAATAAGACTATTAATCTTATTAAATTTAGCAGTCTCTTGTTTCTAGCAGGTTGTGTGCATTTGTATGTATATCTGTTAAATTCTCCAAAATACCAACTCTGGTTGAATAATTATGTTGAACTGAGTTTAGTTAACATTACTTTATCTTTCCTTTAATACTGCCACCTATTGCCGCTCCTCTGTACTGCAGCAAACCACTGTGCCCATTTGAGGCCTGCTTTCTTGATAGCAACTTTTACCTCAGAATCTTCCGTTTCAAGTAAGATTCTTCCCTTCTCCTGAATATTGTTCTATTCAGTACTTAATAAATTATTTTTTTCCTTTTTTTTCCTCTCAGATTACTGTTTTTCTTATATTTCACTCTTTCTGAGCCCTCACAAATTTCCTTTCTGGGCCTACTCTCATTACTTACTCTCCCACAAGTGGTTTTATTTCTCTCTCTGTCAATCTTTCTTTCTTTATAAAAATATAACCGTTAAACTTTAAAAATATAATCTCTGCCAGCCTTTCTATTTATTTGGACCTTTAACAGTTCAAGCTGTATAAAAATGTCTTTATGCGTATAAATGTAGCAAAACACCTGTGGAAAAATCCAAAGCACAATTATTACTTTCACAGGTAAATCAATATTTTAGCAAGAAAAAATTTGGGCAGGTGTAATTTTAGAAGAGCTGTGCGTGTATGTGTGTGTGTGTGTACATACACATACAGTTCATACAGTAGATGATGTATGTTTTTGTGTGCCTGTATTTAGAAGGGCGGAATACAAATAATGTTGTTGTTATCATTTTTTTATACTTTGTTTTATGTTTGGCATGAATGTTGCTGTTTGGTTTTTTAAATAATGGTAGGGTTTTATATGTTTTTAATATTAGATTTGTTCCACTACTATATTGTTTTTATTGCTGTTGTGAGCCACCCCGAGTCTTCGGAGAGGGGCGGCATACAAATAAAATAAATAAAATAATAATAATAATAATAATAATAATTATTATTATTATTATTATTATTATTGTTGTTGTTGTTACTACTGTTATTGTTATTGTTAATTAATAATAATAATAAATAAAAAATAAAATAATGATAATGATAATGATAATAATAATAATAATAATAATAATAATAATAATAATAATACCGCTCATAAAGGGAACCCTCAAAGAACACATCCTGGATCTGAATGAATGAAACAGCCTCATTAAATACTTTGTTCTGTCTAAAGTTGAATGTGCACAACAGCAGGTGAAATTGATTGTCAATCAATGTTGCTTCCTAAGTGGACAGTTTGATTTCACAGAAGTTTGATTTACTTGGAGTTATATTTTTTTTTAGCAGTGTATGTTCATATATGGCATATATATATAGAATTAAATAGCATATTTTGGATGTTCTATTATTATTATTATTATTTATTTATTATTTATTATTTATTATTTATTATTTATTACTTATTACTTATTACTTATTACTTATTACTTATTATTTATTATGCCGCTAAGTGAGACATTTGCTAAGGGAGTTTGGATCCAATTTTTCCACCTTTACTTGCCACACATATTAAGTGGATGTGTTACTAACTTAACTCTTATAAAGCCCAATATATTTCTGTGTTAGAAGTTCTGTGTTATTATTATTTAGATTTGCATGCCGCCCTTCTCCAAAGACTTGGGGCGGCTCACAGGATACAAAAACAACACAACAACAAATATAATTAATTAAAAATTACTACTAAAATCCCATGTATATTAAAATTAGTCAGCCAATTCATTCATAGTAAATGGATAGGGAAATGGTCTCTCTTTGAGGAGAGGCCAGGCACCCTAACCCTAACCCTTGATGGGAGTGACCTCAAGTTAGCCACTTTTAAGCCAGTCACATGACCTTTAAGCCACCCACCCTGGTCACATGATCATCAAGTCACTCCCACCTGGTCACAGGGCCATCAAGCCACACCCACAAAATCAGCCACGCCCACAGCGTGATAGTAAAAAAAATTGCATGGGCACATCACGTCCATCACCTTGGGCCATCAGATAATCTCACCCAGCTGGGTGAGCATGAAAGGATCTGGAGTCCTTTCCATAGCAAATGTGGTTGAACGGATTTTACAGAGTTGGAAGGAACCCTGAAGGTCATCTAGCCTAACCCCCCTGCCCACAAGCAGGAAACCTTACATCTGCCTCTACCTAGGATTGAACTCACAACTTCCTGATGGTGAGACAAGAGCTCCATCTTCAGGCCATAGCAACTTGTTGATGGTGTTTTATACGCCTGATCGTAATATGTCGGCTGTTCTGAGTCCAGCTGCCTTTTGCAATTGACTGACAGGTTTTTTTTTTTTTAAAAAAAATCTTTATTAATTATTTACATATACAAGCGAAACAAGAATACAAAAAAACAGAAAGGAGAAAAGAGAAAAGAAACAGATATAAAGCATATAAAACGTACAAATATACAAAATATATATTGCTTATTGCATCAGAATTTAAGCATTTAACAATTAACGTATATACCAGCTATCCAGCTGGTCCTTGTTCCTTACAGCCTATTTGTATTGATACTATATCATTTTCAAACTTCCTTATAAATTAGTTTACATAATTTACATTTCATTATGTTACTCTTTCTGAATCATATTGTTTTTGGTCACTATAAATCAATGTATCAACAAGTGTGTTTGATAACGGTTTTGACTAATGTCAAACCCCCTAGTAGGGCTGTATTACCTGTTATCTTTCTCATCTTTCTTGTGACCTATTTCCTGGGATTCTTATGACTGTGACTTTGTTGTTAGCATTTCACAACTTATGCTGATTGCTTCTATTTAGTGTCCTGTTACGGTTTATGTTGATTGCTGTTTTAGTGTCCTGTGGCTGTCACTGGGTGTTGTATCTTATGGTTTATGGTGATTGTGTTTTATGATTATAATCATGATTTATCACTTGCTTCCTGTGTGTATACTGATAGCTTTTGGATGGGGGACAAATTCCTTGTGTGTCCAATCACACTTGGCCAATAAATAATTCTATTCTATTCTGTTCTGTTCTAGTCTGATCTTTCTAAATTCTATTCTATTCTATTCTATTATATTCTATTCTATTCTGGCCTGTTCTGCTCTAGTCTAATCTTTCTAAATACTATTCTATTCTGGTCTAGTTTTTCTAAATTCTATTCTATTCTATTCTATTCTATTCTGGCCTGTTCTGTTCTAGTCTAGTCTTTCTAAATACTATTCTGTTCTGTTCTGTTCTATTCTATTCTGGCCTGTTCTGTTCTGTTCTGTTCTAGTCTAGTCTTTCTAAATACTATTCTATTCTGTTCTAGTCTAGTTTTTCTAAATTCTATTCTATTTTATTCTATTCTATTCTGGCCTGTTCTGTTCTAGTCTAGTCTTTCTAAATACTATTCTGTTCTGTTCTGTTCTATTCTGGCCTGTTCTGTTCTGTTCTAGTCTAGTCTTTCTAAATACTATTCTATTCTATTCTGGTATGGTCTTTCTAAATTCTATTCTATTTTCTATAGAATAGAAAATAGAATAGTATTTTATTTCTGTGTTTTATCTTAGGATGGATCTATGTTTATCCCAGGCATGTTTAAATACAGTGACTGTGGATTGACCAACCATGCCTGCTGCAATCATGTCCCCCCTTTCCCTTCTGTCCTCCAGACTAGACAGATGGAGTCCATGAAGTCTTTCCTGATAAGTTTGATGGTTCAGACCTTCCACCATTCTTGTAGCCCGTCTTTGGACCCGTTCAATTTGATCCATCTCTTTTTGTAGGTGAGGTCTCCAGAACTGGACACAGTATTATTCCAAATGGGGTCTCACCAGTGCTTTATACATAATAATAAACCCAAGATCAGAAGAAAGGAACAGCTAATGTTCTGGATATTGCTTCTTGATGGGGTTTTTTTCTTCAAAAGAAGAATTGCAGAAAGCAACTCCAGAGCACGAGACTTGGAAATGAAACATTCAATGTGACGTGTTAATTTTAACTGGTTGGTTATCTTGCATTCTATAGGACGGATCCAGATTGGCCCTCTAAAGTCAACAGGAATTGAGTGGTGATTAAGATTTTACGATTTTTCAACGGGCCCAGTGTAAATATATTCAATGCAGGATACAAGTATGTAGATCCAGGAAATGAATCTTATTAAACAGATTTGTCTGCCTGGCTTTAACGTGCATGGTGAAGTGCAGAAATATTTGGTTATGGAAAGACAAACATTGGTAAGGGTAAGAGGGAAGATTAAAAATTAATCAAACACCAAAAGGGTTTTTGGTTTTTTTTGAGGAAGAAACTTTTATGCTTCTTTTGAACTTGCACGAAAAGGCGGTATGGCTAAAAATAAACAAAAGACAGATTAAGCTTGCATTCATGGCTTAATAGAAAATGCATGGCCTTTGTGGGCCTGATGTAGAATTACTTAGTTGCATTCACACAAGACCCTTAACTTGGTTTTACTGAATCAATTTATCTTTGGGCATCGCGTCCCACAGAGGAATCTAAAATGCTCAGCCTAGTTTAATATTATAACCAGGTTTCGCAAGAGGATTCTGATGACTTTAAGCTGTATTAGTGGAATCACATTTTATGTCTGTGTGATTTATATGTTTGTCTTGTAGGTTGTTTTGTTTTTAACTTGGAAAATTGTTAGAATTCGAGACCAAGGGATAAAGAATAAATTGGAATCACGCTATAATTTGTAAATATTGTAATGTTCTTGGTTTAAAATGCTATAAATAAGGTGTACACCCTCATTCTGGTGGAGGGGTTTGAATGTTGTTGAGTAGTGGGAGCATACATCACTGAGCACTGTGTTTTATGTAGTGCGTATGTGTTATCATTATATAAAATAATTATTTTCTTTTTTTTAAAAAACCTTGGAAAATTGCAATAAAATTACTTTCTAAGTGGGAGGAGATGGGTGATAGGAAGTCTACGGAGAGGGGCGGCATACAAATCCAATAAATTATTATTATTATTATTATTATTATTATTATTATTATTGATGATGATGAGAAAAAAACTAGTAGCAATAGTAGTGCAGATTTAGTAAATAGTTTGACAGTGTTGAGGAAATGATTTGTTTAGCAGAGTGATGGCGTTCGGGGAAAAACTGTTCTTCAGCCTAGTTGTCTTGGTGTGCAGTGCTCTATAGCGATGTTTTGAGGGTTGGAGTTGAAACAGTTTGTGTCCAGGATGTGAGGGGTCAGTAAATATTTTCCCCACCCTCTTTTTGACTTGTGCAGTACTGTGGTATCTCTACTTAAGAACTTAATTCATTCCATGACCAGGTTCTTAACTAGAAATGTTCTTAAGTAGAAGCAATTTTCCCATAGGAATCAATGTAAAAGCAAATAATGCATGCAAACCTATTAGGTGTTGTGGTTCAGTCTGGGACCCCTCCGGGAATGGCTGACCTTCTGTCGGTTTCCAGCTCAGAGGGAGAGGCTGAGGAACAGGAGGTGCAGACTGACGAGGAAGAGGAATCCCAGGCTGAAGAAGAAGGACAGCCAGAGTCCCACCAGGGGGAGCTCTCCCCAGCAAGCAGCCTGGATTCCTTAGGGGAAAATGCTCAAGACATCATAGATATGCGACAAAGGAGAGCTAATCAGAGACGGACTCAATTGGCTAAGTATTTCCAGCATTAGAGGTCACAGCTGGGTTTGGGTGTGGTGCTCTTGGGAAAGGATAAAAGGCGGACCCACCCTTCCTGGCTTGTGGAGTTTTATCTTGGAGATTCGTGAGACCTGTCTGTGAACTTTGGTGGCTTACAATCCTGGTTTGTGCCTTGGACTATTGAAACCTTGGGGGGGGGGGGTGCCAGCAAGAAGCTTATGGTATTGACTGGACATCAGGACCCTGCTGTAACGTATTATAGCCTGTCTGTTGTGAAGACAGGTTTTCCTTTGTGCTTATTTTTTCCAGCTATAAAATACTTTTGGCTTTTACCAGAGTGTCTGGCTGTTTTTTCAGTTGGTGTTGAGGTCTGGGAAAACCCAGACAGAACATTAGGAAAGAAATAAAAGCTTTGAATTTGGGTGGGAGGAGGAGGAGGAAGAAAAGGAGGAGGAGGACAGTCGCTGCCAAAGGAAGAAGGTGAGGGGAGGGGAATTTAAAAAAATCCAAAACTTTAAGGCTTAAAAAAAAAAGAGGGACTCTGAGGCGGCGAGGACGAGCATGTGCCTCCCATACACCTGGCACAAGGCTGCCTCCCCTACACTGGCTGCTGCTGCTGCTGCTCCCTGCTTCCCCTTCCTTCCCATGCTGAAGGGCTCCCCTCTCCTCTCGCTCACTCGCTTTGTAGCTGGCACCTTTCCCTCGCTGTGGTGACTCCTCGGCTGCCCAGAGCGAAGGGAGCGTTTCTTTTCTCCAGGCGCTGGCAGAGGTTTATTCCCTGTCCAAGCACCCAGAGAAAGGAAAATGCTTCGTTCGCTCTGGACTGGCAAAGCCTCCTAAGCGCCACCAAAAGGCTCCTCTGGCAGCCCAGATGGCCGGGATTAAAGCGGGAATGGCAGGAAACTGGCCAGGCCTTCGTGCCGCTCTCAAATTTCCTGGGAAATTTTTCCGGGCTGGGGTTCATAAGTAGAAAATGGTTCTTGAACACCCGGTTCTTATCTAGAAAAGTTCTTAGGTAGAGGCACCACTGTATTCAGGTCCTCAACGGAAAGCAGGGGGCAACCATTGTCTTTTCTGCAGTTCTGATTCTCCTCTGAAGTCTGTGTCGGTCTTGTTGGGTTGCAGAACCGAACCAGACAGTGATAGAGGTGCAGATGACAGACTCAATGATTCCTCTGTAGAACTGGATCAGCAGCTCCTGGGGCAGTTAGAGCTTTCAATCCGAATCCATGTTTCCAGCGCCCTTTTCTCCCGAATTGGAACGGAACCAGGGGGATATTTCTCCCAACAATGGATAGTGCTCGCCTTGTGACCGTTTGTTTAGCAACCCTTCAGAGTTACAATACCCCTCCCTGGGAGAGTTCTTACAACACAGTGATGAAGTTACAAAGGCCGCCTCCGAGAACTCATAGAATCACTTTCGTGTGCGATTCCGCCGAGGGCTCATTTTTCTCCACACCCGACGGAGGCGACTGTGTTTTCCCCTTCACTTCTCTGCAAAGCAAAAAGAAGAATTTCACACTTCGCTGTCTCAGCTGTCTAAACTGCCAGCAGAACATTGGAAGATTATGCTCCATGAAGGGTGTGCAGGAAAATGAACACAACTCGGAAACGCACACCACGCGGCTCGTGTTCTCTTTGGAGAAATCTTGTTGCGCGGCTCCAGAATTGAGAAAATGGTGCTCCAGAGGAGAAGGATGAAAGAAGAAGGAAGGAGAAAGGAGGAGGAGGAGGGGAGGAGAGGGATGAGGGGAGAGGGAAGGAGGAGAAGAAGAAGCAGAAGGAGGAAGAGGAAGAAGAAGAAGAACAGAACAAGGAGAAGGAGGAAGAGGAAGAGAAGGAGAAGATAATTTTTTATTGGCCAAGTGTGATTGAACACACAAGGAATTTGTCTTTGGTGCAAATGGTCTCAGTGGACATAAAAGTAAAAGTTACATTTGTCAAGAATCATGAGGTACAACACTTAATGATCGTCATAGGGGTAAAAGAAGGAATCAGGAAACAATATTAGTAAAAAACCCTAAGGATACAAGCAACAAGTTACACTCGCACAGTCATGAGCAGGAGGAGATGGGTGATAGGAATTATGAGAAAAAATATTATGAGAAAAAAAACTACAGTACTAGTAATAGTAGTGCAGACTTACTAAACAGTTTGACAGCGTTGAGGGAATTATTTGTTTAGCAGAGTGATGGCATTTGGGGAAAAAACTGTTCTTGAGTCTAGTTGTCTTCTTGATGTGCGATGCTCTATACCATTGTTTTGAGGGAAGGAGTTGAAACAGTTTGTGTCCAGGATGCGAGGGGTCAGTCAATATTTTCCCCGCCCTCTTTTTGACTCGTGCAGTCTACATGAATCCTCAGTGGAAGGCAGGTGGGCAGCCACTGTTTTGTTCCGCAGTTCTGATTCTCCTCTGAAGTCTGTGTTGGTCTTGTTGGGTTGGAGAACCAAACCAGACGGTTCCAGAGGTGCGGATGACAGACTCAGGGATTCCTCTGTAAAACTGGATCAGCAGCTCCTTGGGCAGTTGGAGCTTCCTGAGTTGGTGCAGAAAGAACCTTCTTTTTGGAGCTTTTTGGATGTCCTGCTTTGAATCTTATCTGCCTGTCCGTTCTGCACATGCCCCATAGAGTCTGAACATCTGGGATCCAGCCCACACGACCGCTATGGTCCTCACCTGTAATTCTTACCTCCCGCCATGTTTTCAGGACATCATGATGGGCTCTTAAACAAACCCTGGTTTGGAGCTCTCGGCAGCTTTAAGGCCCTCTCCCAGCAAGCCATTGTTGGAAACAAGACATTGGCTTATTACAAGTGGGAGGAGAGTGGGATGTTAGGAGGGGACATGATCGAGACATTTAAATATGTTAAAGGGTTAAATAAGGTGCAGGAGGGAAGTGTTTTTAATAGGAAAGTGAACACAAGAACAAGGGGACACAATCTGAGGTCAGTTGGGGGAAAGATCAAAAGCAACATGAGAAAATATTATTTGACTGAAAGAGGAGTAGATGCTTGGAACAAACTTCCAGCAGACGTGGTTGGTAAATCCACAGTCACTGAATTGAAACCTGCCTTGGATAAACACAGATCCATCCTAAGATAAAATACAGGAGATAGTATAAGGGCAGACTAGATGGACCATGAGGTCCTTTTCTGCCGTCAATCTTCTATGTTTCTATCATATAACTCTTATTACCTCCACCATTGCAACCACTAAGCACTAACTACAAACCACCCAGCACAAAACCACTCTATAACAAGCCACTCTATAACAAGCCACATCCATGCAAGGGTGTTACTCCTTATATATAGGTTTCAGCCAATCAGGTTGCAGCACATTTAGCAAACCCATGATTACCTGCTGATTATGGCTTGCATCAGCCTTCCCCATGGTTACAAACCATTTACTTGCATTGTAATATTCCCTCCAGAAATAAACTTATTTCTGACATGGGAAACACAATGGCCTGCCTGATGTTATTAAGGACGAGCCAACCTTAAATACCTGGAATGAATCATTGTTTCTAAGAAGCACCAGACTGCTTCGCATTCTGCAGGGCCGTAATCATTCTCATTTGGCCCAATGACAGGGAATAATTGGGAGAAAGAAGAACATCTGGTTTTCCTGCCTTTACCTGAGCTACTTAGACAGATGGGAACCGTAGTGCGAAAAAAACCCTGCAATGATTTAGATTGGTTCGGAAGGAGGACAGAGCAAGTCCACGAACAATCTAATTAGGCAGAAAGCGAGAAATAAATCTGATCCACAGATGTCCCAGGTCACAGAGGGAAGGGGAACGGTTTAATGCAGGGCTCTCTAACCTTAGCAGACTTGTGGACTTCAACTCCCAGAATTCCTCAGCCAGCCATGAATGATAGAGTTGGAAGAGGCCAGAAGGGTCATTCAAGTAAAGGGTCTGCAACCTTTCAAAAGAGACATTGAAACTCTGGAGAAGGTGCAAAAAAGAGCAACCAAGATGATTAAGGGACTGGAAACCAAGACTTACGAAGAGAGACTGAGGGAACTGGGCATGGATAGCCTAGAGAAAAGGAGGGCCAGAGCGGACATGATAGCAGTCTACAAGTATACGAGGGGATGTCACAGAGAGGAGGGGATCACTTTATTTTCCAGGGCACCAGAGGGCCGGACGAGGAACAACGGCTGGAAGCTGACCAAGGAGAGATTCAACATGGAGATAAGGAGGAACTTCCTGACGGTCAGAGCAATCAACCAATGGAACAACCTACCAGCGGACGTTGTGAACTCCAACACTCTGGACATTTTTAAGAGAAGATTGAACTGCCACTTGACTGGTGTACTATAGGGTTCCTGCTTGGGCAGGGGGTTGAACTCGATGGCCTTCATGGTCCCTTTCAACTCTAACAATAAATAAATAAAAACCTTGGCCACTTTAAGACTTGTGGACTTCAATTCCCAGAGTTCCCCAGACAGCCATGAATGATAGAGTTGAAAGAGGCCAGAAGGGTCAACTAAGACAGGGGTCTCCAACCTTGGCCACTTTAAGACCAGTGGACTTCAATTCCCAGAGTTCCCCAGACAGCCATGATTGATAGAGTTGGAAGAGGCCAGAAGGGTAATTCTAGTAAAGGGTCTCCAATCTTGGCCGCTTTAAGACTTGTGGACTTCAACTCCCAGAATTCCTCAGCCTGCCATGAATGATAGAGTCGGAAGAGGTCAGAAGGGTCATCTAAGTCAAGGTTCTCCAAGTCTGGAGTCCTCAAGTCTTAAAGTTGCCACTGTTGGAGGCTCCTGGTCTAATGAACTTAAAGCGAGTCAACCGTCTTTAAAGATAAAAATAAATGCTGCTGCTGCTGCTGCTGCTGCTGCTGGTGGTGGTGATGGAAGGAAAATCCATCTTGTTTAGTTCCAAGTTAGGAGAAAGATGGTGGGAATGTGATGGAGGCTTACTGGAAAGCAGGTTTATTGAACAGAAGCACAAAGACAGTGTTCAGTTCTGAGACAGGTGAACAAGTGGTTGAACGAATGGATGGATCTTGATAGGTTTCGGTGACTTTTGAAGTTTCATCTGTTCTGGGGGGTTGTATTCTAAAAATTCCTGTTGTGGTTTTAATGGCTTTTGTCCTGTGCTGGATCTTGGGTAAGGGGCTGCGTGTTCTAATCCTTACCACTTGGCCTTTGTTAGCTGTCAAACATCACTGCAAGAATTTTCAGAATATCCTGCCTGCCGTATTTGCTTTGCTTATGAATGGAGCCATCTAGATAGCGGTCTTCCTCTTTCAATAAGGTCTCTTATCTCCTTAAATGCCGGCATGTGCTTGTGGGCTATTAAGAAAAATTGGGGGCTGCTTTCTGCCTCTAAGAACATGTTTCTCCATTTTTTCCTCATTTAGGGGAAATGTAATACTTTGCCGTTTTAACATTTCCCAAAACATTTCATTCTTCTAGGAAGGGTAAAAGTAATGGAATTTGTGTGTGTGTGTGTTTGTGTGCGTGTGTGTACTGAGATGGCAGTGCCTGCAGCCAAACCTCTGCAGAGATGAGTTACCAGTGTGGGTTTGAATCCCTGTCCGCTGTCCCAAATTGCTACCGCGAGACGTTTAAATAAATACATTTAAGAGAATTGTCTCCGTGCGATGGTTAGCATTTCATTCCTGCCTCGCGTACCTTACTTCTCTTCGGCTCTCGAGTTGTCGCAATCGCTGACAAATTGCTCTTAGAGGAGAGAACAGAAAGCTGATGTGATGCGTAGGTCGCTTTTCATTTTTTATTTCCTTTCTTCCAGGTTTTCTTTTAAAAAGAAAGAATAATTCCTTCCACCGGGTAGCAATTGGGTATACACCCTGCTCTTCTTTCGTTTTTCATATTTCTTTTTATTTTTTCACCAACTTCACATAAAGCATCCATGCATATACCGTAAATCAGTGTTTCCCAACCTTGACAACTTGAAGATATTTGGACTTCAACTCCCAGAATTCCCCAGCCAGCGAATGCTGGCTGGGGAATTCTGGGAGTTGAAGTCCAGATATCTTCAAGTTGCCAAGGTTGGGAAACACTGCCGTAAATCATATCAAAACATATATACCTTAATCAAACTTCCTAATTTTGCACCTTTTGTACCTTTTATCACCCGTATGCTTAATATTTGACCCAAAACTTCTGGTGGCAAGCTGTTCCACTGGTTAATTGTCCTCACTGTTTGGAACTTTCTTCTTAATTCCAGGTTGATTAGTTTCCATCCATCCTTAAAAGGACCGGCGCTTCCTTTTAGGTTTGGAGCTACTTTCTCCTGTGGGTTTGCTGGCTGCCCTGCCACAAATACCACAGCACAACCACGTGTCCGGGACTGTGTGGCATCCTCTCCTCCTGTCATTCTGGCTACTGATGGTTTTCTGATTGCCTCGTTATCAGATCTTGGGACGCTTTCCGTCTCATGCTCTCGTTCTCTCTCTCCCGTCCCACGGACTCATGGCAGAGGTTCATCAGCCCCCTACCGTCCTCTTGGGGGGTGGCCAGCCATTACCATTTCCTTTGAAGCCCTTGAAGGAAATTGCGCATAGGAAGGGCACACGTTGCAATGTGTGTGCCACCAAAGGCAAAGCAGTGAGCAGAGGGAACCGGGAGGTTTATTCCAGCAGTTTCCAAACTTGGCAACTTTGAGACTTGTGGACTTCAACTCCCACAATGCCCCAGTTATCAGGAACCTCCAAACGTTAAGACTTGGAGCCTTCAATTCCCAGAATTCCCCAGCCACCAGGGACCTCCAAAGTAACGTTAAGACTGGAGAACTTCCAGAACTCCCCAGACACCAGGGACCCCTGAACTTTAAAACTTCAGGACTTCAACTCCCAGAATCCCCCAGGCAGCATGATTTAAGATGGGGAGAGTCCAGGGGGTTGGGCTAGAAGACCTCCAAGGTCCTTTCCAACTGTTATTCTGCAATTCTCCTATTCTGTTCCTGTTGCTGACAGCTGTCTCAATTAGCAGTGGACATTTTGGGGTCAATTGTGGTTCTAGGTCAAGGATCCCCTGTATTGTGGGAAGAAGAGGGGGGGGGTGATAGCCAAGCAGGATATGTTTGAATCTTCTGAGTACCAGGCAGCCTGGTCAGGTCTTCTCTGTCTTAACATCTCTCACCCTTTTTCAAAATTACTTTTTTGGCCTGCAAAGCTAGCAGAGTGATGGATGAAGGTCTTCCATCAGTCTCCCTATCGATTACTTCCTGCACAGCTGGTAGCTAAGCAACTGGAATATTACATTGCTTTCCTGGCATAAGACCTAGTGACTGGAAGACTGCCCCCCCTACCCATCTCTGGGGTCATCCTTCAGAATAAGACCCCTGTTCTAGAAGTCCATATATTCTAATAGTCTGTACATCAAGGTCAAAAATGCTAGAAATATTTCTGGAAAAACCTGGCCCTGAGAGATACTGGCCATCAACGGGCATAGAGCGATAAACAACATCTACACGCCATTCAAAAGAGAGAAGCAACTAGCTGAAAAGTGGGGGAGAAAACCCAAAACACCCTATCATCAGCAATCAACAGATGGAGAAGCAAAGGTTAACACCAAGAGTGACACTAAACCAAGAATCGGGTAGTTAAAAAAAGTGGCCAAGGTTGGAGACCCCTGACTTAGATGACCATTCTGGCCTCTTCCAAGTCTATCATTCATGGCTGGTTGGGGAATTCTGGGAATTGAAGTCCACAAGTCTTAACGTGGTCAAGGTTGGAGACTTCTGACTTAGATGACCTCTGACTTAGAGGACCCCTTGTCCGGAGGAAGGGGCACCTCTGGACAACCTCCCGGAGCAAAATATACCAGCTCAGCCTCTTGCACCACACTTAGCCCCTTCTAGATCAGGGTCCACTTGAAGACTTGTGGACTTCAACTCCCAGAATTCCTCAGCCAGCTTTGCCTTGAGTTGAAGTCCCCAAGTCTTAAAGTGGCCAGGGTTGGAGACCCCTTACTTAGATGACCCTTCTGGCTTCTTCCAACTCTATCATTCATGGCTGGCTGGGGAATTCTGGGAGTTGAAGTCCACAAGTCTTAAAAGTGCCCGAGGTTGGAGACCCCTTACTTAGATGACCCTTCTGGCTTCTTCCAACTCTATCATTCATGGCTGGCTGGGGAATTCTGGGAGTTGAAGTCCACAAGTCTTAAAAGTGCCTGAGGTTGGAGACCCCTGACTTAGATGACCCTTCTGGCCTCTTCCAACTCTATCATTCATGGCTGGCTGGGGAACTCTGGGAGTTGAAGTCCACGAGTCTTAAAAGTGCCTGAGGTTGGAGACCCCTGACTTAGATGACCCTTCTGGCCTCTTCCAACTCTATCATTCATGGCTGGCTGGGGAACTCTGGGAGTTGAAGTCCACAAGTCTTAAAAGTGCCTGAGGTTGGAGACCCCTGACTTAGATGACCCTTCTGGCCTCTTCCAACTCTATCATTCATGGCTGGCTGGGGAACTCTGGGAGTTGAAGTCCACGAGTCTTAAAAGTGCCTGAGGTTGGAGACCCCTGACTTAGATGACCCTTCTGGCCTCTTCCAACTCTATCATTCATGGCTGGCTGGGGAACTCTGGGAGTTGAAGTCCACAAGGCTTAAAGTGGCCAAGGTTGGAGACTAGAAATTGTATTTTTTTTAATCGCATCTGGATTCCCAAGAAACATCACCAACCCGCACACCTCTGCATAGACATGGAAATCCATCTTAAAAGCTCTATTCAAATCTTCGTGATTAAAGGGACTCATTAAAAACCAAAACCTAGAAAGAAAGCAGCACAGAGAGAGAGAGAAACATCGAATTCCTGTTCAAAAAATCCAACTGAATGAACTTGGTGAGGCTGCAGAAAACATCTGGGCTAAAATAAGCAGCCAGGAAACAAATAAAAACACTGTTGTCAGCGTCTACTAAGAGCAGATGTGTTTCAAGAGTAAATTACAGACCTTTTTTTGGGGGGGGGGAGTAATGAAGTTGGATGAGCAGGGATTTTAATTAGCCCAACATCTGTTCAGGGGCCTGGAGGTTCCTGCTATCTGTGATTAGCTATTAACCCACCCTGGGGAAATGGGAGAGAAGGAAAATGGGGTGGGGGTGGGGGTGGAAAGAGAGAATAAAATAAGGTTGCAAGGGAATAAAAACAAAATGCAGGGGAATTCAATACTCGTGGGGCCCTGGGCTGTTCCCGACCTTGGTGGGTTTTCTTGCAGAGGTTTCGTGACCCAACTAAGAGATCTTGTCAGTGTTAAAAGGAGATGGGGTTGGTGGAGAGGGAGGAGGAAGAAGAAGAAGGAAGAAGAAGAGGAGGAGGAAGAAGAAGAAGAAGGAAGTGGAGGAGGAGGAGATGGAGAAACAGAGTAGATGAAGGAGGTGGTGAAGGGATAAGGAAGAAAGAAGAAGGAAGAAGAGGAGGAGGAGGAAGGGAGGAGGAAGAGGAGCAGGAGGAGGAAGAGAAGAAGGAGGAGGAAGAAGAAGAAGAAGAAGAAGAAGAAGAAGAAGAAGAAGAAGAAGAAGAAGAAGAAGAAGAAGAAGAAGTTGTCTGTGGAGTCCTTGGTGGTCTCTGAGCTTGGCTGTTTTCTTGCAGATGTTTCATGGCCCAACTAGGGAACATCATCAATATTAGAGAGAAAATCATGTTAAAAGGGGGAGGAGGGAGGACGAAAAAGAAGAAGGAAGAAGAGGGAGGGAGAAGGAGGGGAGGAACTGTGGAGTCTGTTGTGCTCTCTGATCTTGGTTGCTTTCTTGCAGATATTTCATGGTCCAACATCATCCATACTATGCTAATGATCTTACCTACTTTTGGTCATCTTGTAATCTAACCCCTCTGCCCAAGGCAGGAATCTGGCTTGAGACTCACCCATGCCCAGTTTGAGAGGGCCACCTATGACTTCTTGACAGGCAGTTTGGAGGCTCCCCTGGGAAGAACACCCCAGGGTCCTTTCACAGCAACAGAGTTTGATTCAGAAGAATAGAGAAGGGACCTTGGAGGCTTTCTAGTCCAACCCTTTGCTCAGGCAGGAAACCCCATACCAGCGGTCTCCAACCTTGGCCACTTTAAGACTTGTGGACTTCAACTCCCAGAATTCCTCAGCTGGCCATGCATGATAGAGTTGGAAGAGGCCAGAAGGGTAATCTAAGTCTCCAAGCTTGGCTACTTAAAATTTGGCTACTTAAAATTTGTGAACTTCCACTCCTAGAATTCCTCAGCCGACCATGAATGACACTCAGAACAATTAACCAGTGGAACAGCTTGCCACCAGAAATTGTGGGTGCTTCATCATTGGGGAATTTTAAGAAGGGATTGGATAAACATTGGTCTGAAATGATATAGGTTCTCCTGCTTGAGCAGAGGGCTGGACTAGATGACCTCCAAGGTCCCTTCCAGCTCTATTCTGTTTTATTGATTTTATTGATCTATTGATAGAGTTGGAAGAGGCCAGAAGGGTCATTTAAGTTAGGGGTCTCCAAGCTTGACCACTTTAAGACTTGTGGACTTCCACTCCCAGAATTCCTCATCCAGCCATGAATGATAGAGATGGAAGAGGCCAGAAGTGTCACCTAAGTCAGGGGTCTCCAGCCTTGGCCATCTTTAAGACATGAACTGTCAGGAGTTAATACATCCTGAAATAATATTACAATGCAGGAAAATGGTCTGTAACCATGGTAATGGATGATGTCAGCAATAATTAGTGTATAATCATAGGTTTATCAATTTTGTTGCAACCTGATTGGTTGGGAACTATATAAAGAAAAGATACACCCTTGCATGGGTGTGCTAGTTGTAATAGTGTTGTGGTAGTTGTATGATAATATTGTGGGTGGCTTGATAAATTGGTTAAAGAGTTTGTGATATAGAGTAAAAGTGATAGTTAATTTAAAGAAACATTTTTGCTAAGAAGAACCGTAAAGCATATTTTACAGGAAAGAGTGTTGCAATGCTTTCTTTCTTTGAAGTCTTCCGTTACTTATAGTTTTTATATGTGGCTAGTGGGTGGGGCTAACATGAACTTCAACTCTCAGAGCAAAGCTGGCTGAGGGATTCTGGGAGTTGAAGTCCACAAGTCTTAGAGTGAGCAGGGCTGGAGACCTCTGCCCTATACTATTTTAGACACAGGGCTGTGCAGTCTGTTCTTGAAACCCTCCAGTGATGGAGCACCCACAGCTTCCGGTGGCAAGGAGTTCCAATGTTCTCATTGTCACGGATTTTCTCCTTAATTCCAGGTTGCTTCTCTTCTTCTTTAGTTTCCTGCCTTCAGGGGCTTTGGAGAATCAGTGAAGAGCTCCTTTCCTTTGGAGCAGCCCCTCAAATATTGGAAGACCGCTATCATGCCCCCCCCCCACCTTTCGTTAAACTGGATAGACCCAATTCCTGCAACTGGTTTTTAAGATACTGAGTTGACGTAGACAGTTCTTTTTTATTATTTGTTTGTTTGTTTTGTCAAATACATATTGGGGGTATGTAAAGATATAATAATATTCATATACATGATACTAAAACAAAACAAAAAAAACATTGGGACAGGGGACGGAAAGCATGCTGGTGCACTTATGCACGCCCCTTACTGACCTCTTAGGAATTGGGAGGGGTCAACAGTGGAGAGTCTAAGGATAAAGTTTTGGGGGTTAGGTGATGATACTACAGAGTCAGGGAGTTAGTTCCATGCATCAACTACTCGGTTGCTAAAGTCTTATTTCCTGCAGTCGAGCTTGAAGCTGTTTACTTGAAGTTTGTATCTGTTGTGTGCTCTTGTGTTGTTGTGGTTGAAGCTGAAGTAGTCATTGACAGGAAGGACGTTGTAGCAGATGATTTTATGGGCTGTGCTTAGGTCGTGTTTAAGGTGATGTAGTTCTAAGCTTTCTAAACCTGGGATTGTGAGTCTAGTTGCGTAGGGGATTTGGTTGCGAGTGGACCATGCTGCATCTGCTTGTGAGGCTCTGGTCAGAGTCGTAGACTCTACGAATCGTAGAGTTAGAAGGGACCCGGGAGGTCCTCCAGCCCATCCCTTGCCCAAGAGGAGACCTCATACCCCAATCTCTTAGCCATTTTGATTCTGCCACTCCAGGGCCCTAGGCAGGGGATGGATGAGCCCCCCTCTCCTCCTCTTTGCCTCCAAAATGTGCATGCGCCCGACTTGCCCTCTTTTCACTGGTGCCGCTTCCAGTCCGTATGTGTGTTGTGTGTGATCGTGCATGGGGTATGTGAGCTTGCATTTTGCACAGCAGGCCACCGACAAACGTCTGCTCCACTTTGCTGTAATTGCCCCTCTGTCTGCAGCCACAAAGGGCTCATTTTAAAGCAGCTGGAACGGTGCCCTTTACCTGCCCGGGTCCCTCATTAACTGCTGTGGTGAGGGTGGGGGGCATAGCAGCAGCCCCGTTATTATTACAGCCGCCTTGAAGTCTTCCTGGGGGTAGGAGGCGCCTGTCAGCAGATGGGGTAGGAGCGATCCTGATGAGGGGGGTGAATTTGGGTTCCAAGCAGGACCCGTAACTTCGTCTTCCTGGCCACCCTTTCCCCTCTGCACAATGGACCCCTCTGGGGGGTTCGGACGGGGGTCCCCAGTGTGACCCTTGGGTGAAGGCAGGGGGAGGGAGAAACTAGCACAGGTCAGTTTAGTGGGTCAGAATAAGAGAACAGTTGAATAACACCAGAACAGCAGAACAAGAACAGTATAGTAAAACAACAGAATGGCAGAAGGACAGAGGAGGAGGAGGAGGACAATGGATGGAGAGAATAGCAGAAAAATAGAATAGCAAACCAACAAAATAGCAGAACAACAGAAAGGCAGAACAGTGGAATAGCAGAAAAACAGAAGAACAGAACAACAGAAGAGCAAAACAACAGAACAGTGGAATAGCAGAAGAGCAGAAGAACAGAATAGCAAAGAATAGCAAAGAATAGCAAAGCAGGAGAACACAATAACAAAACAACAGAAGAGCAGAAGAACGGAATAGAAGCAGAAAAACAGAAGAAGAGAAGAGCAGAACAGCAGAACGGTAACATAACAGAATAGAGTAGAACAGAACGGAACAGAGTAGAGTAGAAGAGAAGAGAAGAAAGAGAAAAGAAGAATTTAGAATAGACTAGATAATATAGAATAGAATAGAATAGAATAGAATAGAATTCTTTCTTGGCCAAGTGTGATAGGACACACAAGGGATTTGTCTTTGGTGCAGATGCTCTCAGTGTCCATAAAAGAAAAGAGACATTTGTCAAGTATCATGAGGTCCAACACTTAATGATGGTCACAGGTTGCAAATAGTCAGGAAACAATCCATGTTAGTGTAAATCTTAAGGATACGAGCCACATCCCTTACCTGCCTCCCAGCCGTGTCCTCTGCCAAGGGCTCTAATTTTAGCCTGGCCCAGGTTGAGTCACCCTCGGTAGGGACCCGCTGGAGAGAACGATCGCCTGCCTTTCCCTGTGAGTAATGCCCACCGTCCTACGTGCCATGTTGGGGGGAAACTCCTTGGAAGAGGAGAAGGTTGGAGAAGGTCTTAATACTCAAAGCATCTCAAAAGAGCTGTTTCAGGCCTCCGTCGTGCCTGGCCAGATCTGGGCTTTCTGTCTCCCCTCCAGAAATTCACTGGTGGGGGTGCATGGGGGGTGGGAGAGGGGAGGGGAGAGATGGCATTTGCTGCTCATCCAGCCAGAAATATTTTTTTTTGGGGGGGGTGTATGAGAGGATGGGTGGCGTGATTGGGGGGAGGCAGAAGAGGGAAAGGAGGGAGGAAGAGGGAGACAGCAATGGATATGAGGGTGGGAAACAGGTGGGCATCCAACAGGTAGTTGGTGCAAGGAAGGCAGAAGAAGGCTGTGGGGCAGAGGTCCCCCCCCACTTCACAGCCCCCAGCCCCTTTCTGTGCCAGTTTTTAGTATTACAGTACTGCCCTCTGCAAAGCCCACTCTATTTTGGGAGGGCTCTGAAAACGAGTCTGGGTAAATCTGTAACCTTCCCATGTAAATGGCAGAGTTACCTATAATTGGGAGTCTTAATTTATCCCCTGTGTAAGAGAGAGAGAGAGAGAGAGAAAGGGAGGGAGGGAGGGAGAGAATAGAGCAAGAGAAAGAATGAGAAAGAAAAAAGGTAAATAAGGTGAAAGAGAAAGAGAGAACAGAGGGAAAGAAAGAAAAGAGAAAGAATGAAAGAGAAAGAGGAGAAAGAAAGGGAAGATAGGACGGAGGGAAAGAGAGAGAGTGGGAGAAAGAGAGAAAGTGAAAAAGAAAGAAAGAGAAAATAGAGCAAGAATGGCAAAGAAGAAAGATAAATAAAGTGAAAGAGAGAGAGAAAGAGAACAGAGAGAAAGAAATGGAAAGAGAAAAAGAGTGGGAAAGAAAAAGAGAGAAAGAAAGAAAAGAGAGAACGAGTAAAAGAAAAAAGGAAAGGAAAGGGAGAAAACTCAAAAAGACCAGAGGGAATATGGAGCTTGGATTGGGAGCTATCCCCCTTAAGGGATGGATGTCTGGGAAATGTAGTCTTTAGGTCACGTGGCCACATCTGGGGTGCTGATTGGCCCCTGAGTTCCAACCTCTGATAGGCTGCTGGGTGAAGAGGCCATGCAGCCCGGCGGCCCTTTTGAATTGGGACCACGGATGCTGGTGGCAGCTTTGGAGCTTTTAGGGCAGGGTTGCCTCTTCTCTCCGCTGTGTACGATGGGCTGCAATGATCTCGGCAGGAACTGCAAGGGATTCTTAATTTGGAGGCTGCTTGAAGAATCCACCGGATCTGCGAGATTTTTCCTTTGGCGTTGGAGATTTAGCCACCTGCGAAGAGCGATTCTACACTTGGGACCAGAAGAGGGAGAAGATGGGGGTGTCGGAGTTAATTTTACAACTTGCTTTGGAAGTGGGAAGGATCTCAGGCACTGGAAAAGTTCTAGAAGAATAGAATGGAATAGAATTCTTTATTGGCCAAGTGTGGTTGGACACACAAGGAATTTGTCTTTGGTGCAGATGCTCTCAGGGGACATAAAACAAACGATACATTAGTCAAAAACCACGAGGAACAACACTTAATGATTGTCATAGAACTGATTCAAAGTCTCCTCGGGGTCTTCTGGGTTTCCGTGGAGACAGGATTGGTGGGTTCCCTTCCATTTACATTGGAAAGTGAGGCTCCAGCAGGAGGAATTCGCTTTCAGAAGACTAAGGATGAAAAACCTGGCCTCTCACTTTGCGACTAAGCTTCTTCCTTTGAATCTGGCTTGGAAAACCCTGGGAAAGCAGATTTCCTTGGGACTTCTGCAAGGCATCCACAGTCCCAATTGGAATCCGATTTCGGGAGAGATCCCTTCGGAATCCAGAATCGGATATTCAGCATTGTAAACTCCAACAAAGGAAAAGACTAAACCCAGTTCAATCCAAGCTACTCACACGCATCGCCCTCTGGTGGCTCATCTGCAACCTGCAAGCTAGCATTAAAGCTACTCATGTGTAGCGCTCTCTGGTGGCTCATTTGCAAACTACAAGCCAGAATTAAAAGCTACCTAGTGGCCAAAGAGTGAATTGCACTGATGTCTTTTCAAATGTCCAGAAAATTCCTGGAGTCTTCCTGGTCATGGCAGAGACCTGTAGCGTGCCAGAAGAGTTGGCCCTCCCAGCTAACCTAGATACAAGTGGAGAACCTGATGTCCAAAACTCAGAGCGATCAACCAGTGGAACGGCTTGCCAGCGGAGGTTGTGAATGCCCCAACACTCAACACTTTCAAAAAGAGATTGGACTGCCATCTGGCTGGGGTGGTGTAGGATCTCCTGCTTGAGCAAGGGGTTGGACTAGATGACCTGCAAGTTCCTTTCCAACTAGATAGATAGATAGATAGATAGATAGATAGATAGATAGATAGATAGATAGATAGATAGATAGATAGATAGGGTAAGGTAAGGTAAGGTAAGGTAAGGTAAGGTAAGGTAAGATAAGATAAGATAAGATAAGATGGATAGATTGATCGATCAATAGATGATAGATGAACAGAATGGATGGATGGATGGGAGACATAGAGATATAGAGAAATTAGATGGAAATGAATAGATAGATGGATAGATAGACAGACAGACAGACAGATGATAGATAGATAGATAGATAGATAGATAGATAGATAGATAGATAGACAGACAGACAGACAGACAGACAGACAGACAGACAGACTTTTACTGACTTGCCAAGTTGGAGTGACATTAATTGAAATCTGATTAATTTTACTGTGGTTATTTTAAAGAAGGAGAGAGGAAGGAAGAAAGGAAGGAAGGAAGGAAAGAAAGAAAGATAGATAGATAGATAGATAGATAGATAGATAGATAGATAGATAGATAGATAGAAAGAAGGCAGAGGCACTTCAGAAAACCCATGAAGGCAGCATAGAAAGCTTACTGATGCCATGCGGTTAAGCTTGAGAGGGGACTGGCACAAGCATTACCAACACTATAAAAAACCCTGTGAGCAGTTGTTGAAGTGCAAAAGATTAGCTTTTACCCGAGCATGTCTGGTCATTGGTGGACAAAATGGATGGGCTTTTTTAATACAACGGAAGGGCTGTAAAGTTCAAAGGGGGCACGCAATGCCTACAGATGTTGAGCGGAGAGTGTGAGGAGCTCTTTTGAGGCAGTAGAAATTCTTTGTACACATGCTTCAGGTGGAAGACATACCAAGGGAGAAAGCCACATCTGAAGTGACCCGTCGGTCATGCTGGTCAGCCCAGCGGCTACAGGTGGCTCCTTCTCAACCTCCTAATAAGGCCTCATCTCTGTCTCAAGCCACCCAGAGCTCAGGTGTGTAGCAGCATTTCACAACAATCTTCCCTCGGAGGTTCTTCCCATCATTCCAAGGCATCTTCACGTCGCAGTCGGTCGTCCATGTTGTGACTGTTCCACATCTGGCTCAGCTGGTCACGGATTTCGAGGACCAGGAGATGGATGTGTATTGGTATCCTAGGCCAGTGTTCTTGTCACCTGAGTCTGAAAGTGAGAGTGATGTGGAGTCAGAGGATCAACTAGAGACCGTAGCACCCCCAGTTAGGGTATTGGCTGAGCCAGAAGTGGAAGATAAAGTAGAGGACGAGCCCATGTTAGATGCCAGAGTGAGGAGAACGATGTCCAGACAAGAGTATCAGAAAAGAAGTGGGTCTTGGCATTAATTAGCTCTAGGGAACACTTGGCCACACCTGGTCCCTATATAAGGGACAGTCTGGGGAGGAGGGGGCGTGGCGAACAACGTTTGTAAAAGATCGTGGCTGTTTGCGAACCAAAGCTGAGACAGCATTTTCTGATTCCAGAGCTCTTTCACTCATGCAATCTTCATTGTTTTGCAAATCTTCCATGAACTGTTAAGTCTGGTCAAACTGCCAGAATCACTTCAAAGACTAATCTTAATGACTCTTTGGCTCTTTAGCTATTCTTATCTCCGAATCATTCATCTAGAATGCTGAAGTAATTAGAGTTAACCATTTTCTGCCTGGATGTGTTTTAATCAATGTACTTTGGATTTAATCATTTTTGGAGCACCTGGGGTTTTTTCACCCACTATTCTATCCTATTATTATTATTATTATTATTATTATTATTATTATTATTATTATTATTATTATTATTATTATTGGTAAATCCACATGAACTGAATTTAAACATGCCTGGGATAAACATAAATCCATCCTAAGATAAAGTAAAGGAAATAGTATAAGAACAGAGTAGATGGACCATGAGGTCTTTTTCTGACATCAATCTTATATGTTTCTATTGTTGTTGTTGTTGTTGCTGCTGCTGCTGCTGCTGCTACTACTACTATTACTACTATTACTACTACTAATTTTGCTACTAAGAAGAAAATGTACCACCTGCCCAGGCAGAAAATATCTTCTCTTTTGACTTCCCAGTTTTAGGTAATCTCACCAAGAGGAGCCAATTTTGCTTTGTCCATTTATAAACCCCGAGCTAAATTTTTATCCGTTTCCCCCCTGCCCATCACTCTAACAGCGAAGCCAAAAGCAGAGATATTATGTGCGGCTTTTTTTCATGAAAGCATTAATCTTCCGTGTAACACATGCTAACCCTTTGATTGTCATTCTGTTTTGACATATGGTTGGAGGAGCAATCCTGTCTTAATGTATGGTGGAAAACAAGAGCGTTTGACTGACAGATCGTAATTCTTGAAAACGATCCTCTCCACTTAGAATCCCAGGGCTAGGAGGGACCCTGGAGGTCTTCTAGTCCAACCCCCTGCTCAACTTACACCCTTTCAGGCAAATGCCTGTCTAATCTCTTCTTGAAGATCTCCAGTGATGGAACACCCACAATTCTGTCTGCCTCTATGTCTGTCTGTCTGTCTATCTTCTTGTGCCATATCCGTCATCAGATATTAGCAATCATCAATCTATCTGTCATCTCTCTGTGTGTGTCTATCTCTGTCTGTCTGTCTCTGTCTCTGTCTTTCTCTCTCATCTATCTATCATCTATCTACCTATCATCCATTTATCTACCATCTATCTACCTACCTACCTACCTACCTACCTACCGACCGACCGACCGACCTATCTATTTACCTATCATAGAAACATAGAAAATTGACAGCAGAAAAAGACCTCACGGTCCATCTAGTCTGCCCTTATACTATTTCCTGTATTTTATCTTAGGGTGGATCTATGTTTATCCCAGGCATGTTTACATTCAGTGACTGTGGATTTACCAACTATGTCTGCTGGGACTTTGTTCCAAGCATCTATTATTAAAAACACTGCCCTCCTGAACCTTATTGAACCCTTTAACCTATTTAAATGTTTCGATCCTGTCCCTCCCCTTTCCCTTCTGTCCTCCAGACTATACAGATTGAGTTCACGAAGTCTTTCCTGATAGGTTTTATGCTTCCGACCTTCCACCATTCTTGTAGCCCGTCTTTGGACCCGTTCAATTCGATCAATCTCTTTTTGTAGGTGAGGTCTCCAGAACTGGACACAGTATTATTCCAAATGGGGTCTCACCAGCGCTCTATACAGCGGGATCACAATCTCCCTCTTCCTGCTTGTTATACCTCTAGCTATGCAGCCAAGCATCCTACTTGCTTCCCCTACCGCCTGACCGCACTTCACCCATTTGGAGACTGTCAAAAATCACTACCCCTAAATCCTTCTCTTCTGAAGTTTTTGTTAACGGTCATCTGTCTATCTATCTATCCATTCATCTACCCATCCATCCATCCACCCACCCACCCACCCACCCACCTACCTACCTACCTGTCATCTATCTATCCCACGAGAAGCATTCTTTCCATTTGATGCCTGCAAACGGCTTTAATACATTAGGCCAAAGACCCCAGGCTGGATCCCCCTCCCTACCCTCCATCCCTGCTTCCTACAGAGGGGGAAAATGTAATTCCCCCCTCCCCTGTGGAGTCTTCTTAATGAGAACAGATGAAACCCGTGGCTTACAGTCTATTGCAAAATTGCTGCGTCTTCCACTGTTAAAACTCACTTTCCCCACAATGAAGAAAAGGTTGAGATTCTGCCGATGAGAAAGTCCGGTCATTTGAAGGGGGATTTAAAAAGGGTGGGTGAGTGGGCAGGAGAGTTTATGCAGTGGGAGGGGGAGAGAAAGACATTTGGGATCTATTCTGCCTCAGGTCCCAAACACGATAAACACTCTGATGTGAAATCAAAGATTCCTTTAATTAGGGGCACCAGAAGTCCCGGCAAAAACTTATCTCTCTAACCCTAACCTGGGGAGGGGGTCCTTCCCGGATCCCTACAAGGAGGCACTTGTGCGCCCCCTCCTCAAGAAGCCTTCCCTGGACCCAGCCATTCTCAACAACTATCGACCAGTCTCCAACCTTCCCTTTATGGGGAAGGTTGTTGAGAAGGTGGTGGCGCTCCAGCTCCAGCGGTCCTTGGAAGAAGCCGATTATCTAGGTCCTCAGCAGTCAGGATTCAGGCCCGGCTACAGCACGGAAACTGCTTTGGTCGCGCTGATGGATGATCTCTGGCGGGCCCGGGACAGGGGTTTATCCTCTGTCCTGGTGCTTCTTGACCTCTCAGCGGCTTTCGATACCATCGACCATGGTATCCTTCTGCACCGGCTGGAGGGGTTGGGAGTGGGAGGCACTGTCATTCAGTGGTTCTCTTCCTACCTCTCTGGCCGGTCGCAGTCGGTGTTAGTGGGGGGTCAGAGGTCGACCTCTAGGTTACTCCCTTGTGGGGTGCCTCAGGGGTCGGTCCTCTCCCCCCTACTATTTAATATCTACATGAAACCTCTGGGTGAGATCATCCAAGGGCATGGGGTGAGGTATCATCAGTATGCAGATGATACCCAGCTTTACATCTCCACCCCTTGTCCAGTCGGCGAAGCAGTGGAAGTGATGTGCCGGTGCTTGGAGGCTGTTGGGGTCTGGATGGATGTCAACAGACTCAAACTCAACCCGGATAAGACGGAGTGGCTGTGGGTTTTGCCTCCCAAGGACAATTCCATCTGTCCATCCATCACCCTGGGGGGGGGAGTCACTAACCCCCTCAGAGAGGGTCCGCAACTTGGGCGTCCTCCTCGATCCACAGCTCACATTAGAGAAACATCTTTCAGCTGTGGCGAGGGGGGCGTTTGCCCAGGTTCGTCTGGTGCACCAGTTGCGGCCCTATTTGGACCGGGAGTCACTGCTCACAGTCACTCATGCCCTCATCACCTCGAGGCTCGACTACTGTAACGCTCTCTACATGGGGCTACCCTTGAAAAGTGTTCGGAAACTTCAGATCGTGCAGAATGCAGCTGCGAGAGCTATCATGGGCTTTCCTAAATTTGCCCATGTCACACCAACACTCCGCAGTCTGCATTGGTTGCCGATCAGTTTCCGGTCACAATTCAAAGTGTTGGTTATGACCTATAAAGCCCTTCATGGCACCGGACCAGAATATCTCCGGGACCGCCTTCTGCCGCACGAATCCCAGCGACCAGTTAGGTCCCACAGAGTTGGCCTTCTCCGGGTCCCGTCAACTAAACAATGTCGTTTGGCGGGACCCAGGGGAAGAGCCTTCTCTGTGGCGGCCCCGACCCTTTGGAATCAACTCCCCCCAGATATCAGAGTTGCCCCCACCCTCCTAGCCTTTCGTAAGCTCCTTAAAACCCACCTCTGTCGTCAGGCATGGGGGAATTGACATGTTCCTTCCCCCTAGGCTTATAAAATTTTTGTATGGTATGCTAGTGTGTATGATTGGTTTTTAACTTGTGGTGTTCTTAAAATTAATTTAATATTGGATTTGTCTTGTATTGCTGTTGCTGTGAGCCGCCCCGAGTCTGCGGAGAGGGGCGGCATACAAATCTGATTAAACTAAACTAAACTAAACTAACCTAACACACAACAGATTCAAGCTTCATATTAACCACTCCAAACTTGACTGTAAAAAATATGACTTTAGTAATCGGGTTGTCGAAGCGTGGAACTCATTGCCGGACTCTGTAGTGTCAGCCCCTAACCCCCAACACTTTACCCTTAGACTCTCCACGATTGACCTCTCCAGATTCCTAAGAGGTCAGTAAGGGGCGTACATAAGCGCACTAGAGTGCCTTCCATCCCCTGTCCTATTGTCTCTCCTATATCTCCTATATCTTCTCTACTATATCTCTATAAGCTTCATTGTATATTATTGTGTATTGGACAAAATAAATAAATAAATAATAAATAAATAAAACCCTAACCCCTTTTTCAAACCCAAGAGAGGAATTTTGGGGGGGAAACGTGAATGCAAAACCCTGGAACGAATCAAACAGAACCAGAGGAATTTAGGGAAACATGCATTCCCTGGGTTCAAACAGCCGTGAGATATCTCTATATGAGAGGGAGAGAGACTGCTTTAATTTCAATTTTTAATTGAATGAATCAAGATGACACCAAATGAATTATCCAGAGTATTCAATAAATCCGACTTAATTCAGGCCGAACGCCATGCAGGAGAATAAAGTCCTTTTCCACCAGCAAATAAACACATCAAACTCCACCAGGAGCCCTCCAGAAGAGAACTATTCAATCAGAAATAATAAACGAGCTTCGTTGGAAAGTTATTAGTTGCAAGTCCAGCTGCTTCCCAATTATAATTCGGTGTGTCGCAGCCTTGGCTCCTGGAGGAACTGTGGATTTGAATTCCAAGAATTCTCCAGTCATAAACTCACAGTTATGATGCAATTTGTTTGCAGTGCAATCTTTCCCATTGTACATGTAAAAAGAGGTTGAATTGCCCCCGGCTTTGCCCTTGTGCTGTTCTACCTGTTGCTTCTACATGCTGGATTGCTTAGTGGATAGCAAAGAACCCGCTGGAATGCTCTCTCCAATTATTCCAGTAGGTGTTCTGTCCGGCCCAGTTAATTAGCAGTAATTAAGCCCCAAAGAAGACTCCGAAGCAAAGTCACTAGGTATATTTGTCTATTTACAAAGAAACGTGGTGGAAACAGCCATGAAATCAGAGGAATGTCAGTCTGACTTCCAAACGTCCACCATTATCAGCAGTTAATAACAAGCATCTACATAAAGTAATAAATTCAAGTCATTCATTTTCGACGTTGACAGGTGCTCACAGATGCCCTCAAAAACCAGGATTTCAGGATTGCAGAAGGATTTAAGAGAGAGACTCTTCGGATGCTACTTCTCTCTCTGTCTCTCTCTCTCTCTGTCTCTGTCTCTCTGTCTCTGTCTCTCTGTCTCTCTCTGTCTCTCTGTCTGTCTCTCTCTGTCTGTCTCTCTCTCTGTCTCTCTCTCTGTCTCTCTCTGTCTCTGTCTCTCTCTCTGTCTCTCTCTCTGTCTCTCTCTCTGTCTCTCTCTGTCTCTCTGTCTCCTCTCTCTCTCTCTCTCTCTCTCTCTCTCTCTCTATATATATATATATATATATATATATATATATATATAAACGTTGAACTTCTGCATCATGGTTTCCCATCCTCCTCCTTTTTATACTCTCAGTGACGACAAGCTGTGCACAGAAGTATTCAACGCCTAGATCTACATCGCTGGAGATATTCTTGTCTCCCTCACATTCTTCTTACCCTCGCGTCTAATATGGGGTCCACATCTGACTCTACCATTACACCAGTTGGGGGATCTGCAGTCTCTGGAGGTTCCCCAGGCTCTAACTTATACATGGTATGCTTGTGTGTGTGTCTGTTAGTATATGGGGTTTTTTAAATCTTTAAATATTTTAATTAATTGGATTATTATGATTTGTTTCACTTGTTGTGAGCCGCCCCGAGTCTTCGGAGAGGGGCGGCATACAAATCCAAATAATAAATAAATAAAATAAATAACTCACCCTCACTTTGTCTGGTAAACACGCTGGCCTATGACACCCAGACGGACCTGGTTCATTCTCCTCAAAGTTTGTGACCAAAGGAGAAGGATGCGAGCCAACCACGGCAATAGGAATACACAGATGTGGTCCCATGTAAAACTACACCCCCCAGAGTGCAATCTAATTGCTATTCCCCTAATGCAACATCGTAAAGAAACATGTCTTAATACAAGCTAACTATTTCTGTCTGCAGTGATAGCGCAACCTCTGATCGCTGTCGCTTAAATGTATGGTTGCAAGTTGGATATCCAAGGAGAGCAACCTCCTTAGTAAATAAAATAGATAAAATTGAAGGGGTCCAAAGATGGGCTACAAAAAGGGTGGAAGGTCTGAAGCATGAAACTGATCAGGAAAGACTTCATGAACTCCACGAGTCTTCGGAGAGGGGCGGCATACAAATCTAAATAATAAAATAAAATAAAATAAATAAATAAATCTGTAGAGTCTGGAGGACAGAAGGGAAAGGGGGGACATGATAGAAACATTTAAATATGTGAAAGGGTTAAATAAGGTCCAGGAGGGAAGTGTTTTTAATAGGAAAGTGAACACAAGAACAAGGGGACACCATCTGAGGTTTGTTGGGGGAAAGATCAGAAGCAACGTGAGAAAATATTTGACTGAAAGATTAGTAGATGCTTGGAACAAACTTCCAGCAGACGTGGTTGGTCAATCCACAGTCACTGAATGTAAACCTGCCTGGGATAAACATAGATCCATCCTAAGATAAAATAAAGGAAATAGTCTAAGGGCAGACGAGATGGACCAGGAGGACTTTTTCTTCCGTCAATCTTTTATGTTTCTATGTAACCTGGAAAAAAGCTTCTGTCAATCCAGTTATCCATAAATCAGGATGAAGCAAACCGTAGTGTCATGGTCAGGGGGGGAGGAAAAACCCAGGATTGGAGGTGGGGCAAAAGGTAGCAATTCTCTAAATGCGCCAGGCAAGACCCACAAGGAAGCCCCTCGGCTGGAATGAAGAAATTCCAGATTTAGTTCTGGTTGGTAAAAATAACCGAAAGAGACAGCTGGTTGGAGGAATGGGGTGGGGAGGGCTGGGGACAAGGGCGGCTAAAGGACACCTCGCCAAACTGGTTAGTCTTCTTCTAGGGCAGCTGAGCCCCCTCCCATCTCTTCCCCACTGGGGGAAAAAATAGCCAAATTTGCAAAACTTCAAATTTGTTTTATGATTCTCCAGATGCACTTGCAAGTTGAAGAAAAAAACCCTTAAAATTCCTTTCTCGTTTCCTGTTTTTAAAAAATGCTTTATAACATAAAAAACACTGCTCAAAAAAATCAAGGGAACCCTCAAAGAACCCATCCTAGATCTGAATGAATGAAATATTCTCATTGAATACTTTGTTCTGTACAAAGTTTAATTTGCACAACAGCCTGTGGAATTGATTGTCAACCAGTGTTGCTTCCTAAGTGTACGGTATGGTTTCACAGAAGTTTGATTTTCTTGGAGTTATATTGTGTTGTTTAAGTGTTCCCTTTGTTTTTTCGAGCAGTGTATATATATAAATAAAAGGTAGTATGTATTTATGTGTTTGTTGGTCTTATTGTATGTTTGTATGTCATATATACATCAGCAAAAATATATAACATATATATAACATGTTTTTGCTGAATTTGAAAATTAAAGGAGACTATTTCGGCCTTATTTTGGTCTCATCGTCCCCCCTCGCTGGGACTTGAACTTGCAGCCGTTGTCTTGTAAGAGAATTAACCTCTAGGCTGTACCAGGAAAGAGTTACATGTTTTTGTGTCAAATATATACATATTTTTGCTGCTATGTGAAAAGGAAGGGAGCCTAAATCTATTTCGACCTTATTATGTCCTCATCAGCTAGACATACCTTTACAGGATTTGACAGAAAAACAACTATATATAAAGACAGGGACGAGGCAGAATTTTACACAACATGGAACAGGTGCTATAATTAGTTGAATTAAAAAACTATACTTAAAATTATGAAATAATTATAATGGTATGATTTCACCTTTACCTCAGACCATGAAGAAAAAAAAGACGAACCGTTGTTAAAACCAACATTGTTAAAACTTAAAAACACAAAAGAGATTACGACTTAGAAATTGAACATGACAAGAGAAATATAGAAGGGTTTAAGACAGCTTTATAATGTTACAAGTAATATTAGAATATTAGAATATTAGAATATTAGAATATTAGAATATTAGAATTCTTTATTGGCCAAGGGTGATTGGACGCACAAGGAATTTGTCTTTGGTGCAGATGCTCTCAGGGGACATAAAAGAAAAGATAAATTCATCAAGAATCAGGAGGTTAAAAAACACTTAATTATTGTCATAGGAGTCAAATAAGCAATCAGGGAACAATATTAATATAAATCTTAAGGATCCAAATAACAAGTGATCGTCATACAGTCCTAAGTGGGAGGCTGGGAATAAATAATGGTCAACAGTGTTAATTGTTAAGTACTTAAGTTTTGATATGGGGAAATGGGGAATTTCCTTGTGTGTGTGGATGTTTTATGTGTTATGGATTGTTTCTTTGTCTATTTTTTAATGTAAATATTTAATAAAGATATTTTTTTTAAAAAAAAATAAAGATTATTTTTTTTAAAATTAATCTGCCCTAAAAGTGTATCAAGAATTCCTGGATGAGGGCAAGCTGTGTCGGTGTGTTTGTGTGTGTGTTTGTGTGTCCATGTGCAATCCTGCTCCTTGCACACTCCAGACACAACCGAAGGCTCTCGGCTCTGTTGGGACTCTCGCCAGTCGCTGGCCGGCAAAGCCACCAGCCGGGGATGCCCAGGCATGGTGCCACCGCTGGCAGGTGGGGAACGGCAGGGCGAGTGTGTCTTTGTGTGTGTGTGTGTGTCTTTGTGTGACAGCAGCCGGGGTGGAGGGTGGGGAGAGAAGGCTGGACCATGCCTGCCTGTCAGCCTGCTCGCAAAGCCTCCTTCTCGGAGCATGTAGTAGACGGAGGAGGGGAGGGAGGGGGACTACAAGGACCATGGTGCTGATCCTGCCCCACATGCTGATCGCTGCCCTTCGGTTTTTCAGGCGGGGGCAGCAGGTCTTCCCCAAGGCCGAGGAGGCGGGAGGAGGAGGAGGAGGCACCACCGAGTCCCTGCAGGTAAGGCCGGGAAGGGGGGAGGGTGGTGAGGAGGGAGGGGAGCGTTGAGGAAGGGGTCTCCGCCTCGTCCTCTGCCTGGGGGCTTCCCCCTCCAGGTTTCCCTGAGTTGGCACTACAAAGTTGCTTTGGTTTGCTTGTCTTGTTAGAGAAGTTGGTCTTTCTTTCTTTCTTTCTTTCTTTCTTTCTTTCTTTCCTTTCCTTTCTCTCCCTTCCTTCCCTCTTTCCTTTCTTTCCCCCTCTTTCTTTGTCTTTCTTTCTCTTTCCTTCCTTCCTTCCTTGCTTTCTTTCCTTTCTGTCTTCACATCTCTCTCTTTCTTTCTCTTTCCTTCCCTCCCTCCCTCCTTCCTTCCTTTCCTGTCTGCTTTCCATCTCTTTTTCTCTTTCCTTCTCCTTCCTTCCTTCCCTCCCTCCCTCCCCCTCCCCCTCCCCCTCCTGTCTTTCTCTCTCTTCTCTCCTTCCTTCCTTCTCATTCCAATCTTCCTCCCTCCTTCACCTGACGCTTGTCCCCCCCTCTCTCTTTCTCCCCCTCCCTGCCTGCTTTCTGACCACCGCTGCCTGTCTGAGAAGGCAGCCATTCCGAGCCAGCCCCCCCCCCCCCCCCGCAGAGGGCCCTGGGGGAGGACCGGGATTCCCTCTGCCCCCTCCCCAGTCTAGGTGGCCTTCGGGAGCCCCTCCCAGCCGATCCTCCAGCTGCTCCGTACTGGGCTGCAGGCGGCAGGACGCCCGGGGTCTGCATTGCAGGAGGCTGGCGAAGTGGCCGTAGCTGAACATCAGCCGGGGGTGGGAGTGCAGCGCTGGGAAGGTTTGGCTTCTGGTGGGGGGGGTGTTTAAGAATGCAGCCCCCCCTCCTCGTTTCCCCCCTCCTTCGCCCTCACTCACAGTTGTAGGAGTTGTGCAAAGCGTGAGGCACTCGGTGGAACCCCCTCCCTCCCTCCCTCCCTCCCTCCCTGGCCCTGGGCAGAAAGGGGAATTAAAATTAAACTCTCTAAATACACACAGACACACACAGAGACACAGCACAGTAGAAAAGCAACTTGGTCTTTTTTTGAAAGTGAGTTGCTCCTTCCTTCCTTCCTTCCTTCCTTCCTTCCTTCCCTCACTCCCTCTTTCTTTCTTTCTTTCTTTCCTTCTTTCTTTCTTGTCTCCTTCTCCTTTCCATCCTTTCTTCCTTCCCTCCCTCCCTCTTCCTTTCCTTTTTTCTTCCTTTCTTTCTTTCTTGTCTCCCTCTCCCTTCTTTCCTTCCTCCCTCTTCCTTTCTTCATTTGCTCCCTCCTTCCCTCTTCCTTCCTTCCTTTTCTTTGCTTCCTTTCTTCCCCTTTCTTCTTTCCCTACCTCCCTCTTTCTTTCTTTCTTTCTTTCTTTCCTTCTTTCCTTCCCTCGCCCCTCCCTCCCTCTTTCCTTCTTTCCTTCCCTCGCCCCTCCCTCCCTCTTTCTTTCTTTCTTTCTTTCTTTTCTTTGCTTCCTTTGTTCCCCTCCCTCTTCCTTCCTTCCATCCCTCCCTCTTTCTTTCTTTCTTTCCTTTACTTCCTATGTTCCCTTCTTTCTTTCTTTCTTTCTTTCTTTCTTGTCTCCTTCTCCTTTCCTTCCTTTCTTCCTTCCCTCCCTCCCTCTTTCTTTCTTTCTTTCTTTCTTGTCTCCTTCTCCTTTCCTTCCTTTCTTCCTTCTCTCCCTCCCTCTCTCTCTCTCTTTCTTTCTTTCTTTTCTTTGCTTCCTATGTTCCCTCTTTTTTTCTTTCTTCCCTCCCTCCCACTTTCTTTCTTTCTTTCTTTCTTTCTTTCTTTCTTTCTTTCTTTCTTTCTTGTCTCCTTCTCCTTTCCGTCCTTTCTTCCTTCCCTCCCTCCCTCTTTCTTTCTTTCCTTTTTTCTTCCTTCCTTTCTTTCTTGTCTCCTTCTCCTTTCCTTCCTTTCTTCCCTCCCTCCCTCTCCCTCTCTCTCTCTCTCTCTCTTTCTTTCTTCCCTCCCTCCCACTTTCTTTCTTTCTTTCTTTCTTTCTTTCTTTCCTTCTTTCTTTCTTGTCTCCTTCTCCTTTCCATCCTTCCTTCCCTCCCTCCCTCTTTCTTTCCTTTTTTCTTCCTTTCTTTCTTTCTTGTCTCCTTCTCCTTTCCTTCCTTTCTTCCCTCCCTCCCTCCCTCTTTCTTTCTTTCTTTCTTTCTTTCTTGTCTCTCTCCCTTCTTTCCTTCCTTCCTTCCTTGTAGTCCTCCATTTACAACAGTTCATTTAATGACTGTTTGAGGTTGCCATAGCACCCCATCCAGATTGGAAGAGAAGTGGATGCTTGAACCCCTGATCTGAAATTTTCTCTAAAACCGGTTGCTGTCCTGAGGCTGATGTACAGCAGGGGGCGCTGTTGCACTTGTTTTTGTTTTTAAACCTGAAGGAAGCTAAGCTAGGTCAGATGGAGTTCTCGCTTGGAAAAGGGACCACCAGGAAACCCTAGAGTGGACAGGTAGCCCTAGGAGAAGGCAGCACCAAACCAATTTGTTGTTAGGGGCAAGAGGAGGAGGACAGCAGCTATGGGGGGTGGGGTCCTCAATGCTCTCTGAGCTGGGTTGTTTTCTTGCAGATATTTCGTGACCCAAACTAGGTAACATCATCAGTTCTCAACATCTTTCCAGATGTTAAGCAGGGGGTTGGACTAGAAGACCTCCAAGGTCCCTTTCAACTTTGGCCTTCTGTGATTTCTGCCTGTATGACCCTCCATCTATTTAGTCATTTACTAGAGCTGGAAGGGACCTTGGAGGTCATCTAGTCCAACTCCCTGCTCAAGCAGGAGACTCCACACCACCCCAGAGAAATGGCACTCGAGTCCTTTCTTGAAAGTCTCACGTGTTGGAGCTCCCACAACCTCCGCAGGCAACTTCTGTTCCACTGGTTGGTCGCTCTCACTGTCAGAAAGTTCCTCCTTGTTTCCAGGTTGAAGCTTCCGTCCGTTGCTCCTTCTGGTGCTTTGGAAAACAGCCTGACCCTGTCCTCCTCTGTGGCAGCCCCTCAAAGGGCTAGTTTAATGACTCGTTTAATGGCATGGCTAGTTTAATGAAAAGAAGGACCAGGGGAAATATGAGAGCAGTCTTCCAATATCTTAGGGGTTGCCCCAAAGAAGAGGGAGTCAGGCTATTCTCCAAAGCACCTGAGGGCAGAACAAGAAGCAATGGGTGGAAACTAAACAAGGAGAGAAGCAACTTAGAACTAAGGAGAAAATTCCTGACAGAACAATTAATCAGTGGAATGGCTTGCCACTAGAAATTGCAAATGCTCCATCGTTGGAAGCTTTCAAGATGTTGGATAACCATTTGCTTGAAGTAGTGTAGGGTTTCTTGTCTAAGCAGAGGGTTGGACTAGAAGACCTCCATGGTTCCTTCCAACTCTGTTGTTTTTATTACTATTATTATTATTATTATTATTATTATTATCATTGTTGTTGTTGTTTTGTTGTTGTTGTTGTTATGATGATGATGATGATTATTATTATTATTATTATTATTATTATTATTATTATTATTATGTGTGGTTTCACCCAGTTTGTATGTGTCTCTTGGGCAGTGATGGGCTGCCAAAAGTTTTACTCCCACACTGTGGGTGTGGCTTATTCTGGGGGTGTGGTCATGTGACTAGGTAGGAGTGTCTTGCTGGCTATGTGACCAGGTGGGAGTGGCTTGACAATCATGTGGCCTAAAGGTCATGTGACTGGGTAGGAGTGGCTTACCGACCAAGATAAGTTTTCCATTAGGTGCTTGGACTCTTTTTCAGTTGATTAAGTCATATTATTTTAATAGGCACCAAAAGGACAAGTGGCAGACAGTATTATCTGTTGAGGACCACAGTCACGTTTTAAGGTTTTTGTGCTGAACCCACAAGGTTCAGTAAGAGAACAGATTAGGCAAGTAGCTCAATTTTCTCTGGCTGCTATGTCCAGTTCTTGAGAATGATTAAAATGATTACGGCGTCTATGGGTAAAAACATACTATTTCCTTATTTCCTATGTTAAAAGTAATTAAGCATCATACCAAGGTACAAGGGAAGGAAGGTCAATAGGCAAACTATTCAGTATTCAATAAATAGTGCATAAACTTACTAACCACCACTGTGTGCCCCCCCCCCCGTGGGAACTGGTTTTGGGGGTTTTTTTTACCTAGAAACATAGAAGATTCACAGCAGAAAAATACCTCATTGTCCATCTAGTCTGCCCTTACACTATTTCCTGTATTTTATCTTAGGATGGATCTATGTTTATCCCAGGCAGGTTTAAATTCAGTGACTGTGGATTTACCAACCACATCTGCTGGAAGTTTGTTCCAAGTATCTACTACTCTTTCGGTCAAATAATATTTTCTCACGTTGCTTCTGATCTTTCCCCCAACTAACTTCAGATTGTGCCCCCTTGTTCTTGGGTTCACTTTCCTATTAAAAACACTTCCCTCCTGGACCTTATTTAACCCTTTAATATATTTAAGTGTTTCGATCATGTCCCCCCTTTTCCTTCTGTCCTCCAGACCAGTGATTTTCAACCTTTTTTGAGCCGCGGCACATTTTTTACATTTACAAAACCATGGGGCACATTGAGGGGGGGCGCTAAAAAAAGTTTGGACAAAAAAAATTCTCTCTTCCTCCCTTTCGCTCTACAGTATTTCTCTCTCCCTCTTTCTCTCCCTCTTTTTTTCTCTCTCTCTCCATCCCTCTTTTTCTCTTCCTTCTTTCCTCTTTTTTGCTCTCTTTCTCTCTCCCTCCCTACTTCCCTCTATGTCTTTCTCTCTCCCACCTTCCCTCCCTCCCTCTCTCTCTCTCTCTCTTGCTTTCTTTCTTTCTCTCTCTTTCTTTCTTTCTCTCTTGTTCTCTTTCTCTCTTGTTCTCTTTCTCTCTTGTTCTCTTTCTTTCTCTCTTGCTTTCTTTCTCTTGCTTGCTTTCTCTCTTGTTTTCTTTCTTTCTTGTTCTCTTTCTTTTTCTCTCTCGCTTTCTTTCTCTTGCTTACTTTCTCTCTTGTTTTCTTTGTCTCTTGCTCTTTCTCTCTCTCTCTTTCTCTTGTTTTCTTTCTCTCTCTTGCTCTTTCTCTCTCTCTTTCTCTTGTTTTCTTTCTCTCTCTGAGCTTCGCGGCACACCTGACCATGTCTCGCGGCACACTAGTGTGCCACGGCACACTGGTTGAAAAACACTGCTCCAGACTATACAGGTTGAGTTCATTGAGTCTTTCCTGATACGTTTTATGTTTATTCATTCATTTATTTACATCTAGTCTGCCCTTATTTACATAAGGGCAGACTAGATGGACCATGAGGTCTTTTTCTGCCGTCAATCTTCTATGTTTCTATGATTCTATGTTTCTATGTTTCTATTTACCTATCTACCTACCTACCTACCTTATTCAACCCTTTCATATATTTAACCTAGGTGTAGGATATTTATTCTTCTCTGCATTGAACTTCATTTTATTTGTTTGGGCCCAGAGTAGAAGCCTGTCAAGGAAGCGACCAGCCTGAAGTGGAGCTACCATCTGTGTGATCTGCTTTATCGTATCTGTGATAAAGAAAGAGATTAAAAAGAAGAAGAGAAATCCTTGCCTGATTGCTCTGATTGTTAAAAAAAGAAAACACCAGAGTCCAAAAAAGCTTTTGAAAGGGAAAAAAACCCCAATTCCTCAGATCCAGGAGCTTCTGTAGCCACTTTGCTGATCTTTCTTGGCAGGCGGGTTAAAAGACCCTTTTTCAAGCCAGCATTTGAAGTCTGGTGAGCTTTTAAAGGGAGCTTCCCCTCCCGGCTCCGTTTAATGTCCCACCGACACACGGTTTTAAAACACGCTGCAATTCTTTTGATCTGATCTCAGCCACTTTGGTTGGGATCGCGCCTAATTGCCTGCGGATTTATTTCATTTGATTTATTTTTCATTTGAAGTTTCCGCTCCTCGTCTTTTTAATGCGTTCTCCACCTAGAGAAAGCTGGAAATCAAAATAACAACAACAACAACAACAACAACAACAACAATGGCATAGGACCAGACTACCTCCGAGACCGCCTTCCGTCCACGAATCCCAGCATCTGGTGAGCTCCCACAAAGTTGGTTTCCTCAGGGTCCCGTCAACCAAACAATGCCGGTTGGCGGGACATTGGGGAAGAGCCTTCTCTGTGGGGGCCCCAGCCCTCTGGAATCAACTCTCCCTGGAGATTCGCACTGCCTCCACCCTCCTTGCCTTCCGAAAAAGTTTAAAAACTCATCTTTGTCGCCAAAAAATTTTTTAGTTGTATTAATTGGATTTATTGTATTGTTATGTCTACTATATATGCTCTGAGCCTCCCCGAGTCCTTGGAGAGGGGTGGCATACAAATCCAATTAAATAAATAAATAAATAACAACAACAATAACAATAACAATAACAACAACAATAATAATGGTGTTCAGTTCTGGAGACCTCACCTACAAAAAGAGATGGATCAAATTGAATGGGTGCAAAGACGGGTGACAAAAAGGGTGGGAGGTCTTAAGCATCAAACGTATCAGGAAAGACTTCATGGACTCCATCTGCCCAGT
Organism: Erythrolamprus reginae; assembly: GCF_031021105.1. Taxonomy (NCBI): domain Eukaryota; kingdom Metazoa; phylum Chordata; class Lepidosauria; order Squamata; family Dipsadidae; genus Erythrolamprus; species Erythrolamprus reginae. Next base: position 1,414,261 of record NC_091953.1, read on the forward strand.
CTGGAGGACAGAAGGGAAAGGGGGGACACGATCGAGATATTTAAATATGTCAAAGGGTTAAATAAGGTCCAGGAGGGAAGTGTTTTCAATAGGAAAGTGAACACAAGAACAAGGGGGCACAATCTGAAGTTAGTTGGGGAAAGATCAGAAGCAACGTGAGAAAATATTATTTTACTGAAAGAGTAGTAGATGCTTGGAACAAACTTCCAGCAGTAAATCCACAGGAAATAGTATATGGCAGACAAGATGGACCAGGAGGTCTTTTTCTGCCATCAGTCTTCTAGGTTTCTAGGTTTCAATAATAATAATAATAATAATAATAATAATAATAATAATAATAATAATAATAATAATAATAATAACAACAACAACAACAACAATAACAATAACAGGAAGAGGAAGAAGAAGGAGAAGGAGAAGGAGAAGAAATAATTCAGGGGTTTTTGTCAGCCAATCAAATCTCAGCTGACCACACAGCATGTTTTGGGTTGCAGGTGGCTGCACCTGGAACACAGAATCAATCCAAGGGCTGGAAGGGGACCTCTGAGGTCTTCTAGTTCAACCCACGGTGGTCAAATGGTTGCCCAATCTTTTCTTGGAAGGGAATCCACAGGTCAAACTATTCAGTTGATGAATTGTCCTCACTGTCAGGAAATTTCTCATTATTTGTAGGCTGGAATTCCCCCCTTGTGCCTTCTTATCCTCCTCATCCTCCTCCCTCTTTCAGTCCCTCAAAGCCTGGAAGACACCTGTCATGTCACCCCATAATCCTCCTCTTTGATAGACATGTCCAGTTCCTGCAGGCTTTCTTCTTATGTTTTGGCCTCCAGTCCCCTAATCCTCTTGGTTGCTCTTCTCTGCACTCTTTCAAGAGTCTCAACATCTGGATCCTTCCTTCATTTCTTCTTCTCTTTCTCCTTATCTCCTTCTTTCTCTCTCTTCCTCTCTCTCTCTCTTTCCTTCTCTTACCTTCTTTCTCTCCCCCCTCTTTTTTCTCCCTCTGCCTTCCTCTCTCCTCTTTATCTCACCTTCTTTCTCTCCCTCTCTCTCCCCATCCCTCTCTTTCTCTCTCTCCATCACTATCTCCCTCCCTCTCTCTTTCCCTCCCTCTCTTTCTCTGTTTTTCTCTCTACCTCCACTCTTTCTCTTTACCTCCCTCCCACTCTCTCTTTTTCTCTCCCTCCCTCACTTTCTCTCTCTCTCCCTCTCTCCCTCCCTCTCTCTATTTCTCTTTTTCTCTCCCTCTCTCTCTCTTAATCTCTCTTTCTCTCCCTCTCACTGTTTCTCTCTCTCCCCCCTCCCTCCATGTCTCTTTCTCTCTCTGCTCTTCTCTCTCTCCCCCCTCTCTCTTTCTCCCTCCCTCCCTTTCTCTCTTTCTCCCTCCCTCTCTCAGTGTCTCTCTCTTTCCCTCCCTTTCCCTCCCTCCCTCCATGTCTCTTTCTCTCTCTGCTCTTCTCTCTCTCCCCCCTCTCTCTTTCTCCCTCCCTCCCTTTCTCTCTTTCTCCCTCCCTCTCTCAGTGTCTCTCTCTTTCCCTCCCTTTCCCTCCCTCCCTCCCTCAGTGTCTCTTTCTCTCTCTGCTCTTCTCTCTCTCTTCCCCTCTCTTTCTCTCCCTCTCCCTCCGTCTCTCTCTCTCCCTCTCTCTGCCCTTCTCTCTCCCTCCCTCTCTCCTCTCTCGGGGCGGGGAGGCTGCCGGGCGGCGGAGGGAAGTGGGCAGTGCGAGCCTCTCGCCCGCCGCTGCGCTTCCCTCGCCCGGCACTTGCGCGGAATCCGGCGGGCCAGGCGGGAGCTCCGGGGATGGGCGCCGGCCATGGAGGCTTTCGCCGAGAGTGTAAGCGCCGCCGGTCCTTTCCCTTTTGGCCGGGGCGGTGAGGGCGGGGGAAGGGGCTGCCCGGGGGGGCCGGGGCGGTTTTGGGGGGCGGAGGTTTGATGGAAGTGGCGCTCTTAGGGCTTCCCTTGTCCTTTCCCCCCTTCCCCTTTTCTGCTTCCTCTTTGCCTTTCCTCCTTTTTTCCTTTCTTCTTCCCTTCTTCCTCCTTCCTTTCTTCTTTCCCTTCTTCCACTCTCCCCTTCTTTCCCCCCTCTTCCCTCTTCCTTCTTTCCCTTTTCTCTCCGTTCCCTCCATCTCTTCCTCCTCCTCCTCTTCTTCTTCTTCCCTTCCTTTTTCCTTCTTGTCTTCTTCCCTTCTTTCCCCTTTCTCTCCATTTTTTCTTCCCTTCCCATTTCTTTTCCCTTTCATTCCTCTTCCTTCGTTCCTTCCTTCCTTCTTTCCCTTTCCTCCCTCTTTCTCTCTCTCTTTCTTTATTTCATTTTTTCTTTCTTTCCCTTCCTTCCCTCCCTCCCTGCCTTCCTCTTTCCCTCTTTCTTTCATTCATTCATTCATTCTTTCTTTCTTTCTTGCCTTCCTTCCTTCTCCCACTCTTCCCTCCTTTCCATGGTTCCACGTTCCTTCTCTCTTCTCAAGCCAAAGACAATTCTCTTAAGGCTGACCCTCTCCCACATCACTTTTTTAAAATAAATCCCCAGGATTTTGGGAGGGACCCATGGAAGAGCTTTCCCCTGGCCACTGCCAGCTGGGGATGATGGGAGCATTAGCAGAGCTCCAGATAGAGCAGTGCAGGGAGAAAATTAGTCCCAACGATGGGAGAAACAGAGCGGGGTTGTGCCAGTTTTGCACAAGTGTCTGAGAACTCAGGGTGCAGCAATTCCCTCGAAAGTCAGTTCCATGGTATTTACACCTTTAGATCTTCTGAGATTTCTCCCCAGACCCTCATCCCCCACCCCTGTTACTCCTGAACCCAAGACCACCACCTTTGCCTTCTCTCCAAAGTCAGGCGTGGACAGGAAAGGTTTTTCCACCACCGACTTTCCAAGAAAACCAAGTTTCTGAACTTAATTCTTTTACTTGGTCTTTGGGAAAGTGCCCTGTAGAAACCCCTAGGCTGCGTTTTAACCTGTGTCCGATGTTTCTCCCTGGCTGTGGCTGTTGTTATTAATTCATTTATCGCCACCCAACCTTTATTATTACGTTTATAAATAACTGGAGGAACCCGCCTAAAATTCCGCCTTCCTCCTATTTCCCCCACAGCCTCCACCCTGCTCGCGTTGGGCCGAACTGCTTCTCAATGCCACCAACAGACCTGATTGTCGTGAAATTGTATTTTTCCCCTGTCCTTTTAAAATGCAGGAGTAAAAACTAAATTGCTGTACAATGTTTACGTGTTTCACAAGGATTTCGCTCAGCGGTGATGTTTTATACTTGTCAAATATCGTTTGATAAGGTGCAGGCATTAGAGGCACCCAAAATGCATGAAAGTTATGTTGTTTTTCCTGTTGGGTGGAAGTTGCCATGGTTTGGGGGAAAAAATAAACACTAGACAGGTTGAAATTCATATTTTTTTTCTTTTGGGTGTGAGACCCCTCAAAAAACAACCTGAAATGGGTTTGGATGTGTTGCTATGTTTTTACAACCTGCTCGCTTTGGTTGATGTTAAACTTGGTTTCTTTTGGAGGCATTGTGTTCGTGTGAACCCAGCTCTCTATAAATCATAGTGTGTCTTCTCTGTTGTGCAGAAAATGTAGAAAACAGGTGAATTCAGTAGCAAAGTTAAAGGCCTGGATTGTGTTGTGTCAACTTGCCTCTAGAGGTTGTGGAGTTTTTATGAAAGAGATTGGACAGCCATATGTGTCGGAAATGGTTATAGAATAAAAAGTGTGCAACCTTAGAACTTTAAGACTTGGGGATTTTAACTCCCAGAATTCCCTTGTCAGCTCTGGGAATTAAAGTCCACTAGTTTTAAAGTTCCAAGGTTGGACATTCGTGGTTGAGGATCTCCTGCTTGAGCAGGGGGTTGGGCTAGATGACCCCCAGGGTCCCTCCCAACTTTGGTTATTCTGTCGGTCAGTCTGACCTGCAGAAGAGAATCTCAGTCTGTCTCTTTCTCTGCTTTGCAGGCAAACTCTGAGTTAGGTGGACTTTAGCAAAGATGGGGAGAGAAAAAAATAGAATGACATTTGACGAGTCCTACAATTACCTGCCTCCGTGCTCGCTTCCCCTCAATGCAAATCAGCTTTCGCTCAGTAATGACATCAAGTTAATTAGAGCCACTTTGGGGGGCAAATGACATATTTTTAAGGCCGGGATGACAGGTCTGGTCTGCTGCTGCTTTTGTTATGTAGAAGGAAGCAAAACTCTAAAGGCACCATGGTTTTTTTTTTAAAAAGAAATGTATTCCACGCTTTGGAGTTAGTCGAAAGGCGAAATTATCTCCTTTTTTTATTATTACAGGGATTTTTAAAATTGTTTTTATGTTGTTTTATCTGCTGTACGCCGCCCAGAGTTCAATAGGAGTTGGGCATCCTATACATTTAATACATTATTAATTATTATTTAATATATTATTATTACCAGTGAATGTCAACACACACAAAAAATCATCAGCAAAAGTCATATGTCCGTTTTATAGAGTTTGATGTGCTGATTCCAAAAATATGCTCAGTTTTGCTCTATCTCATAAAGTGACCGATATAGAAGCATTTTTGTTATTACGTTATTTCTGATAGGTAGATTACTGTTTTCTTAATGTCGCCAGTATATTTTTTATACCTTATAATAACGATGCTGCTCCATGGAAACTATACCTGCTACAGAAAAAACGATCTGCATTTTTGAAATCGGAACAAAGAAATGATTCAGAAAAGTACGAGATCAACTGCGATGATTACAAAAAATATTTTTTGTACATCAGTATTACTGTTTTCTTAATGTCGCCAGTATATTTCTTATACCTTATAATAGCGATGCTGCTCCATGGAAACTATACCTGCTACAGACAAACTATATACATTTTTGAGATCAGAGCACAAAAATGATTTTAAAAAGTAGAAGGTCAACTGCGATGATTACAAAAGATATATATTTTGTAGACCTGTGTTGTTATTATTATTTATTATTATTATGATTGGTCGTGCAGCTGGTCAGAATTCAGGCTGGGTTTGGCATTTTTCAACCACCTGTCGAGTCCTTATTATTTATTAAAAGACGGGGTGTTCTGTTTGATTTATTCTTCAATGGTCCAGAGGGGAGGACAAAAAGGCAGGGATGGAAGTTTATCCAAGAGAGAGAGATCTAGAATGAAGGAGAAATTTCTTATCCATGAGAACATAATTGAAGGAAACATAGAAACGTAGAAGATTGACGGCAGAAAAGGACCATCTAGTCTGCCCTTATACTATTTCCTGTATTTTATCTTAGGATGGATATATGTTTATCCCAGGCATGTTTCAATTCAGTGACTGTGGATTGACCAACCACGTCTGCTGGAAGTTTATTCCAAGCATCTACTCCTCTTTCAGTCAAATAATATTTTCTCATGTTGCTTTTGATCTTTCCCCCAACTAACTTCAGATTGTGTCCCCTTGTTCACTTTCCTATTAAAAACACTTCCCTCCTGAACCTTATTTAACCCTTTAACATATTTAAATGTTTCGATCATGTCCCCCCTTTTCCTTCTGTCCTCCAGACTCTACAGATTGAGTTCATTAAGTCTTTCCTGATACGTTTTATGCTTCAGACCTTCCACCGTTTTTGTAGCCCGTCTTTGGACCCGTTCAATTTCATTGATATCTTTTTGTAGGTGGGGTCTCCAGAACTGGACACAGTATTGTTCCAAATGGGGTCTCACCAGCGCTCTATATAAGGGGATCACAATCTCCCTCTTCCGGGTTGTGATCCCTCTAGCTATGCACACGTATAGGATTGTAGCTTCGCCTTAGCAGAGCTTGGGGTGATTCATCACTGGAGGTTTTCATGAAAAAATTGGACAGCCATTTGACCGTGAATATATAAAGCTTCCTATCTTAAATGGGGTTGGAATAGATGACCTCAAAGGTTCCTTCCAGCCCTATTATTTTAGGTTCTGTGTGTTGTTTTTTAAAGGAGACTGACGTGGGGCTGGGTATCTGTTCTTCAGTGGACTCTGACAAGCAGGGATAGTTGTTGTACATTGTTTTTAAATTGTTTTTAGAATTTCAATATTATCTGTATGTTTTAATTTTTGTTTGCGACCTGCCTAGGAAAATGGGTGGAATACAAATTGAATAAATAAATACGTAAATAAAATAAAGGGAAAAATTGAACTTCCACCAACCTGTTCTTTGGTTGTCCACCCATAATTCCCAGCCTCGCTGCTAGAAATTTTTGGAAATGTTTTGGCTGAGAAGTTATGGAGCTGGGATAAACTAAGCCAACTCCTTTCCTCATCTCCTGTCACTCCAGAATTGCACAAAAACCAACAATCATCAAACCCAACAGATTTAATTCTATTTGTTGTAAGTCCTGAGTCCTATGGGATTGGGCGGCATAGAAGTCGAATAAGTTCCTCCTTGATCCACAGCTGACACTGGAACACCATCTTTTGGCTGTGGTGAGAAGGGCGTTCGCACAGGTTTGCCTGGTGCATCAGTTGCGGCCCTATTTGGACAGGGAGTCAGTGCTCACACTCGCTCATGCCCTCATCATCTGGAGGTTCGATTACTGCAACGCTCTCTACATGGGGCAACCTTTGAAAAGTGTTCGGAAACTTCAGATCGTGCAGAATGCGGCCGCGAGAGCTATTGTGGGGCTTCCTAGGTTCGCCCACGTCTCGTCAACACTCCACGGACTGCACTGGCTGCCAATCAGTTTCCGGTCACAATTCAAAGTGTTGGTAATGACCCATAAAGCTCTACATGGCATCGAACCAGAATACCTCCAGAACCGTCTTCTGCCACATGAATCCCAGAGGCCAATAGGTTCCCACAGAGTTGGCCTTCTCCGGGTTCCATCGATGAAACAATGTCGTCTAACGGGCCCCAGGGGAAGAGCCTTCTCTGTGGTGGCCCCGGCCCTCTGGAATCAACTCCCCCCAGAGATTAGAACTGCCCCCACCCTCCTTGCCTTTTGTAAATTGGTCAAGACCCATCTATATCGCCAGGCATGGGGGAATTGAGACATCTCCCCCAGGCTTATAGAGTTTTATGTATGGTATGCTTGTGCTGCATGGTTTTTAAATGTTGGGTTTTTAGATATTTTCTTTTAAATATTAGATTTGTTCATTGTACACTGTTTTATTATTGTTGTGAGCCACCCCGAGTCTGAGGAGAGGGGCGGCATACAAATCTAATAAATAAATAAATAAATAAATAAATAAATAAATAAGTAAGTAAGTAAGTAAGTAAGTAAGTAAGTAAGTAAGTAAGTAAGTAAGTAAGTAAGTAAGTAAATAAATAAATAAATAAATAAATAAATAAATAAATAAATAAATAAATAAAGTTAAATTAAATTAAATTAATTGTTATCAAATGCTAGTGAGCAAAATAATAGTTGCAGTTCCTAAGGCGGGATAAAAAATTTTTTAAAAATCAGCCACAGGTAATACGACCATGGATGAGTCCAGCGTTTCCGTTGCTAAGCGAGGTAGTCGTTAAGTGAGTTCGGCCCCATTTTACCACCTTTCTCGCCACGGTTGTTAAGTGAATTGCTGCAGTCGTTAAGTGAGACCAGTAGTTGTGAAGGGGAATCTTGCTTCCCCGTTGACTTTCATAAAGCAACCACCATAACTGTGAGTCGGTGGCCAAGCGTCCAAATTTTGATCATGTGACCCATGGGGACGCTCCCACCGTTGTTAAGTGTGAAAAACCTATCCTAAGTCAAATGTGAGAAACATTCTCTTAGACGACCCTTTGGTCCGACATGTGCATGTTTGTAAAATAAAGGTTTTTTTTTTGTTTATTCTCGGCTCCTGTTCATTAATCTTCCTGGTGTGAATGCTGTGCATGCATGTTGATTGGATAATTAAACTGTGGGTTTTCATTGGGGTTTTAGAGTTTTATATTTGACTTCTTTTTCATTGTATTTGTATTTTTACATTATTGTAAGCCGTCCTGAGTCCTTCGCGATTGTGCGGCATAGAAGTTGGATTCAATAAATGAATAAAATAAATCAATTTCCCAGTATAATAATAATAATAATAATAATAATAATAATAATAATAATAATGATAATATATTAGATTTGTATGCCGCCCCTCTCCGGAGACTCGGGGCGACTCACAACAATAATAATAACAACATGACAATGTAACAAATCTAATGTTTTAAAAAGCATATAAAAACCCATCATTTAAAAACTATACAACGTAAGCATACCATACATAAAACTATACGGGGGAGATGTCTCAGTTCCCCCATGCCTTGCGATACAGGTGGGTCTTAAGTAATTTGTGAAAGACCAGGAGGGTGGGGGCAGTTCTAATCTCTGGGGGGTGCTGATTCCAGAGGGCCGGGGCCACCACAGAGAAGGCTCTTCCCCTGGGGCCCGTTAGACGACATTGTTTAGTCAACGGGACCCGGAGAAGGCCAACTCTGTGGACCATATTGGCTGCTGGGATTCGTGCGGCAGAAGACAGAAGGCAAATGTTCCAGTCCCGTTGTAACTTTGAACAAACAGTTGAAAGTTGAGGAATACCTGCATAAGAATCTCTGGCATCCCTTTCTAGGATTTTCCATCACCTGTAAAAAAATCACCTGCCTTTTCCTTCCAAGCGACAAAAAAGGCCAAATATTCCAGGGGCCAAATTAGGGGTGAATTGCTCCAGGAAGGATGGATAGAATTATTGGCCAAGTCTGATTGGACACACAAGGGATTTGTCTTTGGTGCAGATGCTCTCAGTGGACATAAAAGAAAAAGAGACATTTGTCAAGGATCAGGAGGTGCAACACTTCAAATAAGCAATGAAGAAACAATCCATATTAATAAAAATCTGAGGATACAAGGAACAATTTATAGTCATGCGGTCCTAAGTGAGAGGAGATGGGTGATAGGAATGATGAGAAAAAACTAGTAGTAATAGTAGTGCAGCCTTAGTAAATAGTTTGACAGTGTTGGGGGAATTATTTGTTTAGCAGAGTGAGGGTGTTCAGGAAAACCTGTCCTTGTGTCTAGTTGTCTTGGTGTGCAGGGCTCTGTAGCGATGGCGTTTGGAGGGTGGGAGTTGGAACAGTTTATGTCCAGGATGCAACTGTGGAGATATTCTCCAGAGGGCCTGGGGGAAGGGCAGATCCTTCTGTAGGGATAATAAATGAGGGGAGGGAAAAGGAGAAATAAATGAAAAATGAGGAAATTGTCTCCTGGTGGTGGAATTCCTGGGGATTTCCTACAAGGAAAGGTTTAAAGCAGTGTTTGTCAAATTTGGCTGGGGAATTCTGGAAGTCCACCCATCTTAAAGTGACCAGGTTTGACAAACATTAACTTAGAATGAAAAGCAGCCTCGTCAATCAAGTTGCTAGTAAGGGCAGGGACATTGCACCAAGCACAGGTAGGGAAACAAATTCCTAAAATTTCCTCTTTAAATAACTTTTTTACAAAAGCTTCATTTATTCAATTTATCATTTTAAAAAAAAAAAATCACAGTAATTTTATACAGATCAATATCGATCTCTTATATCCATTCTATAATCTACTATTATTATTTATATTAGTATATTTACTTCTAATATACACCTCAAAAAAGTAAAGGGAACCTCCAAAGAACCCATCCTAGATCTGAATGAATGAAATATTCTCATTGAATCCTTTGTTCTGTACAAAGTTGAATGGGCACAAGAGGAGCTGAAATTGATTGTCCATCAGTGTTGCTCCCTAAGTGGACAGTTTGATTTCACAGAAGTTTGATTTACTTGGAGTTATATGGTGTTGTTTAAATGTTCCCTTTATTTTTTTTTTGAGCAGTATATTTACGTATATTATTCAAATTAAAAAGGGAAACAAATTATTCAAATTAAAAGGAAAACAAATGGAAAGGTATGTGGTACAATGTGAAAGAACATATGAAAATTAGAATTGTGTAAATATGAATAACATATGCAAAATAACTTTTTTTATCCAGTACAATGAGAAATGCTTTAAAAGATACAGAATTTCTCTGCCCATTGCTGGAGATTTGGGCCAAAACTCCCCAGGCAGGTGAGGTCTTCTCCTGGCCACCTGGCCAGGCCTTTTAAAAGCTCTAAATATTACTGGAATGGTTCACACCAGGAATGAGCTGTTCTTTAGCTGCGGATTCCGAGAAAACTTTAGCAGATTTGGGGACTGAAATAATCTGTGTTTGTGTGTGTGTGTGTGTGTGAGAGAGAGAGAGAGAGAGAGAGAGAGAAAGGGAGGGGGAGAGATACATGATGGGTGTTTTGTGGTTATTTGTTATTATGTGGAAACTTTTTAAAATGATATAAGCGCCCAGGGTCACCTGTGTGTGAATTCAGGAGGTATATACATTTGATGAAAGGGAAAAGAAAAGAGGGAAGGAAGGAAGGGGAGAGAAGAGAAGGAGGAAAGGGAGGGAGGAAGGAAGGAGGAAAATAAAGGGAGGAAGGAAGGAAGGAAAGAAAGGAGGAAAGAAAGAAGGTAAGGAAGGAAGAAGGAATAAAAGGAAGGAGGGAGGGAAGGGAAGGAAGGAAGGATGAAGGAAAGAAAGAAAGGAAAGAAAGAAAGAAAGAAGGGAAGGAAGGTGCTAAGTGAGCCACACCTGATTTCAGAACCTTTTCCCCCCACGGTTGTAAAACTGATCATTGCATGGTGTGATTTTTGAATGGGAAGCCAGCCCATGCCGCCCTCTGCCCACCTCCTGCCCCCACCATGGCATCCTTCGGTCCCTGCCACTGTTGGCTGAACTTCCTGGCTTGCCGATCTATCTATCTATCTATCTATCTATCTATCTATCTATCTATCTATCTATCTATCTATCTATCTATCTATCTATCTATCTATCTATTTATCTATCATCTGCATCTATCTATCTATCTATCTATCTATCTATCTATCTATCTATCTATCTATCTATCTATCTATCTATCTATCTATCTTACAGACCTATAGACTGGGCAACATACAACATATAAAAATTGTAAAAACAATCTAAAAACTGTTAAAAAATTGTTTGCCGATAATTAGGCTTGACTGACCGATGCCTGTTGATCTCCAGGCTGGACAAGGAGAAGGAAGGCCTTTTGGGTGGGGGCAACGGTGGGGGCTTACCCATGATGTTTCACTGTGTAGCATGGCATATGGGCGTGTGTGCATAATTGTGCGTTTTTGCTAGCCTGTCTCACAACCATGATAAGTCGTCTGAATTCCTGGGCTGCTGGGGATTGGCATGGGTGAGATGTATGGATCCTGGTTTGTTTGTTTTTTGTCAAGTACTTATTGGTGGTATACAAAGACATAACAATGTTTACATGATACTACCAAAAGAGAAACATTAGGACAGGGGACAGAAGGCACGCTGGTGCACTTATGCAGGACCCTTACTGACCTCTTAGGAATCAGGGGAGGTCAACAGTGGAGAGTCTAAGGGTGAGGTTTTGGGGGTTAGGTGAGTCTGGTAGTGAGTTCCAGGCATCAACTACTCGGTTACTAAAGTCATATTTCCTGCAGTCGTAAGTTTGTGTCTGTTGTGTGCTCGTGTGTTGTTGTGGTTGAAGCTGAAGTAGTTGTTGACAGGAAGGACGTTGTAGCAGATGATTTTATGGGCTGTGCTTAGGTCGTGTTTAAGGCAACGTAGTTCTAAGCTTTCTAAACCTGGGATTGTAAATCTGGTATTCTGTGGGTGAAACCAGATTGAAATTGGCATCCTCCCCCAAAATGCAGAGTGGCTCCTGGGGCTGGGAATGAACCCCCAAGTTTTTTGGGGGGAGAGTCCGGAAGGAATTGGGCAGCCTATAAATCTAATAAATTAAACTGAATTGAATTAATAGACAGAGAGAGAGACCCTGCAGCCTTTGAGTAGAAAATCTCCCCCGAATGTCACCCGCTTTCTTTCTGCAGAATGACTAATAAAATGGAAACGCAATGAGTCCCTTCCCACCCCCAGTTTTTCCCCCCTTCTCTTTGTGGTGTGTGTGTGTGTGTGTGTGAAAAAGTGCTTCCTTAGCAGATCTAATTATCTTAGTGAATTGCCGTCTGTTCTAAAAATGTGTCCTTCTGTCGAGATGGCTCTGGTTTTGGACGGGAAAGGGGGGGGGCTTCGCAGCTTCAGATTGGGGGGGAAGGAGGGAGGGGAAGGATGCTGGGGGTTAGCCCTGCTTCCTGGGGGCAGGAGAACCTACTGGGGGGGGGGCTCTGAAGAGGTAAAGGGTGGGAGTTCATTTATTTTATTTATTTATTTATTTGTCAAACAATTATAGGATGGTAATTTGTACAAATGAAACATTAGATAAGTAATGCAACAAGTAGGATCAAGGGAATGGAGCCCCCCCCCCTTATGAAACCAGGTTGCAAGGCCTTGGTCTCTTCAGCCTTGAGAGACGGCATTTAAGAGGTGACTTGATCGAAGTGTATAAAATCCTGCATGGGATAGAAAAGGTGGATAGAGAAAAATTCTTTTCTCTATCCCACAATACTAGGACAAGGGGGCCCTACCTAAAACTCACAGGTAAGAAAGTGAGGACAAATCAAGGGAAATATTTCTTCCCCCAGAGGGTCATTGGTTGATGGGATTCACTTCCAGAAGAGATCATGACAGCTGTCAGCCTTGATGGCTTCAAGGCAGGATGAGACATCACTGGCCTAGGTGAAGAACTCTGGAGATCCACCTGATGCTGGGAATGGGAATCAAGTTGGAGATTTTTAAATTGGGGTCCTTGGTGCTCCCCCGAGCTTGGCCTATTTTTGTGCAGACGTTTCATGACCCAAGAAGGGAACATCTTCAGTGCTAGAAGGAGTGGAGTTTGTGGAGAGGAGGGAGAGGAGGAGGAGATAGACAAGATAGATAGACAGATGGATGGATGGAGGGAGGGATGGATGGGAGAGATAGATAAGAGACAGAGAAATTAGATGGAGAGGGATAGGTAGGTAGGTAGGTAGGTAGGTAGGTAGGTGTTGGGTTGGCTCTGTCCCAGCTCCTGCCCCAAGGAATGTGGAGGTGGATGTGGGGGAACCATCCACATGCCCCAGGCCTGTTTTGCACCCGATAGAATCTCCCGACGAAGGCTCCTCTGACGAAGGAAGTGTGAATAGCAGGGAAGGGGGGAGTTTGGCAGACAGCCCAGGAGGAGATCAATCATCCTTATCATCCCTGGATTCTGAACAAGAACTTATGACAGACCCACGCATGCGTAGAGAGGAGAGAACAACTGAAGGATTATTACAGGAGATAAGTGAGGCCACCTGTGGTTGGGTGGGACTGCTGTAATTAGTGCTACAGATAAAAAGAACAGCGTGCTGGTTTAGCCTTGTGGAAGTTTATCCGATTCATAGTTCATCAAGATCGTGGTTTTGCTGTTTCCCTGTTCAAGACTGTGTGTGGACTTTCTGGACTTTGGAATTTGGACTCAATTTCCCAGTTACTGGGTGAGAAATTGGACTGCATTTAACCTGTGCCTTGTGTGTACCAGAAAATCCCTTTGACATTTAAAAAGGGAGTTTTTTCCTGCTTTTCTGTTGATAAAGACTTTTGGTTTTCCTTCTATCGTGTGGTGTGTGTCTTTCTGGACTAATTACCCTGTAATTACGGGCGGTTGGGACACGCCGGCAGAACAGGTAGGTAGATAGATAGATAGATTAAATATATAAATACAGATAGAGAGATATGAGAAAGGTATTGATAAGATGGATAGATAGATTGATTGATCGATAGATGATAGACAAACAGAATGGATGGATGGGTGGATGGGAGAGATAGAGATATAGGGAAATTAGATGGACATGGATAGATAGACAGACAGACAGACAGACAGACAGACAGACAGATATGAGAGTGAGAAATTAGATGGACAGATGAATAGTTTGATTGATTGATTGATTGATTGATTGATGATAAATGATAGATGAACAGGATAGATAGATAGATAGATAGTTAGATAGATAGATATGAGAAAGAGAGATTGATAAAATGGATTGATTGATTGATCGATAGATGATAGATGATAGACAAACTGGATGGATGCTTGCATGGATAAGAGAGATAGAAGTGATAGATAGACTGGATGGATGGATAGATGAGAGAGATAATTAGATGGATGAATTGATATAGACCGACAGACAGACGGATAAATAAATTGTCTTGTGTCCCAGATGTTGTGGCTACATTGCTGTAGGTTTTCAAGAAAAGATCGGTTACCCATGTGTCCAGGTCACCGTAAGGTCCCTTGCCTTGAACAGAGGGCTGGACTAGAAGATCTCTTGAGGTCCCTTTCACCCCTAGCACTCTAGGATTCTCCCCACCAGCTCTGGGAGAAGATCGGGTCACGGCAAGGGAGAGGCTGGTTCTTGGCGCCAGAGTTCTTGCTGCCTCCCGGCCTTTTTCCTGCCGCTTCAAACGTCGAAGGGGGGGCTGCCCAGAACTTCAAGATGAGTGGATTCACACCCACACACACACACAAACACACAAAGATTCCGAATCAATAAATAAGTAAATCAGAGTCACGCATTGTCCCCTGTCCAATTGTCTTTCCTTTCTTCCAACTATCCTATATATTCCCTTCCTTTCATTTATCCTCTCCTCTAAGTTCACTTTCATAACTCTTTTATATCATCACAGGTCTATCTTTCTTCCTATGTATTTGTGTATTGGACAAATGAATAAATAAAATAAAATAAATAAATAAAATACCCAAGCCCTTTGTAGCAGCTCGGGAAGGGGCGAAGGATGGCGACTGACGGGGGCCGTGTGGATGAATGGAACAGGATGGGGCCCTGAGCTGGCAGGAAGAATACACCCCTCTCACTCCGTAGTCGCCATGGGGATGGTGGGCGCGTGGGAGTGTGGTTGAGCTGGAGGTTCGAATCCACTGTCTCCGTCCCCACCTCCCCCTCACCATCCTGATCCAAGATTGAGAGGATCCCCCGAGGAGGCTCAGAGAGGTGGTGGGGGATGGAGGGGCAGGGCGTGAATCAGCCTCAGGTGGGCTGGGTACCAGAAAAAGAGGTTGAGACTCTAGGGGGAAAAGTGCAGAGAAGAAGAGGGAGGAGGAGGAGGAGGAGGAGGTGTTTAAGAAGAGACTGGAGAGGCATTTGTCTTAAATGGTATACTGCTTGAGTACGACTAGAAGACCTCCCAAGGTCCCTTCTGACTCTATTCCGATTCTGACTTAACAACCATGTTCCTTCCTTCCTTCCTTTCCTTTCCTCCCTCCCTCCTTTCCTTTCCTTTCCTTTCCTTCCTTCCTTCCTTTCTTCTTTCCTTCCTTCCTTCCTCCATTCCTCCTTCCCTTCCTTCCTTCATTCCTCCATTCCTCCTTCCTTCTTTCCTTCCTTCATTCCTCCATTCCTCCCTCCCTCCCGTCCTTCCTTCCTCCCTTCCTTTCTTCTTTCCTCCCTTCATTCCTCCCTCCCTTCCTTTCCTTCCTTCCTTCCTTCCTTCCTTCCTTCTTTCCTTCCTCCATTCCTCCCTCCCTCCCTTCCTTCTTTCCTTCCTTCATTCCTCCATTCCTTCCTCTCTGCCTCCCTTCCTTCCTTCATTCCTTCCTTCCTTCAAATTTATATGCCATTTATATCCTCCAAAATTTTCTTTCTTTCTTTCTTTCTTTCTTTCTTTTATTTTTCCTTCCTTCCTCCTTCCTTCCCTTCCTTCCTCCCGTCCTCCCTTCCTCTGTTCCCTTCCCTTCCTCTTTCTTTCTTTTTTTTTCTCTCTCTCTTTCTCCTTCTCTTTCTGTCTCCATGCCATAATTTCTATCATCCAGAACTTGCTTTTCAAACCTGAAAAAAACCATTCCATGTCTGTGTTTTTGCACTCTTTTTTTCTTGCTTCCTAAGCACACACACAAACTCTCTCTTTCTCTCTCACACACACACACACACACATCCACCCACCCACTAATTATCCTCCCATGAGGGGGGGGGGAATCCCTTGAGGAGACTGTAAACTCAGCCAGGCAATGTGGTGATTAGCACCTGATTTTGTATCCTGGCAGATTTGGCCCAGCTGAACCAGCCTGGCTGGAGGCAGAAACAGGGCAATGAGAGATGCAATCAATCAATCAATCAGAATAGATCTGGAAGGGACCTTGGAGGTCTTCTAGTCCAACCCCCCCACCCAAGCAAATGGTTGCCCAGTCTCTTCTTAAAAACTTCCAGTGATGGGACATCCACGAATTCTGGTGGCAAGCTGTTCCACTGGTTAATTGTTCTCACTGATGTGTTCCTGAATAAAATCCATAAATGGCTACAGGAAATAACATATATAACAATAGAATTTACTCCTGAGCTGTCCTTATTGGGAATTTTTAAAAAAAAGAATATAGTAAAGGTAAAACATACCTAATATTGCATATTACAACTGCAGCTAGGGTTACTTTCGCCCAATTTTGGAAAAATGTAGAGATTCCCCCCAGAAAAGATAATAATAAAATTTATGAATGTTCCAAAATGGACAAACTCACAATGAAACTAAAGGGCCAAAAAGAATCCGAATATTATGAGATCGTGTGGGAGCAATGGCACAAATGGATTGAACTTGGGGGGGGGGGGGATGATAAGAAGATCATGGGTGACTCTCAAAACTAGGAAAAATACATGATGTCAATATGTAAATAGAAAGATATAATTTTATATAATTATATGTATATGTAAACAAGCGTATAACAGTGTTAAAGTAATAAGTTTTGAATAAGTACTATGATGAAAAGTAGATATGAAATGTTTTTTTAAATCTTTATTGATTATTGACATTTTAAAAATTCAGAAAAAAAGAAGTCACAAATGCAGAATTACTAAAAGTATATATTATTGTTTTTAAAGAAAATATTTGAAAATTAATAAAGTTTCATATTTTTAAAAAAACAACTTCCATTCACAATTTCTGGAGGCAATCTGCTTACCAGGTATTCATCTGATTAGCATCCTTAGTCTCCAGCACATTATTTCATCCCTTGGTTAGGGCTTCAAAAAAAACTTTATTCAGAGAGAGTAACAATGAAAGAGTTTGGGAACATTGTTAGAATCTGGTTAAGGCTGGAAAGAAACTTATTTGGAGCACATTAGAGCAATGGAAAAAACCCTAGGGTTTAGAATACATTCTTTGCAGAGAGTAACAATGAAAGAGCTTGCAAGATAAGAACTGGGAAGATCGTTAGCACCTAGTTAGGGCTGGGGGGGGAAGCTTGGAAAAAAAAAAGACACACCTGAATTTTCAGCCTTTTTTAAGGAGGAAAAAGTTGTGTCTTATACTCCGAAAAATAGGGGAGTTTCCTTCCGTTGCTTTTTCTCTTGCCTTGGGAGGATTTGGAGCAGAGGTCTTCAAACTTGGCAACTTTAAGACCTGGGGACTTCAACTTCCAGAATAATATGCTGGCTGGAGAATTCTGGAAGTTGAAGTCCCCAAGTCTTAAAGTTGCCAAGTTTGGGGACCCCTGATTTGGAGAATAGCTTGACCTCCTCCTCTTCTTTGGAAACTTTGGAATGTTGCCACCACGTGTCCACCCACCTGGTCTTTCTCTCCATTGGACTAGACACCCCTAGTCCATCCAGCGTTGAATGTGGTGGTTGTTAGACTTTGGAGCAGCTTGCTTAAAAAATGTCTCCCCTGGCAAGGACAGATCCAGGCAAGTGAGCCAGGTCACATTTTCCTGCTATTCTCCGAGCCGGTGGGTGGAGAAATGACCCTTTGCCTGGGGAAATGCGCTGCTGACGGTCATTTGGAATCCGCTTCCCTCCTCGCTGGGCCTGCCTGTGCCGGCCTTCTTGGCAGATGGAATCGCTATTTCCCCCCACCCCCTTCTTGGTACATTTCCTTACGACCCATCTGCCTGTCGGAGGAAGTGTCGAAAAGCCATCCAGCCCTTCTCGGTGGGTTCTGCATCCTGACCTCTGGACCTTCTGTGGCCGCTGTTTCCTGACCCGCCAGGAGTCACCGGACTGCTGTTTCCCTCTCCACCAGGAACCCTCCGCTCCATTTGCCCCAAGCGAGTGCGGGAAAGCAGGAGGGAAAGTGGCTGGCTTCGGCCTTTTTTTCTCCTCCTTTACTTTCCAAGGAAAAAATATTTTTCTAAATATTATTTTCTCCAAAGTTGAAATACAAAATGACTAGAATAGAAGAGAAGAGAAGAGAGTTGAGTTGAAAGGGACCTTGGAGGTCTTCTAGTCCAACCCCCTGCTTAGACAGGAAAACCTACACCACTTCAGACAAATGGTTATCCAACATCTTTTTTAAAACTTCCAGTGATGGAGCATTGACAATTTTTAGTGGCAAGCTGTTCCACTGATCAATTGTTCTAACTGTCAGGGAATCCCTCCTTAGTTCTAAGTTGCTTCTCTCCTTGTTTAGTTTCCACCCATTGCTTCGTGTTCTACCCTCAGAGGCTTTGGGAAATAAAATGGAATGGGACAAGAATAAGAACAAATTAGAATAGAATAGAAATTATAAAGAATAGAATAGAATTCTTTATTGGCCAAGTATGATTGGACACACAAGGGATTTGTCTCATCAATGCTAGAAGGAAAGGGGTTAGAGGAGGAGGAGGAGGAGGAGGAGGAGGAGGAGGAGGAGGAGGAGGAGGAGGAGGAGGAGGAGGAGGAGAGGTGGACTCTGGGGTCGTTGGTGCTCTCTGAACCTGGTGGTTTTCTTGCAGACTTTTTCATGACCCAACTAGGGAACATCATCAGTAGTAGAAGGGAGAGGGGTTTGTGGAGGAGGAGGAAAAAGAAAGGAAAGGAAAGGAAAGGAAGGAAAAAGAAGGCAGGAAGGAAAGCCTGGTTGTTTTATGACCCAACTGGAGAACATCATCAGTGCTAGGAGGGATGGGGTTGGAGGAGGAGGAGGAGGGCTTGGTGTTCTCTGAGCCTGGTGGATTTTCCTGCAGACTAACTGCATCAGCCTTGGAGGCAGGAGGTTTGTCTTGAGCTAATGAGACTTGTTAGAAAGATGATTGTGGCTCTTTTGGTTTTTAAAGTCGTTGGCTTCCTGCCCTCTGCCGGGAAAGCCCGCTGGGCCCTGGGTGGAAGTGCTCAGCCTTCAAACCACCCACTGAATGGAGGAGCGTGTGAGCGAGCCAGCCTGCCTCTTGGCTGGGCTCCTGGGAATGGGCCTCTCTCGGCTGCCCCACATCCATCTTTTCCCTGGTTTCCAGCTCAAAGGAGGCCTTGCCAAGGCTCTCCAGGCATTCTGTAATAACAGACCAGAGAAACAATGGCTTTGCCATCGTGAATTCCGGCATGGTTTAAATGCCACCCAGCCAAGAAAGTTAGAGAAGGGACGCTGTGAGAAGGAGATGCCGTTGCCAAAGAAAGAATGGAATGGAATAGAAATAGAAATAGAAATACAGAAGAGAAGAGAGTTAGAAGGGACCTTGGAGGTCTTCTAGCCCAACCTCCTGCTTAGGCAGTGTTGTGGTTGACTCTGGGCCAGCTTCTGCAGCTGGGGATTTTGATGTAGATTTATGGGAATCCTCGGTTTATAGGAGACCTGTTTGGTTGCCAGCTGAATCGGACAATAGGCTGGCTCACAAGTAGACGCAGATAGTGGGGGAGAGGAGACAGGGGGATGGGTGCAGCCAGCCCACCAGCCGGTTCTCCAGATATGGAGTCATCAGACTCAGAAGGGGATGATATCATGGATGACCCAATCTTGGATCCCCGTGTGCGCAGGATTACGGCATGTAGAGATCAGTTGCACAGGTGTCAAAGGAGATAAGAGCGGACAGCTGTTCAAGGGGTAATTAAGCTAATGAGTTCATGATAAATAAGGGAGGTCGGGACTATGGGGGGTATGGGCGTTTTTCTGTTTGGAAGAAGATTGAAGCAGTGTGAAGTGTTTTCTGTTGTTCAAGGACTCTGGGGAACTTTGCATATTTCACTGTCAAAGAGCTTTGAGGATTCTGGCGTGTGCGCAGTGTGGTTTTATAGCTGCACCATTTACTCCTTGGTTTTGGCACGCCTCAGCATCAAAGGACTTTTGGGTGAGAGTAATTTGACTCCTCTTGGGGATTGTTTTTCAAAACTGTCTATAAACTTGATTTATTCTGGTTGTGTGTTTGAAACTTATTCTGGACTCACTGGGGGCTAATTGCCAATAGCCCGGCATAACAGGCAAGAAATCCTACACTACTTCAGACAGATGGTTATCCAACCTCTGCTTAAAAACTTCCAGTGTTGGAGCATTCGCAACTTCTGGAGGCAAGCTGTTCCACTGATGAATTGTTCTAACTGTCAGGAAATTTCTCCTTAGTTCTAAGTTGCTTCTCTCCTTGGTTGGTTTCCACCCATTGCTGCTTGTTCTGCCCTCAGGTGCTTTGGAGAATAGCTGGACTCCCTCTTCTTTGGGGCAATGGATGTTGGATAACCATCTGTCTGAAGTAGTGTAGGGTTTTCTGCCTAAGCAGGGGGTTGGACTAGAAGACTTCCAAGGTCCCTTCCAACTCTGTTGTTGTTGTTGTTGTTGTTGTTGTTGTTGTTGTTGTTGTTGTTGTTAGTCCAGGATGCTATAAGGACTCCTGACTTGGTCGGGGGAGGTGGTGTGTTGGAGTAGAAATATAGAAACATAGAAGATTGATGGCAGAAAAAGACCTCCTGGTCCATCTAGTCTGCCCTTATACTATTTTGTGTGTTTTATCTTAGGGTGGATCTGTGTTTATCCAAGGCAGGTTTCAATTCAGTGACTGTGGATTTACCAACCATGTCTGCTGGGAGTTTGTTCCAAGCATCTACTACTCTTTCAGTGAAATAATATTTCCTCACGTTGCTTCTGATCTTTCCCCCAACTGACCTCAGATTGTGTCCCCTTGTTCTTGGGTTCACTTTCCTATTAAAAACACTTCCCTCCTGGACCTTATTTAACCCTTTCACATATTTAAATGTTTCGATCCTGACTAGAAGACCTCCAAGGTGCCCTTCCGGCCTTACGATTCTATGATTTTAGGATACGTGGGAGTCCCTTGGGAGTTGTGTGGCATACTGATTCCAACAAATAAATAAAGAAAGAAATTGAAACAAGTACTGTGTCTGGAGGAAGGAAGAGACAAGAGTGAAATGGCCCAGGAGGATCCACACGTCAAAGCCAACTGAACTGCACCAACGAAGAGAAAGAATCAAACCGTGCAAATACTACTACTACTACTAATAATAATACTCCAAGGTGAACAAAAGACTCGATGTGAAGTCTCTCTTTGTTGTGGTGGTGTTGAATAGCCGGGAGGAAAGCTGAGCGCATGTCCAGCTCCCAGTAACCTACTTTTAATCAGGGCAGATTGATTTCCGCCAGACTTTTCCCTCCAAAACACGTTTGCCCTTTTCAATTTATTTTTTTCCAGATATGTCTGCCTTGTGTTTCTCATTCTTCGGCCGTGGCTGTTCTCAGGGACCAGCAGTTTGTGTCCTAAAACCTGTTGCAATTTCATACCTGCCTTTCTACCTTTTCTGGCATCTCAAATCTTAATTTAATTTAATTTAATTTCTTCTTCTTCTCCTTCTTCTTCTTCTCCTTCTTCCTCCTCCTCCTCTTCTTCTTCTTCCTCTTTGTCCTCTTCTTCCTCTTCCTTTGTCCTCCTCCTCTTCCTCCTCCTCTTCTTCTTCTTCTTCCTTCTCCTCCTCTTCTTCTTCTTCCTCCTCCTCCTCTTCCTCTTCCTCCTCCTCTTCTTCCTCTTCCTCTTTGTCCTCTTTTTCCTCTTCCTTTGTCCTCCTCCTCTTCCTCCTCCTCTTCTTCTTCTTCTTCCTCCTCCTCTTCCTCCTCCTCTTCTTCCTCTTCCTCTTCCTCTTTGTCTTCTTCTTCCTCTTCTTCTTCTTCTTCTTCCCCCCTCCATGGGGCCTCTATAGGAATCTCCTGTGAGGAAACAGGGCTGGAAAAGGCGGGGAGAAGCCTCCGTGGGGCCTCTCTAGGAATCTCCTGGGAGAAAACAGGGCCTCCACCCTCCCTGTGGTTTCCCCAATCGCAGGCATTATTTGCTTTTACATTGATTCCTATGGGGAAAATTGCTTCTTCTTACAAACTTTTCTACTCAAGAACCTGATCAGGGAACGAATTAAGTTCGTAAGTAGAGGTGCCACTGTATAAGTCTCAGTGCTATGGCTATAAAACGGGGCAAAGTGTCCGGTTCAGCGTTAGAAATGCTGGACTCCCTTGTGCTTGTCTCTCAAAGACTAAAAATGATTCTCTTCCTTGGGTCCATTTTCTATCCCGTCCCTATTTTCTATCCCCCTTTTAAACGAAGGACTTTTTAAAATCTTCCCACAATTATACATTTTTTAAAAATCCTCTTTAATTTCTTCCACTTTTCCTTTTCATGGCCATTTCCTCTGCCCCAAATAAATTATAATTTGTGTTGCATTCAGCCTCTTTCTTTCCCCCCTTGTTTTCTTCGCCCGCTTCTCTCCCGTTTTTACAATTTAATCAGGCTGTTCAATTGCGCATTCATCCCTTCGCCATCTGTAGATATGAATAGACGGGTTTCAATTGAGCCTTTGAAAGGAAAGGAAAGAAAGAAGAAGAAAGAAAGATAGACACACACACACACCCGTTCTCCCATTCATTTTGGGGGGCCTCTGAATGGGCCAATCACTTTTCCTCTTGATGGGCTCTCGTCTCATTCACACCGTTCATTCATGCCGCCAAACCAAAGACGTTTTTCGTGTGTGTTGCATTCATTCATTCATTCATTCATTCATTCATTCATTCATTCATTCATTTATTAGATTTGTATGCCGCCCCTCTCCGTAGACTCGGGGCGGCTCACAACACAAACAGTTCATGACAAATCTAATAATTTACAATTTAAAAATATTTTTAAAACCCCATTTTTAAGCAGACATACCTACAAACATACCATACATAAATTGTATAGGCCCGGGGGAGATATCTCAGTTCCCCCATGCCTGATGACAAAGGTGGGTTTTGAGGAGTTTACAGAAGGCAAGGAGGGTAGGGGCAGTTCTAATCTCTGGGGGGAGCTGGTTCCAGAGGGTTGGGGCCACCACAGAGAAGGCTCTTCTCCTGGGTCCTGCCAAATGACATTGTTTAGTTGACGGGACCCGGAGAAGGCCCACTCTGTGGGACCTAACTGGTCGCTGGGATCCGTGCGGCAGAAGGCGGTCCTGGAGATATTCTGGTCCGATGCCATGAAGGGCTTTATGGGTTTAGGTTTAGGTTTATTGGATTTATATGCCGCCCCTCTCCGCAAACTCGGGGCGGCTCACAACAATAATAAAAAACAGTACAGTACACAATACCAAATCCAAATTGTAGGTCATAACCAACACTTTGAATTGTGACCGGAAACTGATCGGCAACCAATGCAGACTGCGGAGTGTTGGAGTAACATGGGCATATTTGGGGAAGCCCATGACTGCTCTCGCAGCTGCATTCTGCACGATCTGAAGTTTCCGAACACTTTTCAAAGGTAGCCCCATGTAGAGAGCGTTACAGTAGTTGAACCTCATTGCACAACATCACACTGTTTTCCCCCCAAACGCTCTTATTTGTGGCGTCTCCCATTATCGGCAACATGCAAATTGGGGCCCGTCTGTGAATTCCTCCCTTTGGTGCAGATGTCGTAAGGAAATAGACGCTTCTTCTTGTGTCTAGTCAGCCGCTCCGAGTCCTCAGAGAGGGGCGGCATACAAATCTAATAAATTATTATCATTAATTATTATTATTTCTCTCCCCACTCTTGTTATTGTCATTTGTCGTTTGCTTCCTGACAGTTTGTTTGGCAGACAGATCACCACAGCCCCAACCCCCCAAAACTGTATACTGCACGAGTCAAAAAGAGGGCGGTGAAAATATTTACTGACCCCTCACATCCTGGACATAAACTATTTCAACTCCGACCCTCAAAACGTCACTACAGAGCACTGCACACCAAGACAACTAGACACAAAAGGAGTTTTTTCCCAAATGCCATCACTCTGCTAAACAGAGTCTTTTTGTAGGTGAGTTCTCCAGAACTGGACACAGTATTATTCCAGATTTATTTATTTATTTATTTATTCGGATTTTATGCCGCCCTTCTCCTTAGACTCAGGGTGGGTTACAACATGTTAGCAATAACACTTTTTAATAACAGAGCCAGCCTATTGACCCCACAATCCGGGTCCTCATTTTACCCACCTTGGAAGGATGGAAGGCTGAGTCAACCTTGAGCCGGTGATGAGATTTGAACCGCTGACCTTCAGATCTATAGTCAGCTTCAGTGGCCTGCAGTACAGCACTCTACCTGCTGCGCCACCCTGGCTCATGATGGGGTCTCCCCAGCGCTCTATACAGCGGGATCACAATCTCCCTCTTCCTGCTTGTGATACCTCTAGCTATGCAGCCAAGCATTCTACTCGCTTTCCCTACTGCCTGACCCCACCACATGACCACTGCACCGGTCGTTAAGTGGGAAGGCTTCGTTGTAAGCCACCAGTGGTACTCTTTCTCAGTGCCGTTGAAGCTTCTGACGCGTTACTAAGCGAGCCACTGCAAGTCGAGGAACACCCCCACCCCCCCGATAGCTGAAGTCTCGGTTCTTCCTGCCCCTTTCTCAGTCTTTGAGTTTCAACAATCCGTGGTTGAGGGCTGCCCTGTCTTGTTTTATGAACTCCACTTTGGTCCTTAGGGGCACCGATAACTCCTGCGTGTATCAGCCGTGTGTTTCATATTCATCGGTATTTCATAAATGGAACAATATGTAAAGAAATCTAAATTACTATAAAAGTATTATACAGATTACTAAAAGTATTTAAAACCCCATTTATAGTCATACTTTTAAAATTGGATTTATTGTATCATTATGTCTACTATATACGCTGCGAGCTGGCCCGAGTCCTCGGAGAGGGGCAGCATACAAATCCAATTAAATAGAAATATATAAAAATATAATACGCATTCATCCAATTCAATCATTCACAGTATTGGCCGGGGACAATCTCGTAACTCACGGCCTCCATGCCCACTGGCAGAGTTGGGTCTTCAGAGCTTTGTGAAAGACCTGGAGGGAGGGGGTGGTATGTATCTCCGGGGTGTGTGGGTGTTTGTTCCAGAGGGCCGGAGCCTCCACAGAGAAGGCTCTTCCCAGGGGTGGGATACTGCCCGGACAGGGGGAAGGCAGTGGGGTAGTGAAAATGGAGCTCCACCCCAGAGCACCCAATTTGCATTGAACAATGTTGAAAGAAAATGCAGGGCGTCCTGCATAAGCCACGCCCACAGTGTGGTAGTAAAAAACTTGGTGGCCCTTCACTGACTCTTCCCCTAAGCCCCGCCTAACAACATTGTCTAGCCGACGGGACCTGGAGAAGGCCGACTCTGTGGGACCTAACCGGTCGTTATCCCTTGCATTGGTGTGGACTCTGGGCCACTGAACGCAACTGACCGTTTCCTGGCCCGATGCCTTTCCCTGTCGCCCATACGGAGTTTCGCTCGGCAGCCCTATTCTCATTGTGCCCAGAGAGAGAGAGAGAAATATCAGTCTCAACCAAGGATTATTTTTCCTTTCCAGACTGCAAGTATTTTGGTTAAATGTCACTCTGCTATTTTCAGCCCCTTTCTCTCATCTGCCGAGAGCGTTTTGAAATTTTATTTCTGTCGGTAGGATACTTGCTCTCCCACCCCCCACAGCTGCACCCCTCCGCAGCACCCCTCCTACCATTGGGGGCACGGAGCTGCGCTCCTTGAGTTCAAGCCCTTCTCCCTCCAGTTGCAATCCAGATTTTCACAGCTAAGCAAGGCGGACGTTAAGAGAAGCATGCCCGGTTGTTGTTGTTGTTGTTGTTGTTGTTATTATTTATTGGATTTGTATGCCGCCCCTCTCTGCAGACTCGTTGTTGTTGCATTATTATTATTATTGTTGTTGTTGTTGCTATTGTTGTTATCATCATCATTATCATTATCATTTCAACAATACAACACAGCAAACAAGATCACTATGCTGGATTTCGTATTTCATCACCAGTCGGGTATGCTTGTATGTATGAGTGGTTCTTTAAATTGGGGTTTTTTAGATTGTTTTAATATTAGATTTGTTTACATTGTCTTTTTATATTGTTGTTAGCCGCCCCGAGTCTTCGGAGAGGGGCGGCATACAAATCTAATAAATACAAATACAAGCACCTAGGACTGCGTGATGTAGCAGCGAATTATGTGTGCCGATCCCAGTAAAGGGGCCTTTTGCAATTGACAGGTGGAGATTTTGTCAATTCCGATGGTTTTCAAATGTCCGTTGAGATCCTTTGGCCCTGTGCCCAGCGTGTCAAGTACCACTGGGACCACTTTCAAGGGCTTATGCCAGAGTCGTTGCAGCTCGAT
This sequence comes from Erythrolamprus reginae, assembly GCF_031021105.1. Lineage (NCBI taxonomy): Eukaryota > Metazoa > Chordata > Lepidosauria > Squamata > Dipsadidae > Erythrolamprus > Erythrolamprus reginae. The sequence continues at coordinate 1,440,500 of NC_091953.1, forward strand.
GTTTAGATCTTCGTATTTCACTAATTTCTCTAGCTGCTTCTCCTCAATTCTGCTGTCTCCTGGGATTGCGATGTCGATGATCCGTACTTTCTTTTTCTCCACAATCAGGATGTCTGGTGTGTTATGCTTCAGAATTCGGTCAGTCTGAAGTCGGAAGTCCCACAGTAGTTTTGCTTGCTCATTTTCGACCACTTTTTCGGGTTTATGATCCCACCAGTTCTTTGCCACTGGTAGATGGTAGTTCCAGCACAAGTTCCAGTGGATCATCTGTGCCACAGCATCGTGTCTATGCTTGTAGTCAGTCTGTGCGATCTTTTTGCAGCAGCTGAGTATGTGATCGATGGTTTCATCTGTTTCTTTACAGAGTCTGCACTTTGGATCGTCTGTTGATTTTTCAATTCTGGCTTTGACAGCATTTGTTCTAATGGCCTGTTCTTGTGCCGCCAGTATTAGTCCTTCTGTCTCCTTTTTGAGTGTTCCACTTGTAAGCCATGACCAGGTCTTTTCTTTATCTACTTTGCCTTCAATCTTCTCCAAGAACTGGCCATGCAATGCTTTGTTCCGCCAACTGTCCGTACGACATTGAGTTACAGTTTTTCTGTACTGGTCCTTAGTTTGCTTCACCTTGAGAAGCTTCCTATTGTTTACCTCCATCAACGCTGATTCTTTGCCCTCCTTCACATAGTAGTTAGCTAATGCATGCTTCTCTTCTTCCACTGTCTGCTTCACTTACAAAAGTCCTCTGCCGCTTATTTTCTTTGGTATTATTATTATTATTATTATTATTATTATTATTATTATTATTATTATTATTATTATTATTATTATGTCAGTACAACACAGCAAACGAGATCACCATGCTGGATTTCGTATTTCATCACCAGTCGGGCGCTTCCCAAGCAGCTAGGACTGCGTGATGTAGCGGCGAATTATGTTTGCCGATCCCAGTAAAGCGGCCTTTTGCAATTGACAGATGGAGACTTTGTCAATTCCGATGGTTTTCAAATGTCCGCTGAGATCCTTTGGCCCTGCGCTCAGTGTGCCAAGGACCACTGGGACCACTTTCACGGGCTTATGCCAGAGTCGTTGCAGCTCGATTTTTAGATCTTCATATTTCACTAATTTCTCTAGCTGCTTCTCCTCAATTCTGCTGTCCCCTGGGATTGCGATGTTAATGATCCATACATCATCATCATCATCATCATCATCATATTATTATTATTATTATTATTATTATTATTATTATTATTATTATTATTATTATTAAACATACCTTCACGTATACATCAACACATATACCATGAATCATATCAAACTGCAAAATTGCAGGTGCAAAATTATTTAATTGTTTATTGGATAGCACCTTTTATATTCCTGTTGCCTGTTTTTCCTTAATACTTCATATCACTCCCTTCCCTCTAACACCCTCTCTCCCCTCTACCTTCTTTCTCCTTCTCTCCTTCCCTCCTACTTCCCTCTTCTCCTTTGTCCCCATCCCTCCTTCCAGCCTCCTCCATTTCTATACTCTTCCTTCGCCTTTCCTCTTCCTCCCTCTTATTCCTTTCCTGTGAGTAAATCCATTTGTAGTCCGTTTTATGACAGGTTGATTAATTGATAGATTGATTGGATTTCTATGCCGCCCCTCTCCAAAGACTCAGGGCGGCTTACAACACATAAAAACAGTAAATTACAATAAAATTAATCCAATTAAATTAAAATTACGTAGCTATCTAAAATCCCTAATTATGTTAAAAATCAATCACACCCATTCATACATCAATCATACAATCTTTTGTTGGCCAGGGGCCACGATCTAATCGGCCCAAGCCTGACAACATAAATGAGTCTTCAGACTCTTACAAAAGGCGAGGAGGATGGGGACATTGGGAATCTCTGGAGGGAGCTGATTCCAGAGGGCCGGGGCCCCCACAGAGAAGGCTCTTCCCCTAGGCCTCACCAAGCGATATTGTCTAATTGACGGGATCCGGAGAAGACCAACTCTGTGGGACCTAACCGGTTGCTGGGACTCATACGGCAGAAGGCGGTCCCACAAGTAATCTGGTCCAATGCCATGTAGGGCTTTATAGGTCATTGGTGTCCGGAAATCGTCAACCAATGCAGGCCACGGAGTGTTGGAGAGACATGGGCATGTCTTAAAAGGCCTATGACTGCTTGTGTGGCTGCATTCTGCACAATTTGTAGTTTCCAAATGCTCTTCTGAGGAAGCCCCACATAGAGAGCATTGCAGTAGTCGAACCTCGAGGTGATAAGGGCATGAGTGACTGTGAGTAGAGGCTCACTGTCCAGATAGGGCCGCAACTGGTGCACCAGGCGAATCTGGGCAAACGTCCCCCTATCTCATCTGTCTTGTCCTCGTCTCCTCTTTCCAGCTCTGGACAAGTCCGTGGGGCCGGCAGAAGGAGTAGACGTCCTGGGTGGATTGTGCTGGCAAGCCCAGGAGAGACTCATTTACAAAGGAACTCCAGCGGCCTGCCAGCCCCAGTAGCGAAAGAAAAACAAATTATCCTGTTTCCGGTGACGTGGTTCCCTTTTGATGTCGGGAGGGTCTCTTGGGGATTGTCCACCTGAAAAAACAATGGCCCTTGGAGCAGGCCGGCTTGGCTTCCACCCCTGACGTAGCCACTGAGAGCGCATGGATTTCCGCCACTCGGAGAGACGGATGGAGAATCACTTCATCTCGCACGGCAGGTTCTTGGCTGGCTCAGGTGCCGTCTCGGCTAGATGGCATTAAAGGGGCCCTTGCTGGCAGACGAACTTTTTTCTCTGAGTCGCCCAAACGGAGACCTTGGTTAGAAGGGGCTGTTGGAAGGAACGATGAGGGGTTAGAGTTGCACAAGAATAAATAAAACTGAAATCCAGAAAGATTGGGAGGGAAAAATGAGACCTATTTTCCCATTCTGGAAGGCAAAGAGATTTCTCTTTAGGGGCATCTGCTGAGAAATGGGGTGTGCATGGTTTATTATTATCATTTATTATTATTATTTATTTATTGGATTTGTATGCCGCCCCTCTCCGCAGACTCGGGGCGGCTAACAACAATGATAAAAACAGCATGTGACAATCCAATTAATAAAACAACTAAAAACCCTTATAATAAAACCAAACATACACATAAACATACCATGCATAACTTGTAATGGCCTAGGGGGAAGAGCTATCTCAACTCCCCCATGCCTGGTGGCATAAATGAGTCCTGAGTAGTTTACAAAAGACAAGGAGGGTGGGGACAGTTCTAATCTTCGGGGGGAGTTGGTTCCAGAGGGCCGGGGCCGCCACAGAGAAGGCTCTTCCCCTGGGGCCCGTCAAACAACATTGTTTAGTCAACGGGACCCAGAGAAGGCCAACTATGTGGGACCTTATCGGTCGCTGGGATTTGTGCGGTAGCAGGCAGTTCCAGAGGTAATCTGGTCCCATGCCATGTAGGGCTTTAAAGGTCATGTCCAACACTTTGAATTGTGACCGGAAACTGATCGGCAGCCAATGCAGACTGCGGAGTGTTGAGGAAACGTGGGCGAATCTTGGAAGCCCCACGACGGCTCTCGCAGCCGCATTCTGCACAATCTGGAGTTTCCGAACACTTTTCAGAGGTAGCCCCATGTTGAGAGCATTGCAGTAGTCAAGCCTCGAGGTGATGAGGACATGAGTGACTGTGAGCAGTGACTCCCTGTCCAGATAGGGCCGCAACTGGTGCACCAGGCGAACCTGGGCAAACGCCCCCCTCGCCACAGCCGAAAGATGATGTTCCAATGTCAGCTGTGGATCGAGGAGGACGCCCAAGTTGCGAACCCTCTCTGAGGGGGTCAGTACTTCCCCCCCAGGGTAATGGACGGACAGATGGAATTGTCCTTGGGAGGCAAGACCCACAGCCACTCCGTCTTGTCTGGGTTGAGTTTGAGTTTGTTGACACCCATCCAGGCCCCAACAGCCTCCATGCACCGGCACATCACTTCCACTGCTTCGTTGACTGGATGTGGGGGAGGGGTCTTGTCCTGGGTGGGGAAGTGTCTACGTGTTGATTCTCGGGTGACACTCAAGGTGTGTCTGTGATGTTGATTCTTGTGAACATGCAGATTTCAATCACCCGTGTTTGTGTTTGCAGACCTTATCCTTCGATATGTGGCTTAGATCTGGGTAGTTTATTTGGAGGGGTTGAAGAAATTGGACTAAAAGGTTTTCCTCCGCTTGCTGTTTTTACTTGATTCATTTAATTTCAGCTTGACGGTCCATTAGCTGGGGATGTGGACGCTGATTCTCAGTCCGCCGTGTGTCCTGTTAACTTGTTTGGAGAGGGAAACAATCTATATTAATAAAAATGTAAAACGTATCTTTGTTAGGTGGGGCTAATCTCGAGAAGTACCTCACGGATTGCTTTGAAATTTTGACATAGCGTCCCATTCGAACACAACCCTTATTATATAACCTATATTATATAGATGTTGCAACCTGTGACAGGTAAAAACATAGAATTCCCTGGTGGAAAACATAGGAGACGTGTTTTGATTGGCTGATGAAAAGACAGGTAGTTGCTTTCCACGGAGACTGGTGACAAACATAGCAGGCGTGTTTTGATTGGCTGCTGATCAACTGCCATGCTAGTCAACTGTCACAGGAAAGTATCCTCAGAAAATTAAGGAACCAGGTTTGGCTGCAAACTGTGGGGTTTGCCACTCATGCTTGGGTGGAGTCAAGAACCCTGCGAGGTAGGCCGGTTTTATCAAGGCCAGTTAGCTTGACATCAGTTGTAGTTAAAATGATGGAGACTCTACTCAAAAAGAGGATAAATCAGCACCTAAAAAACAATAACTTATTGGACCCAAATCAGCATGGCTTTACTGAAGGCAAATCATGTCAGACTAATCTCATTGATTTCTTTGACTGTCACAAAGGTGTTGGATGAAGGTGGTGCCGTGGATATTGCCTACCTGGACTTCAGCAAAGCCTTTGATACGGTTCCACATAAAGAGCTGATAGATAAATTAGTGAAGATTGGACTTAATCCCTGGATAGTTCAATGGATTTGCAGCTGGCTGAAGTGTAGACATCAGAGAGTTATTGTTAATGGCGAGTATTCTGAGCAGAGACAGGTTACAAGCGGTGTGCCACAAGGGTCTGTTCTGGGTCCTATTCTTTTTAATATGTTTGTGAGTGACATAGGGGAAGGTTTGGTAGGGAAGGTTTGCCTATTTGCCGATGACTCTAAAGTGTGCAATAGGGTTGATATTCCTGGAGGCGTCTGTAATATGGTAAATGATTTAGCTTTACTAGATAAATGGTCAAAGCAATGGAAACTGCAGTTTAATGTTTCCAAATGTAAAATAATGCACTTGGGGAAAAGGAATCCTCAATCTGAGTATTGTATTGGCAGTTCTGTGTTAGCAAAAACTTCAGAAGAAAAGGATTTAGGGGTCGTGATTTCTGACAGTCTCAAAATGGGTGAACAGTGCAGTCAGGCAGTAGGGAAAGCAAGTAGGATGCTTGGCTGCATAGCTAGAGGTATAACAAGCAGGAAGAGAGAGATTGTGATCCCACTGTATAGAGCGCTGGTGAGACCCCATTTGGAATACTGTGTTCAGTTCTGGAGACCTCACCTACAAAAAGAGATGGATGAAATTGAAGGGGTCCAAAGACGGGCTACAAGAATGGTGGGAGGTCTTAAGCATAAAACATATCAGGAAAGACTTCATGGACTCCATCTGTAGAGTCTGGAGGACAGAAGGAAAAGGGGGGACATGATCGAAACATTTAAATAAGTTAAAGGGTTAAATAAGGTTCAGGAGGGAAGTGTTTTTAATAGGAAAGTGAACCCAAGAACAAGGGGACACAATCTGAAGTTAATTGGGGGAAAGATCAGAAGCAACAGGGGGAAATATTATTTGACTGAAAAAGTAGTAGACGCTTGGAAAAAACTTCCAGCAGACGTGGTTGGTCAATCCACAGTCACTGAATTGAAACATGCCTGGGATAAACATATATCCATCCTAAGATAAAATACAGGAAATAGTAGAAGGGCAGACGAGATGGACCAGGAGGTCTTTTTCTGCCGTCAGTCTTCCAGGTTTCCAGGTTTCTATGAAAGAAAATACGTAGCTGAAGTTCTCTCTGGTTCTCTTCGGTTTCTGGAGCAGAAGATTAAGAAGTTTCCACACCTTGCAACGTTCATAAAAAACAACAACCACAAAAACAGTCAAATAGGAAGCGAGGGAGCATTTGTGTATGTGTGTGTGTTTGTTGCAGTGTGTAAAGCTGGGCTAAACAACTCTCTGGGGACTTTGGATAATGTGTGGAGGGCACGACAATGGAACAATGGAGGCGTTTTTTTCCCCACCCGTTCAATGACTTTCCAAGTCTCCACTCATCACACGCTGACAGATGGGCTTGTTCTCCTCTCGGGCAACGTGTGTGTATGTGACTGCTTGTGGGTGTGTTGCGGGTGTGCGTACATGCTGCCTACGGAAGGTGCTGTCAACAAGTCGCTGGATTCATTTTGAATGGATGCCAGGCATAGAAAAAGCTGAAGGAAAGGGACGGTTTCTAGAGAGGCCACTGCAAAAGCTGCTTTATTATTATTATTATTATTATTATTATTATTATTATTATTATTATTATTATCATCATCATCATTATTATTATTATTTTATTATTATTAGTAGTAGTAGTAGTAGTATCATTATAGTCATCATTTTTATCATTATTACAGTATTTATTGTTTTGTCAAGTACATATTGGTAGTATACAAAGATATAACAAGATATGATACTAGTAAATATGAATATATAAATAAATATTAATATATATAAAGAAATAAATGTATTTATTTATTAAAATAAGTATAATACAAATAAATAAATAAATAAATAAATAAATATAAACTAGTACATATAAAAGATATGATATTAGTAAAAGAGAGACATTAGGACAGGGGACGGAAGGCACTCTGGTCCACTTATGCACGCTCCTTACTGACCTTTTAGGAATCAGGAGAGGTCAACAGTGGACAGTCTCAGGGTCAAGTTTTGGGGATTAAGTGATGATACTACAGAGTCAGGTAGTGAGTTCCATGCATCAAGTGCTCGGTTACTACAGTCATATTTTTTGCAGTCGAGTTTGGAGCGGTTTACTTTGAGTTTGTACGCGTTGTGTGCTTCTGTGTTGTTGTGGTTGATGCTGAAGTAGTCGTTGACAGGAAGGACGTTGTAGCAGATGATTTTATGGGCTATGTTTAGGTTATGCTTAAGGCGATGTAGTTCTAAGCTTTATTAATTTAGGATTGTGAGTCTAGTTGCGTAGGCGTAGGGGATTCCATTGTGAGTGGAGGAGTGGGGGGCTCTTCTGGTAAAGCATCTCTGGACATTTTCTAGAGTGTTTATGTCCGAAATGTGCTGTGGGTTCCAGGCAGAGGAGTTGTATTCAAGGATTGGTCTGGTGAAAGTTTTGCATGCTCTGGTTAGTAGTGTGAGATTACCGGAGATTACCGGCATACAAATCCAAGTAATAAATAAAATAAATAAATTAGGTGAACAACTCTTGAAGCCTTTTTGGCGATGTTGTTGCAGGGGGCAACTTTGGCACTTGGGTCATTGGATGTGACTACTCCAAGGTCTTTTATGGAGTGAGGGTTTCTGTGGTCTCAACCAATGATGGGTAGACTGCAACTCCCAGGATTCCTGAGGCAGCATATACAAACGGGCACAAAATCCAGCAGCACCACAACGTACAGGCTGGAGCCCAAAACGGAGAGGCTGTGAGTTCTAGTCCCACTGGATGAGACAAGAAAGCTGGTTGAGTGACTTTGAGGCTGTCAGCAAGCAGACAAGCGCCTGTCCGTACTCTTCTTAAAATGCCACTAATTTTGAAGTGCCTGCAACTTCTGGTGGCAAGCTATTCCACGGGTTCATTGTCCTCACAGTCATGAAGTTTCTCCTCTGTTCTCAGTTGCTTCTCTCCTTGTTTCGTTTCCACCCATTGCTTCTTGTCCTGCCCTTGGGAGCTTTGGAGAATAGCTTGGCTCCCTCTTCTTTGTGGTGGCACCCCAAATATTGGAACACTGCCATCATGTCACCCATAAATCTTCTTTTCATTTTAGTAGACATGCCCAATAACCAGGCACCAGAGTTGGAAGGGACCTTGGAGGTCACCTCGTCCAACCCCCCTACCCAAGCAGGAGACCCTCTTCCATATCTGACAGGTGACAGTCTGAAAGCTCCCAGGGATGAAGCTCCAGCCACTTCCGAAGGGAACTTCTGCTCCTCTCGCAATTAGTTTATTCATTTAATAACAGTCGGAAGGGACCTTGGAGGTCTTCTAGTCCAACCCCTGCTTAGGCAGGAGACCCTACACTACTTCAGACAGATGGTTATCCAACATCTGCATTAAAACTTCCAGTGTTGGGACATTCACAACTTCTGGAGGCAGGTGGTTCCACCGTTCTGACTTTCAGGAAATTTCTCCTTAGTTCCAAGTTGCTTCTCTCCTTGTTTAGTTTCCACCCATTGCTTCTTGTTCTACCCTCAGGTGCTTTGGAGAATAGCTGGACTCCTTCTCTGTGGTAACTCCTGAGTTCCAATTTCTTCCGACTGTTATCATGTCTCTCTACTAGGCCTTCCTTCCTTCCTTCCTTCCTTCCTTCCTTCCTTCCTTCCTTCCTTCCTTCCTTCCTTCCTCCCTCCCTCCCTCCCTCCCTCCCTCCTTCCTTTCTCATTTCTTCGGGTCTTTGGAGAGGGGCAGCATACAAATCTAATAAATAATAATCTAATAAATAATTTATTTGTTTCTTTCCTTGTTTAATTTGTATGCCGCCCACTCCCGAAAGACTCAGGGTGGCTTACAACAATAAAATAATAATAATAAAACCTCTCTTTATACTCTACTTATGTGCTATTGGCTGAACCATCACCACTTCCACATATACTCTGTTTCTGGAGGGAAGTGTTTTCAATAGGAAGGTGACTCCAAGAACAAGGGGGCACAATCTGAGGTGAGTTGGGGGAAAGATCAGAAGCAACGTGAGAAAATATTATTTGACTGAAAGAGGAGTAGATGCTTGGAACAAACTCCCAGCAGACGTGGTTGGTCAATCCACAGTCACTGAATTGAAACATGCCTGGGATAAACATAGATCCATCCTAAGATGAAATACAGGAAATAGTAGAAGGGCAGACTAGATGGACCAGGAGGCCTTTTTCTGCCGTCAATCTTCTAGGTTTCTAAGTTTAGGATTCTAACATTGGTTATAAACCCGGTGTGGAATGCTAACAAATCCCAGATTTCTTGGGAAGAATCACCTCCCCCTTGTCCTAAATCAAGCGCTTCCTGACTGGCCAAGGACTCTCGGCTGTGACACAGGGGTGGGTGGGGACGGAGGACACACAAGGCTGGAGGGTTGTGGCCGAGCCGTGTGTGTCTTGGGGCCGGTCCAAGGCGGGTGCGAATGTTCCAGGCCACGGGAAATCCTTGAAGAGCCGCTCCTGGCCTCCTCGTCCTCCTCCTCCTCGGAGGCATTTGTCCTCGGCTGACAGCTGAGCATCAACAGGATGCGGCCTTGACACACGGAGGGCCCCTTTGTTGTGAGTCTATTTGTCCGGCAGCGACAGGCTGGACGTGAGCTTCGGCCGGGACAGGCGGTGATGGATGAGAGTCCCAGTCAGAGCAAAGGACTGAGCTTGGCTCTCTATTTTCTTTTCTTAACAACAACAAAAACAGAGTTGGAAGGGACCTTGGAGGTCATCTAGTCCAACCCTCTGCTCAGGCAGGAAACCCTACACTACTTCAGACAGATGGTTATCCAACATCTGCTTAAAAACGTCCAGTGTTGGAGCATTCGCAACTTCTGGTGGCAAGTTGTTGTTGTTGCTACTACTACTACTATTACAACAACATCATCATCATTATTTTTTATTTTATTCACAAAAATCAGTAATACACAGCGAATAAGATTGATGTGCTGGATTTTGAATCACAATATCACAAGCATAGTTCCCTCTAAGCTGAGCAGTGAGCAATCGCTCACTTAAAAATCATCATCAACTCAGAGTTTTCCAAACCTGCCCAGAAGCCGAGAGGGAAGGAGGGAGAGGGAAGGAGAGAGAGAGGAAGAGAGAGAAACAGATAGAAAAAAGAGAGGAAGGAAGAGAGAAAGAAAATCAGTGTTTTATTTTGAAATTCTCTGAGGCAAGACAGGGTGGGGTTTTTGTTTGTTTGTTTGTTTATTATTTCTGTGCCGCCCATTCCCGAAGGGTCTGCCACTCAGACACTATACTTTTCCGCCCACCCCAAAAAAAATTAGAGGGAACACTGATCACAAGTCGAACACTTCCCAAGCGTCTAAGACTGTGTGATGTATTTTCGTATGATGCGCGCACATCCAAGGACGGTGTCTTTTTGTAACTGACAGATCATGATTTGGTCAATGTTTGTTGTTTTCAAATGCCGGCTGAGGTCTTTTGGCACAGCACCCAGTGTGGCTATTACTACTGGGACCCCCTGTACTGGTTTTTGCCAGAGTCACTGTAGATTTTAAGTTCCTGATATCGGCTAACTTTTTCTTGTTGTTTTTCATCAATTTGACATCAATGATCCACACTTTTTTTCTTTTCCACAATCGTGAAGTCTGGTGCATTGTGTTCCAAAACCTTCTCAGTTTGAATTCGAAAGTCCCAAAGCATTTTGGCAGGTTTGTTTTCAACCACCTTCTCAGGTTTAGGATCCCAGCGACCAGTTAGGTCCCACAGAGTGGGCCTTCTCCGGGTCCCGTCCACTAAACAATGTCGTTTGGCGGGACCCAGGGGAAGAGCCTTCTCTGTGGCGGCCCCGACCCTTTGGAACCAACTCCCCCCGGATATCAGAGTTGCCCCCACCCTCCTAGGCTTTCGTAAGCTCCTTAAAACCCACCTCTGTCGTCAGGCATGGGGGAATTGATACTTTCCCTCCCCCTAGGCTTATAAAATGTATGCATGGTATGCTAGTATGTATGATTGGTTTTTAAATTGGGGTTTTAAATTAACTTAAATTTAAATATTAGATTTGTTTACATTGTACTGTACTATTATTGCTGTGAGCCGCCCCGAGTCTGCGGAGAGGGGCGGCATACAAATCTGATTAATAAATAAATAATAAATGATCCCACTAGTTCTTTACCACTGGTAGGTGGTAGTTCCAATGCAGCATCTGGGCCATGTAGTTGCGCCTCTGTTTGTAGTGCGTCTGTGTGATTTTTCTTGCAGCCGCTGAGGATGTGATCAATTATTTCATCAGCTTCCTTGCAAAGTCTGCGTTTTGGGTCATTAGCTGGTTTTTCGATACTGGCCTTGATTGCATGTGTCCTGATTGCTTGTTCCTGGGCTGCAAGAATCAAACCTCCTGTCTCCTTCCTCAGTCTTCCATTAGTGGACCATAACCAGGTCTTCTCCTTATCAACTTTTCCTTCTGTCTGTCTGTCTGTCTGTCTGTCTGTCTGTCTGTCTGTCTGTCTGTCTATCTATCATCTCTCTCTCTATCATCTATCTACCTACCTACCTTCCTATCTACCTACCTACCTACCTACTTACCTACTTATCTATCTATCTATCATCCATCATGTATCTATCTATCTATCTATCTATCTATCTATCTATCTATCTATCTATCTATCTATCTATCTATCTATCTATCATCTCTCTCTGTCATCTATCTATCATCTACCTACCTACCTATCTATCTATCATCTCTCTCTCTCTTTCTCATCTATCTATCTATCTATCTATCTATCTATCTATCTATCTATCTATCTATCTATCTATCTATCATCTCTCTCTGTCATCTATCTATCATCTACCTACCTACCTATCTATCTATCATCTCTCTCTCTCTTTCTCATCTATCTATCTATCTATCTATCTATCTATCTATCTATCTATCTATCTATCTATCTACCACCCACCCACCCACCCACCCACCCACCCACCTTCCACCCACCCATCCACCTACCTACCTACTTACAGTCAGTCAGTCCATATGTCTGTCCTGCCTATCATTATCTGTTTCATACGATCCTAGTGTCCTGGGGGTGGAAGTGACCTCAGCCCAAGACAGAAGATTGTTACAGTGGGATTTTTTAAAATCATAAAACCAACGTGGGCCACCCTCCTGCCTTTCCAGCTCCGTTGGATGTCAGCTCCCACATTTTTCCAGCCAGGCTAGGGATGATGGGAGTCGGAATGCCAAAGATTGGGGCAGAAGGAGGCCGAACCCTTGCAAAATCAGCCAGATGGAAAACATTCTCCTGTTTTGCAGAGAAGGTCCTTCTGGGGGAACTTCTGGGCTGTGAAACAGTTTCTCCCTCGAGGCCGCTAGTGACTCTCTCGGCCTTTTAGAAATTACTTAAAACTGAGCCGTTCTGGGGGGAATTGGCTAGGTTGGAATCCATGCATGCAAAAAAAGGAGCCATCTGCATTTCCCCCAGAATTGAATTATGGCATTGTTATGATTTTAATGCCATTTTTTTTATTGAGTTTGCGACTCTCTAACGGCCAGAAGTCCCTCTAGATTGCAGCAGGCAGTGGAAAAACGAGTGAAAGCATAAATAAATGAAATGATACAGTGGGCACACGAGAGCGCAGAGCAGCATTTGTCCAACTTTGGCTTTTAGGATGTGTAGACTTCAACTCCCAGAATTCCCCAGCCAGCTCTAGCTTTAGCAGACTAGGGAATTCTGGGAGTTGAAGTCCACACACGTTAAAGTGGCTAACATTGAAAAACATTTATTTTATTTACTTATTTTATTTATTTGTCAAACATGGATAGGATAGTAGTAGATTGTATAAACATAAGTTTAAAAAAGTATTGATAAAAGAGGGCAATAGGACAGGGATGGTAGGCACAGTGGTCCGCTTATGCACGACCCTTACAGACCTTTTAGAAGCGGGGAAAGGTCAGTTGTAGACAGTCTCAGGTTAAAGTTTTTGGGTCTATGGAGAGGGGCGGCATACAAATCTAATAAATAGATAGATAGATAGATAGATAGATAGATAGATAGATAAAGAAAGGGAAAGAAAGAAAGAAAGAAAGAAAGAAAGAAAGAAAGAAAGAAAGCACAGAGTCAAGTAAAGCATTACAGGCATAGATCACTTTTTTGCTGAAGTCCTATTTTCTGAAATCAAGTTTGGGGCATTGAGTTTGAATCTATTAAGTGCTTGTGTGTTGTTGCGGTTGAGGGTGAAGTGGTCATTAACCGGAAGGACATTTTGGTAGATGATTTTATGAACTATATTTAGATCAGATCGGAGGCGACATAGTTGTGAATTGTCTGAACCCAGTATTTCAAGTCTGGTGGAATAAGGTATCTTGTGGTGAGTGGAGGAGTGAAGGACTCTTCTTGTGAAATATTTTTGGACTCTTTCGATTGTATTAATGTCCGATATGCAATGCAGCTTCCAGACAGGGGAGCTGTATTACATTGGAACAGAGGTTTAGTTCTCCACTTGCAAAGGCCTATTCTGCAGTTAGGGGCTAAATTTTCTAGAACCTAATCCTTGAATTCTGCACAAATACTTACCTGCAGTTATGCCCACAATAAGCAAAAGTCAGGCTGGGTAGCAAAATGAGTGGGGTATAGTTAGTGTAGTGTAGTGTAGTGTAGTGTAGTGTAGTGTAGAGTAGAGTAGAGTAGAGTAGAGTAGAGTAGAGTAGAGTAGAGTAGAGTATAGGGGTAGGCAAAGTTGGCTCTTCTATGACATGTGGACTTCAACTCCCAGAATTCCTGAGCTAGTATGATTGGTTCAGGAATTCTGGGAGTTGAAGTCCACAAGTCATAGAAGAGCCAACTTTGCCTGCCCCTGGTATAGTATAGTATAGTATAGTATAGTATAGTATAGTATAGTATAGTGTATAGTGTATAGTGTATAGTATATAGTACATAGTACATAGTACATAGTACATAGTACATAGTACAGTACAGTATAGTATAGTATAACTAGAGTATAGTATAGTGTACAATACAATACAATAATAAAATAAATGTAATAGAATAAAAACATTATAAACATAACAAAATATTGATAAAACAAAATAAATACATAAAATAATAAAATAAAATGTAAAGGAAAAGGAAAGTAAACAGAAAATGAAATGAAATGTAAAGTAATAATAACAGAAAATGAAATGTTAAATAACAGTGAGAATAAAGCAAAAGGAATGAAAATGAAAAGCAAATTAAACTAAAAGATAAAGTAATAAAGTAGCAATAAAGTAAAAAATAAAAATGTTAGTAAAAATGAAGTGTAAAGTGAAATAAAAAGCAAAGCAATAAAAACTAAAGTAAAATAAAAAGCCTTTCTCTTCAGTCCATGATGGGTTTGTCCGCCTTTTAAATTTCCTGGCCTTGGGACAATCTTTTTATTCTGCGTTTCAAAGTCTGATAAGTGTATTTTAAGACTCCTGCGACAATTGCTGCGATTTCCTGTCTAAAAATGATGAGAAAGGTTGTTGGGCCAAGGTTGTTTAGTGGAGGCACCATGGGGATTTTGGGGTTACCAGGGGCCCATTAGAAAGAAAGAGACAGAGTGAGAAAGAAAGAAAGAAAGAAAGAAAGAAAGAAGAGAGGGAGGTAGAAAAAAGAAGGGAAGGTATGAAGAAGAAAGACAGAAAGAAAGAAAGAAAGAAAGAAAGAAAGAAGAGGGAGGTAGAAAAAAGAAGGGAAGGCATGAAGGAGAAAAAGGAAAAAAGGAAGGAAGAAGAAAAGAAGAAAAGAAGAAGGGGACAGAAAAAAGGAAGGGAAAAAGGAGAAAGAAAGAAAGGAAGAAAGAAGAGGGAGGTAGAAAAAAGAAGGGAAGGCATGAAGGAGAAAAAGAAAGAAAAGACAGTGGAGAAGGGGAGAGCGCAAAGGAGGAAAAGAAGATTGAAAGAAGAGAAAGGAAAAGAGACAGAAAGAATGATAAAAGAGGAAGAGAAAGGAGAGAGAGAGAGACATGAGAAAAAGAGAACAAAAGAGGGAGCGAGAGGAAAGAAATAAAGAAGAGAGAAAGAAAGAGGGAGGGAGAGAAAGAAACAGAGCCCCCTGCAAATGGAAGGATTCTCCGCGGTGTCACGTACAACTGACCGGCCCTCTAATGGGAAGAAGGAACCTGGGCACATTGTGCGTAGGGCCTGTTGTGTTTTGCCCAGCACGGGACCTGGTCAATTGGACTCATTTGGGACCCCCTGCCGGTCCCGGCCTTTGTTTGCACAGCAGTGAAGGACAACAAGCAGAGGGGGGGTTGTGGGGGGCTCCTCTGGCCCAGAGTAAAGCAGCATTCAGAAGAGCTCCTATCTCCGCAGCCCCATCTCTAGGTTGGGGGTCCTGGGAGAATGAAGGGGTTGAAGCAGGAGGGAGCAGGGGGGCTGAGGGAGCCACAAAAGCCAAGGCAGGTTTGGGCTGGATGGGAAAGAGATGGAGAGAGATGGAAGGGAGAGAATAGAAGATAGAGATTTAGAGAGAAGTGACAACGAGAAAACAGATGATAGAATAGAGGGTGGGTAGGTAGGTAGGTAGGTAGGTAGGTAGATGGACGGACGGATAGATGGATGGATGGATACTGTAGGTACATAGGTAGGTAGATGAAAGATGAACAGATAAAAAGATAGATAGGTAGATGGATAGATAGATAAATAGATAGATAGATATGAAGAAAGATAGATAGATAAAAAGATAGATAGGTAGATAGATGGATAGATAGATAGATAGATAGATAGATAGATAGATAGATAGATGGATGGATGGATGGATGGATGGATGGATGGATGGATGGATAGATAGATAGATATGAAGAAAGATAGATAGATAGATACATAGATATGAAGATAGATAGATTGATAGATAGATAGATAGATAGATAGATAGATAGATAGATAGATAGATAGATAGATAGATAGATATGAAGATAGATATGAAGATAGATAGATAGATTAGATAGATAGATAGATAGATAGATAGATAGATAGATAGATAGATAGATAGATAGATAGATAGATAGATAGATAGATAGATGGGTGGATGACAGATAGATACTGTACATAGGTAGGCAGGCAGGCAGGCAGGCAGGCAGACAGACAGACAGACAGACAGATAGACAGAGATACATAGAGAACTTGAAGATGGGTGGACTTCAATCCCCAGAATTCCCCAGCCACAATAGAATTCTGGGAATTGAAGTCCACCCATCTTCAAGCGGCCAAGGTGAAGAAACCCTGGTCTACAGAGCGTTCTTGGCAGCGGTCACTTATGAAGAAAATCTGCTGGTCGGCTGCCCAGAACCGATCGGTCCCCTTGCCCCCACAGCTGACTTTTCTAAAAGGCCAGTGCCCCCCCCCCCCCGAGAGGAAGCGTCAGCCACTCCTCCCCACCACCTGTGGTGGAATAAACTCGAATGCCTGGTAGATCTCCATAACTTCTCCGATCAATAATGATGATGAACTCCACATCAGGCTGAAGATAATCTTTCTTTTCCCAGAAATAATTGACATTCAGCTGGAGTCAACCGCTTCTTTCTGGCTCAAATACTGTGGCTTGATTTGTATGCTGGTTTAGGCTTCCTGAAAATTGAAGGAAGGAAGGAAAAAATGAATGAGTGCAGGCAGCCCCACCCCACCCTAATTTTTATTTTATTTAATTTATTTATTATTTATTTATTATTTTATTATTTGGATTTGTATGCCGCCCCTCTCCGAAGACTTTTATTTTGCAAAGCTCTCACTGTCGTCTTCTTGTGATCTTCCACAAGGTTGCTCTAGGCCTTCTGAGGTTTCGGGGAAAGATTCTGGTGATCTTAAAAATTCTTAGCTAGCTAGATGGAAGGATGGATGGATAGACATGTAGATAGATGGATGGATGGATGGATGGATGGATGGATGGATGGATGGATGGATGGATGGATGGATGGAAGGATGGATGGATAGACATGTAGATAGATGGATGGATGGATGGATGGATGGATGGATGGATGGAAGGATGGATGGATAGACATGTAGATAGATGGATGGATGGATGGATGGATGGATGGACGGACGGACGGACGCACGGATGGATGGATGGATGGATGGAGAGAGGGAGGGAGGAAAGATAGGTGAATAGTTGAATAGATGATAGACGACAGATAGATGGATGGATGGATGGAGGGTTGGATGGATGGTTGGATGCATGGACAGACAGACAGACAGGTTGAGGAATGATAGATGGATGGATGGATGGATGGATAGACAGACAGACAGACAGACAGACAGATAGATAGAAAGATATGGATGGATGGACAGACAGATAGGCAGACAGATCGGTGAGGGATGGACAGAGGATGGATGGATGAGTGGATGGAGATGAATAGAGTGGAATAGAAAGAGAAAGAGGAATAGAAAGAGAAGGGAAGAGAAGAAAAGAAAAGAGAATATTGTTGGTGCTCCATCACTGGAAGTTTTTAAGAAGAGACTGGACGATGTCACAGGAATGAAAAAAGTGAATATGTATATGGGTTTTTTTAATGTTTTAAAAACTTCAATAAATTTTTTTTTTTTGAAAAAAGAATAGACTGGACTTGAACTTGTCTGAAATAGCCCGGGGCCTCCTGCTTGGGCGGGTGGGCTGGGCTAGAAGACCTCCAAGCACCCTCCCAACTCGGCCCTTCTGTATTCTATGAATGGGAAAGACACGTAGTGATGAAAGAGCCGTGGCCGCACACCCTCTCTGTCCCTTCCGCCAATATTTACCAGGAACCGATGCCACCGCTCCAAAAATGTCTGTCCTGCATTTTGTAAAGGAAAAAAAAATCCTCTTTTTAAAGTGCTGGGGAATTTTATGGGGCGGCTTCCCAGCCAGACACCTGAAATTGCTTTGGCGGCATTTCATTAACCCTCCCGCTTTCCTTGGGGGGCGGCTCAATTCTTCTCCCGCTGGGGAAACCGAGGCAGCAGCGACTGCCTTAAGCGAGAATTAGGTAGAGAACTGGCTTTCCTGCCAGAATCAGGCCGTGCAGAATCAGGAAACCTACAGAGGGAAACCACATTTATTTTTCTTCCTCTCGGCAACAGGCAGGGCTACTTTTTTCCTTTCACACCTAAGAGGGGGCTAGAATACACAGCCCCCTGGTGATTGGCCCAAAGTCACCCTGCCAGCTTTCATCCCTCAGGCGGGACTAGAACTCAACGTCTCCTGGTGATTGGCTTTCATGTCTAAGGTGGGACTAGAACTCACCGTCTCCTGGTGATTGGCCCAAAGTCATCCAATTGGCTTTCGTGCCTAAGGCGGGACTAGAACTCACCGTCTCCTGGTGATTGGCCCAAAGTCATCCAATTGGCTTTCGTGCCTAAGGCGGGACTGGAACTCACCGTCTCCTGGTGATTGGCCCAAAGTCATCCAATTGGCTTTTGTGCCTAAGGCGGGACTAGAACTCACCGTCTCCTGGTGATTGGCCCAAAGTCATCCAATTGGCTTTCGTGCCTAAGGTGGGACTAGAACTCACCGTCTCCTGGTGATTGGCCCAAAGTCATCCAATTGGCTTTCGTGCCTAAGGCGGGACTAGAACTCACCGTCTCCTGGTGATTGGCCCAAAGTCATCCAATTGGCTTTCGTGCCTAAGGCGGGACTAGAACTCACCGTCTCCTGGTGATTGGCCCAAAGTCATCCAATTGGCTTTTGTGCCTAAGGCAGGACTAGAACTCACTGTCTCCTGGTGATTGGCCCAAAGTCATCCAATTGGCTTTCGTGCCTAAGGCGGGACTAGAACTCACTGTCTCCTGGTGATTGGCCCAAAGTCATCCAATTGGCTTTCGTGCCTAAGGCGGGACTAGAACTCATCGTCTCCTGGTGATTGACCCAGTCATCCAATTGGCTTTCGTGCCTAAGGCAGGACTAGAACTCACTGTCTCCTGGTGATTGGCCCAAAGTCACCCTGCCTGCATTCACGCCTAGAGCAAAACTAGAACTCCCGGTCTCTTTCTTCCTGAACTGGTGCCCTAACCCCTAGTAGCTGGGGAATTCTGGGACTTGTAGTCCATCCGTCTTGAAGTTGCTTGATTAGGACCAACGTTGCTCTCCCTTATTTAGAAGCATAAATAAGTGTAATACAAACAGAACCACCATTTAGTTAGTACAATAATATATTTTTTTTATACAAAGGTGCCCTCGCTGTCTGAAAAGATCAATTTCCTGAATATCCTTCCAGTAATATTACATTTATTTTTTATCTGAGACAATAATAATGCCTTCAGCTCAGGTCTAATGAAAACCGAATCCGGCTCTTTCCAAGATAAGGAGAGGGCTTGCAAGGATTATGAGCTCAGCCAAGGGAAGCGAGAGAGTAGGAGCAGGAGCTACAAGGCAAGGCAGGGCGAAAAAGTCAAGATGGCCACTGGGTCTGTGCGGCCATCGTTTTTTAAACATGTATAAAAGTAGCAGAGCCTTCGTTGTGTAGTTGTAGATGCCATCTTGACTTTTTTGACTTCCCTGGGCATGCTTTTGCATTCGCTGGCTGGGGAATTCTGGGAGTTGAAGTCTAAATATCTTCAAGTTGCCAAGGTTGGGAAACACTGGACTAAAGGAAGCAGGAGGTCTTTTTCTGCCGTCAATCTTCTATGTTTCTACGATCAATGTCTTTTGTAAATTATGTGAAAAGTTTGTTTTCGTTTCATGGTGTGTTGCCAGTACATGAAATTGTTGTTAAACAATTTTCTTTTTAAAATAATATTTAGGTATTTTTTGTGTCTTAATCAATGGTACCATTTCTCCCAGGACTTGTAGAAGTCGGTTTCAATTTCAATTTATAATCCAGGCACAAAATTTTACTGCTTCTGGGCACGTCCACCACATATGGTAGTAGGTGCCATGGGGTGTTTTACATTTCCAACATTCGCTGTTTAAAATATTGAAAATTTTTGCAATTCTTGCCAGGGCATAATGCCACCGGTAGAACATCTTACATGCTTGTTACATGCTTGTTTAATGACCGTCCGAAGTTATGACGGCACTGCAAGAAAGTGACTTACGACCGTTTCTCAGATTTTACGACCATTGCGACATTCCCCGTGGTCACATTCGGGCCACTTGGCAACTGACTCACATGACGGTGGCCTTGTCCCCTTTCGCAACCTTCTGATGAGCGAAGTCAACGGGGAAGACGGATTCGCTTAACAACCGTGGCAGGAAAGGTCATAAAATGAGGCGAACCTAGCATCCAAGAAAGGCTGGGCTCCTGTTTCCGGTCGTAAGTCAAGAACTGCCTGTGAAAAGTTGAGGCGGTCACCTTATTTATCTTCCGTGGTGCTAAAAAGGAGTCAGACGTCAATGCCGGCCTGGAGGGGAGCCGGACGAAATACCCAGAACTTTAATAGACTCAGGCGGGAGGCAGGCGCAGCCCGTTGGTTTTAATAGCCGTTTGGAGAGCCCGCCCCACTTCCTTTTCCAATTTAATGGTCCAGGGGTCAGGAAAATGACATCCAATCAGGAAAGCAGCAGGGGGGATGCAGAGGAGGGAGGAGGCTCAGCTTCATTGGCTCTGGGTGTCCCCCCCCTCACCCCAAAGACAGCAGGAGACCCCTCAAGACTATTTAGTGGAAGTGACAAGGGCCTGCACTCCTGACCCTTGCAGCATGCTCTTCTCTCTCTCCTTCTCTCTTTCTTTCTTTCTCTCTCTTTTTCCTCTCCCTCTCTTCCTCTCTCTCTCCTTCTCTTTCTCTCCCTCTCCTTCTCTTTTTCTCTCTCTTTCTTTCCCTCCTTTTCTCTCTTTCTCTTTTTCTCTCCCTCTCTCTTTTTCTTTCCTCTCTCTTTTGTTTTCCCTTTCTCTCCTCTTTTTCTCACTTTCCCTCTTCTTTCTCCCATCCAGTCTCTTTCCTTTTCCTTCTCTCTCTCCCTCTGTCCCTCCTTTCTCTTTCTCTCTCTTTCTCTCCCCCCTCTCACTCTTATTTTCATTTTTAGTTTTTTCTTATCATTCCTCTGTTTAGGTCTCTATTCTGTTTTGCTAAATAAGCACAGGCAGCTCTCAATTTACAACAATTCACTGGGAGACCAACAGTGGAAAAACTGACTTATGACCATTTTTCACACGTACGACCATTGCAGAATTCCCCACAGTCGCATCATGAAACTTCAGCAGCCAACTTGACTCATATTTATGATAGTCCCTGGGTCACAAGAGCCTGTTGACAGCAATTACAAGCGTTACAAGGGCAATTATAAAAGGGAGCAAAGCCTGCTGAACAAGTTTTGTTTCCAAATGTAAAATAATGCACTTGGGGAAAAGGAATCCTCAATCTGAGTATTGTACTGGCAGTTCTGTGTTAGCAAAAACTTCAGAAGAGAAGGATTTAGGGGTAGTGATTTCTGACAGTCTCAAAATGGGTGAGCAGTGTGGTCGGGCGGTAGGAAAAGCAAGTAGGATGCTTGGCTGCATAGCTAGAGGTATGACAAGCAGGAAGAGGGAGATTGTGATCCCCTTATATAGAGCGCTGGTGAGACCCCATTTGGAATAATACTGTATCCAGTTCTGGAGACCTCACCTACAAAAAGAGATGGATAAAATTGAAGGGGTCCAAAGATGGGCTATAAAAACAGTGGAAGGTCTTAAGCATCAAACTTTATCAGGAAAGACTTCATGAACTCAGTCTGTAGAGTCTGGAGGACAGAAGGGAAAGGGGGGACACGGTCGAAACATTTAAATATGTTAAAGGGTTAAATAAGGTTCAGAAGGGAAGTGTTTTTAGTAGGAAAGGGAACACAAGAACAAGGGGACACAATCTGAAGTTAGTTGGGGGAAAGATCAAAAGCAACGGGAGGAAATATTATTTGACTGAAAGAGTAGTAGATGCTTGGAACAAACTTCCAGCAGACGTGGTTGGTCAATCCACAGTAACTGAATTTAAACATGCCTGGGATAAACCGACGCTCCAGGTCCTCGGAGAGGGGCGGCATACAAGTCTAATAAATAATAATAATAAATAATAATAAACAGATATCCATCCTAAGATAAAATACAGGAAATAGTATAAGGGCAGACGAGATGGACCAGGAGGCCTTTTTCTGCCGTCCATCTTCTAGGTTTCTAGTTCTCTCAGTTGGCAACAAAAAATGCCATTTGTGGTCGTAAAGCCGAGAACTACCCACAGACGGAAAGTTGGGATGGCCCCTGAAAAGAACTTTTTCTAGCCTTCGGGGCCTGGCAGTGGGTACCCCTATTTTCCAGCCCTCGGACTGGGGGGAGGAGATTTTAATCCGGGGCCAGCTGTCGGTGGGGCAGGTGCCATAGCACAAATTCCCAGCCAATCCCTGTTTTCTCCCCTTGGCCTCCACTCCCCCCCCCAAGGAATACTGCTCATCCCACAAATAGTTCCCACGCACTAATTCTGCCCGTTGCTAAGCAACGAGCATCACATCCACGGCAACAGAAATTCTACCGGACCATCCTTGTCCATCATCACCCGATCCTGATAAGAAAAGGGAGAACAAACCAGGATTAGCTTGGAAGGAGGGGGAGGGGGTCCCCTCTGCTTCGTCCTCGACCTTACGACCGCTGTTGGCCACAGGATTCTACCCTGGCTAAGCTGGAGAGTTTGTTTTAAGTGAGTTGCGTCGGATGTTACAACCTTTCTTGGGCCACGGTGGTTTAATCGAATCGCTGCAGTCGTTAATTGAATCACACCGTCGTTAAGCGAATCCCATGGTTGCTAAATGAATCTGGCTTTGTCCCATCAACTTAGTTTGTTGGAAGGTGGCTGGGACCCATTGCAAACAGTGATCGGGTGACCCGAAAAAGGCTGCAGAACTCATAAATACGAGCTCTGGATTTTGCTTGTGTCGGAGGCTGTTACGGTCACAAGTGTAACAAACGACAGTCCTGAGTGGCTTTTCTCAGTGCCGTTATAGAAATATAGAAACAGAAGATTGACAGCAGAAAAAGACCTCCTGGTCCATCTAGTCTGCCCTGATACTATTTCTGCTGGGAGTGCTGGGAGTTTGTTCCAAGCATCTACTACTCTTTCAGTCAAATAATATTTTCTCACGTTACTTCTGACCTTTCCCCCAACTAACCTCAGATTGTGTCCCCTTGTTCTTGGGTTCACTTTCCTATTGAAAACACTTCCCTCCTGAACTTTATTTAACCCTTTAACCTATTTAAATATTTTGATCGTGTCCCCCTTTTCCCTTCTGTCCTCCAGACTATACAGAATAGAATATAGAATAGAATAGAATAAAGAATAGAATATAGAAAATAGAATAGAATAGAATATAGAATAGAATATAGAAAATAGAACAGAATAGAATAGAATATTTATTTATTTATTATATTTGTATGCCGTCCCTCTCCGTAGACTCGGGGCGGCTATAATTTGTGGGCATAGTTTGTGTTGGACTAAAGTTTGTGTTCAATAAACCTATTTTTTGATGAAAGAATATAGAATGGAATATAGAAAATAGAATGTAGAATAGAATAGAATAGAATAGAATAGAATAGAAAATAAAACATGGAATGGAATGGAATAGTTTATTGGCCAAGTGTGATTGGACCCACAAGGAATTTGTCTTTGGTGCAGATGCTCTCAGTGGACATAAAAGAAAAGAGTCATGCCAATCAAGGTAAGGGGACGTGTTTGTGTGTGTGTGTGTGTGTGTGTGTGTGTTTGCCAAACAAACTGTCAGGAAACAAACGATGAATGACAATAACAAGAGGAGGGATAGAAATTTCTATTTCCTTCTCAGCAGGGAAGGGAGGCAGAACGCTTCCGAATTATCTTTCCAGGCCAGTAGCATAATTTTGGGGAGGCTTTTTTGATTTTTTTAAAGGGGGGGGGGACATAAAAGGCTTAGAAAAATTCTGTACCTTTTATGCCAAAAAACACAGCTTTTGGGTAGGGTTTCATGCACTTCGACCTTGGTCCTCGACTTATGACCTTGCCAATTTTTGATCATTATGTGGTCCAGATGTGATAAACGGAGTGAAAGTGTCCTAGACTTACAAGGGTTCATTTAGTGAACATTCAAAGTTGCAACAGTACCGGGGGGGGGGGGGGAATGACTCAGGGCGGTTTTTCACACTTACGTCATTTACATTCAGGGGCCTGGCAAATGACTCACGTTTATGACGGTCTCCCATGTCCCCTTTTGCGACCGTATGACAAACCAAGTCAATGGGCAAGCTGGATTCAGTTAATGACTGTGTTACTAATTTAAAAACTGCATTGATTCACTTAACAACCATGGACGTAAATGGGGGCAAAACTCACTGAAATGAATTTCTCACTTAGCAACATAATTGTGCAGGGCTCAATTGTGACTGTAAGTCAAGGACCGCCACCAATAGTTGAATGTGCAATTATTTTTAATTGGGATGTTTTTTATATTGACTCATGTTCATTTTTGCTGTGAGCCCCCCGAGTCCCCAGGGAGATGGGTGGCATAAATATTATATCTATCTGTCTGTCTGTCTGTCTGTCTGTCCGTCCATCCATCCATCCATCCGTCCATCCATCTATCCATCTATCTATTTATTTCTCTCTATTCAGCTATCTATCATTTATCTATCTATCATTCTCTTTCTCTCTCTCACTCTCTATCTATCTATCTATCTATCTATCTATCTATCTATCTATCTATTTCTATCTCTTTATCATTCTACCTCTCTCTCTCTATGTAGATATTGTCTATTTATCTTTATCTCTCTCTCTAATATCATTCTCTCTCTCTCTCTCTCTCTCTCTCTCTCTCTCTCTCTCTCTCCAGTGTATATGCTGTATACTGTATATATTTCTATTTCTATCATTCTATTTCTATCTATCTATCTGGAAATATATAAGTGAGTGAATGAATGAATGATGAATGAATGTATGAATCCATCCGTCCGTCAATTTCATGGTGGCCGGCTTTGCAAAGTTTCTTTTGACCTCCCTTATAACTTTTATAATTAATTGGAGAACCGGCTGCAAGTCCTTTGCGTCTGTTGTACCCAACTGGGTTTCCAAAGCCCCCCTGGCTCTTCCTCTCTTACATTCAACTCTCTTTATCAGTAACGTTCAGCTTCTATGGAACCGGATCCAAATGATCCCTCGGCCCAAATTTTACATACTGTACCTCTCTTTTTTTAAAAAAAATATTCATTTTGTCTTCCAGCCGCTCCTTAAAAGGTGGTCTGGCTTTCCTGCCTGCAATCTGTCACATTGGCCACCCAATGCTTTGCGCTCCTCAGTTGGAATAAAATGAGTGATGATGGAAGGGAACAGAACAAAATGTAGAATAGAATAGAATAGAATAGAATATTGAATAGAATATTGAATAGAATTATTTTTTGGGCAAGTGTGATGATGGGACACACAAGGAATTTGTCTTTGGTGCAGATGCTCTCAGTGTGTATAAAAGAAAAAGATCCATTTGTCAAGAATCATGTGGTACAACACTTAATGATTGTCATAGGGGTCAAATAAGCAATGAAGAAACAATCAACATTAATAAAAATCTTAAGGATACAAGCAACAGTCATATGGATGATAGGAACAATGAGAAAACTAATAGTAATTATAATGCAGCCTTAGTGAATAGTTTGACAGTATTGAGGGAATTATTTGTTTAGCAGAGTGAGGGCGTTGGGGGAAAAACTGTCCTTGTCTCTAGTTGTCTTGGTGTGCAGGGCTCTGTAGCCACGTTTTGAGGGCCGGAGTTGAAACAGTTTGTGTCCAGGATGCGAGGGGTCAGTCGATATTTTCACCGTCCTCTTTTTGACTCGTGCAGTCTACTGGTCCTCAGTGGAAGGCAGGTGGGCAGCCATTGTCTTTTCTGCAGTTTTTTGCAGCCAGCTCAGAGGGCACCAAGGACCCACATAATTGTGCATAATCCCCATGGACAATTGATAGGCCACTGTGTGACACAGAATGCTGGACTCGATGGGCTTTGGCCCGATTCAGCCTGGCTCTTCGTACATTCTTATAATTCAACCCTGAGCTACAACTGTTGCCTTCCAAAGTGGCCGCTCCCACAATATATAGAAGGAACAATAAATGCAATAAGTACAACGCAATAAATACATCACTCATCATGGCATCTTACGGTGTTAATAAACGGAGAGCAAGTCTGCGTTTCCGATCAGTTGCTCCGGCGAACTGGACAAAGAGCCCACGGCCACGGATGCTTTGTGCGTCCTTCGTTTTGTTAGACTTTTAATAAAAGGAGGTGCGAGAAGATTGTCGTTGTTATCTGTTTATTGGCTTCGTGTATCGCCCACTGCGATCAGTGACCAGCTGCAAAGCCAAATCTAATGAGAACATTAGGAACAATGGACGTGCATTAGTATCTGACCGACGGACTATTCTTGGAGCTGGCAGGTGTGGGTGTAAGAGCAACCCTGTGTCCAGAAGATGTGCGCAACATAGAAACACAGAAGATTGACAGCAGAAAAAGACCTCCGGGTCCATCTAGTCTGCCCTTATACAATTTCCTGTATTTTATCTTAGGATGGATCTGTGTTTATCCCAGGCATGTTTACATTCAGTGACTGTGGATTCTTCCTTCCTTCCTTCCTTCCTTCCTTCTTTCTTTCCTTCCTTCTTTCTCTTCCTTCCTTCTTTCTTTCCTTCTATTCTCCCTTCCTTCCTTATTCCTTCCTTCCTTCCTTCTTTTTCTTCCTTCCTTCTTTCCTTTTTTCTTTCTTTCCTTCCTTCTATTCTCCCTTCCTTCCTCATTCCTTCCTTACTTACTTCTTTATCTTCCTTCCTTCTCTTTCTTTTCTTTCTCCCTTCCTTCTCATTCATGAAAACATACGGTAGAAGATTGATGGCAGAAAAAGACCTCTAGTCTGGCCTTATACTATTTCCAGTATTTTATCTTAAGAAGGATATATGTTTACCCCAGGCATGTTTAAATTCAGTTCCTGTGGATTTACCAACCACGTCTGCTGGAAGTTTGTTCCAAGCATCTACTACTATTTCAGTCAAATAATATTTTCTCGCGTGCCTTCTGCTCTTTCCCCCAACTAACCTCAGATTGTGCCCCCTTGTTCTTGTGTCCGCTTTCTTATTAAAAACACTTCCCTCCTGAACCTTATTTAACCCTTTAACAAATTTCAATGTTTCCATCACACACCCCCTTTCCCTTCCGTCCTCCAGACTAGGCAGATGGAGTCCATGGAGTTTTTCCTGATCAGTTTGATGCTTGAGACCTTCCACCCTTTTTGTAGCCCGTCTTTGGACCCCTTCAATTTGACCCATCTCTTTTTGTAGGTGAGGTCTCCAGAACCGAGCACAGTATTATTCCAAATGGGGTCTCACCAGCGCTCTATACAGCGGGATCACAATCCTTTAAACAACAACAACAACCAATTTATTTATATAATTTCACACGACATACCTAAGTGCTTCGTGAACAGTGTTTATCGCCAGGATCGATTTATTTATATACTGTACTTCACTTTATTTAATACTTTTCTTTAATACTTTAATACTTTTCCTGGTGCTGATTTCTACCTCTTAACTATCTGTTCATAAAAACGAGCCCCCTGTTCAGAAATACTCTGCATCCTCTTTTTTTAAAATAAAATATTTTTAGTTTCAATCTGTCCGTTACTGCATCACCTGTTTTTTTTAAAAAAAAAATGACGTCACCCTCTTTTTTCCCTCTCTTCCTTTCTTTTCCTCCGCTGGTCAGGGTGGCTCAGCCTGTGTAGAAAGGGTGGCACTTTGCTTCTTAGCACAGTCCTCGAGTTGTGACCGTTAGCACGGACAGGTAGTCCTTGAGTTGTGACCGTTAGTACAGACAGATAGTCCTCGAG
Organism: Erythrolamprus reginae; assembly: GCF_031021105.1. NCBI lineage: Eukaryota > Metazoa > Chordata > Lepidosauria > Squamata > Dipsadidae > Erythrolamprus > Erythrolamprus reginae. The sequence continues at coordinate 1,468,261 of NC_091953.1, forward strand.
TTGTGACCGTTAACGTGGACAGATAGTCCTTGAGTTGTGACCGTTAGCACGGATGGATAGTTCTCGAGTTGTGACCGTTAGCACGGATGGATAGTTCTCGAGTTGTGACCGTTAGCATGGACAGGTAGTCCTTGAGTTGTGACCATTAACGTGGACAGATAGTCCTTGAATTGTGACCGTTAGCACGGATGGATAGTTCTCGAGTTGGACTGTTAGTATGAACAGGTAGTCCTTGAGTTGTGACCATTAGTACAGACAGAAAGTCCTAGAGTTGTGACCATTAACATGGACAGGTAGTCCTTGAGTTGTGACCGTTAGCATGGACAGGTAGTCCTTGAGTTGTGACCGTTAGCACGGATGGATAGTTCTCGAGTTGGACTGTTAGTATGAACAGGTAGTCCTTGAGTTGTGACCGTTAGTACAGACAGATAGTCCTTGAGTTGTGACCATTAACATGGACAGATAGTCCTCGAGTTGTGACCATTAGCACGGGTTTTTTCGCACTTAACGACGGTCGCAACATCCCCAAGGTCGTGTGATCCAAACTGAGACGCGATTGAGCAACTGGCCCAGAGTCCACTTTGGTCTCCCTGGGACACAAACTCTTCTTTGGGGATTTTGTCTGCTGGGTCAGAAGATTGACAAGCAACGTGCATTGGGAAGCCAGATTCGCTTAATGACTGTGTGTGACTCGCTTAACAACTGCAGCAACTCACTTAATGTCCATGACGTGGAAGCTCGTAAAACCAAGGTAGAAATTACCTGAAGTAGAGTTTTGCTTAGCAAGGGGAGTTTGGAGCTCCGTTGTGGAGGAATATCTGTAGAGGTGGCCCTTGACTTATTACCATTCACTTAGAAGCCATTCCAAGTCACAATGGACCTCCCTTGGGAGCACTTGTGACCCAGATTCTAACTTCCGGTGGTTGCTCCCACCAATGGCCATGGGAGCAAACATTATGCACGCAACCTCGTCTATGGCGATTTGTAGCATCCACCTGAAAGCCTGCATTTTCCTTTGGGTTTGGGCTGGAACCATTGGTTCTCTTAATGGCTGCAGTGTTTGTTTAATGAGGGTGGTGGGTTTTTAGCTTCGCCAGTATCACAAAAACAATCATAAAATCAGATTGTCACTGTTACAACTCACAAATGTGATGGGCAGGTCATGATGAGCTGGGGGATTCTGGGAGTCAAAGTCAGTGTTAGAGAGAGTAAAATAGTGTAGAGAAGAGTAGACTGCAGAGCAGAGTGTAGAGTAGAATAGAGTAGAGTAGGGAAAGGACCTTGTAGGTCATCTAGTCCAACCCCCTGCTTAGGCAGGAAACCCTACACTACTTCAGACAGATGGTTATCCAACATCTTCTTTAAAACTTCCAGCGTTGGGGCATTTACAACTTCTGGTGGCAAGTTGTTCCACTGGTTAATTGTTCTAGCTTTCAGAAAATTCCTCCTTAGTTCTAAGTTGCTTCTCTCCTTGTTTAGTTTCCACCCATTGCTTCTTGTCCTACCCTCAGGTTCTTTGGAGAATAGCTTGACTCCCTCTTCTTTGTGGCAACCTCTGAGATATTGGAAGACTTCTGTCATGTCTCCCCTGGTTTCTTTCTTTCTTTCTTTCTTTCTTTCTTTCTTTCTTTTTTTCTTCCTTCCTTCCTTCCTTCCTTCCTTTCTTTCTTTCTTTCTTTCTTTCTTTCTTTCTTTCTTTCTTTGAATAGCTGGATTCCCTCTTCTTTGTGGCAACCCCTGAGATATTGGAAGGCTGCTATCGTGTCTCCCCTGGTCCTTCTTCTCATCAAACTAGTCCTGCCCAGTTCCTGCAACCGTTCTTCGTATGTTTTAGTTTCCAGTCCCCTCATCCTCTTTGTTGCTCTTCTCTGCACTCTTTCTAGAGTCCCAATATTCTTTTTTTAAAAGTCCAAGGTCGGGCACTTACGCTCTCCAGAGAAAAATCCCAGGCTCTGACCAGTGGTGGATGCTGCCTCGGCTTCTTCCTTTCACGGGGTAGAAGGAAGGCTGGGAAGGGAGGCAGGAGTTGTGTCATTATTGTTATTAATGAACTTCAGGGCTCCGAGCTTGACAATCTTGTCAAAGCAGCTGTCAGGCGTTGTTCCACACCGCTAGTTGTGGCCTTTCCCCAGCTGATGGGTGGACAGGCAGGAGAGATTGGCAAGGGGGGGACGGTAGGCGGATGCCTCTTCAAGCTTTGCATTTGGGGCTTTCCCTGACCGATGAGGGAGGGGTGGGCTGCAAGGGTCCTGCAAGAATTGGGGGGGGCAGGATGGAAACGCTGCCCTTGCAGTTGGTGGGTTACTGGAAGAGGCAGTAAATGGGTGACCTTCAGCAGTGAGGAGGAGGAGAGGGAGGAGGGGAAGAGGAGGAGGAGGAGGAGGAGGAAAGGAGGAGAAAGAGAAGAAAGAGGAGGAGGAAGAAAGGAGGAGGAAAAGGAGAAGGAGAAAAGGAGGAGAAGGAGGAGGAGAAGGAGGAGGAGGAGGAAGGGGAGGAGGAAAAGAGTAGAAAGAGAAGGAAGGGGAGGAGGATGAGGAGGAAGAGGAGGAGGAGGAAGAGGAGGAGGAGGAGGGAGAGGAGAAGGAAAGGAGGAGAAAGAGAAGAAAGAGGAGGAGGAAGAAAGGAGGAGGAAAAGGAGAAAAGGAGGAGAAGGAGGAGGAGAAGGAAGAGGAGGAGGAAGGGGAGGAGGAAAAGAGTAGAAAGAGAAGGAAGGGGAGGAGGATGAGGAGGAAGAGGAGGAGGAGGAGGAGGAGGAGGAGGAGGGAGAGGAGAAGGAAAGGAGGAGAAAGAGAAGAAAGAGGAGGAGGAAGAAAGGAGGAGGAAAAGGAGAAAAGGAGGAGAAGGAGGAGGAGAAGGAAGAGGAGGAGGAAGGGGAGGAGGAAAAGAGTAGAAAGAGAAGGAAGGGGAGGAGGATGAGGAGGAGGAGGAGGAAGAGGAGGAGGAGGAGGAGGGGGAGGAGAAGGAAAGGAGGAGAAAGAGAAGAAAGAGGAGGAGGAAGAAAGGAGAAGGAAAAGGAGAAGGAGAAAAGGAGGAGAAGGAGGAGGAGGAGGAAGGGGAGGAGGAAAAGAGTAGAAAGAGAAGGAAGGGGAGGAGGATGAGGAGGAAGAGGAGGAGGAGGAAGAGGAGGAGGAGGAGGAGGGAGAGGAGAAGGAAAGGAGGAGAAAGAGAAGAAAGAGGAGGAGGAAGAAAGGAGGAGGAAAAGGAGAAGGAGAAAAGGAGGAGAAGGAGGAGGAGAAGGAAGAGGAGGAGGAAGGGGAGGAGGAAAAGAGTAGAAAGAGAAGGAAGGGGAGGAGGATGAGGAGGAAGAGGAGGAGGAGGAGGAGGAGGAGGGAGAGGAGAAGGAAAGGAGGAGAAAGAGAAGAAAGAGGAGGAGGAAGAAAGGAGGAGGAAAAGGAGAAAAGGAGGAGAAGGAGGAGGAGAAGGAAGAGGAGGAGGAAGGGGAGGAGGAAAAGAGTAGAAAGAGAAGGAAGGGGAGGAGGATGAGGAGGAAGAGGAGGAGGAGGAAGAGGAGGAGGAGGAGGAGGGAGAGGAGAAGGAAAGGAGGAGAAAGAGAAGAAAGAGGAGGAGGAAGAAAGGAGAAGGAAAAGGAGAAGGAGAAAAGGAGGAGAAGGAGGAGGAGGAGGAAGGGGAGGAGGAAAAGAGTAGAAAGAGAAGGAAGGGGAGGAGGATGAGGAGGAAGAGGAGGAGGAGGAAGAGGAGGAGGAGGAGGAGGGAGAGGAGAAGGAAAGGAGGAGAAAGAGAAGAAAGAGGAGGAGGAAGAAAGGAGGAGGAAAAGGAGAAGGAGAAAAGGAGGAGAAGGAGGAGGAGAAGGAAGAGGAGGAGGAAGGGGAGGAGGAAAAGAGTAGAAAGAGAAGGAAGGGGGGAGGAGGAGGAGGAAGAGGAGAGGAGGAGGAGGAGGAGGAGGAAAAGGAGGAGGAGAAAAAGAGGAGAACAAGGAGGAGGAAAGGAGAAAGAGGAGGAAGAGGAGGAGGAGAACTATGAAGTCTGTGGTGCTCTATGAGCTTCCTTGCAGGCATTTCATGACCCACCTAGATAACATCAACAGCACTGGAAGGGAATGGGTGTGTGGGGAAGAGGAGGAGGACAATGAGGACTTTGGAGTTCTCTGAGCTTGGTGGCTTTCTTGCAGACGTCCCATTGCCAAACTAGGTAACATCATCAGTTCTAGTAAGTGTTGGTCTATCTAACTTGCATAAATAAACAGGCAGCAAAACCCGTATCCTTCTAGCACTGAGTCAACAATGGGGAAGCTATGTTTGCTTAACGACCATGCGATAGGTAGGTAGGTAGGCAAAAAGGTAGGTAGGTAGGTAAAAATATAGGTAGGTAGATAAAGATATGGATAGGTAGGTAGGTAAGAAGGTAGGTAGGCAAAAAGGTAGGTAGGTAGGTAAAATATAGGTAGGTAGGTAGATAAAGATAGATAGATAGGAAAGTAGGTAAAAAGGTAGGTAGGGAGGGAGAGAGAGAGAGAGAGAGAGATGCCACCCCTCTCGGAAGACTCGGAGGGAGGGAGGGAGGGAGGGAGGGAGGGAGGAAGATAGATATGAAATTGGGCGTGACTGACTGAAACGGCTTAGCAAGACTGCCTATATTTTAAACTGTTTTAATTGTTTCTAATTGTTTTCTTAAATTGTTTTACATTGCTTTTAAGGCGTTTTAATGTTTTATTCTTTGGTTGTGAGCTGCGCAGAGTCCCTCGGGCGTCGGGCGGCATACAAATCCAACAAAATAAATGAATAAAATATACTTGAAGGTGGGGGCTTCTTCGGGTGGGAATCTGTGTTTCAGAAAAGGCATTTGTTTCCTGGCCTCTTCAGCAAACGGTGTTGGGAAATGTTCCCACCCTCCCTGCAGACCCCGGAAAGGAGAGCAGAATTAAAGAGCAGCTCTCCCCTTCCCCATTTCAGACGTGAAGGGGTCTCTCTTGGCCCATCCATCTTCCCTGCAACTCACCGCTCAGCCCCGATCCCTCCCTGGGCGCCTGCTGCCTTCAGGCTGAGATCTAGGGCCCTCCGCCAATTGAATTGTCCACTTCATTAGTCCTAGGTGGGGAGTCACAAAAGAGTGTGTTGGGTGGGGCGCCTGTCACTGGGCCCACACACACACACACAGGACTAGCTGGTTGTATGTGGGACAGCTGCACACAACTCTTGAGTTAGGAAGTGAGTGCATCTTCATTCCTCCTCTGGGGCCCTTGGTGATTTGTGAGGGGGGGGGGTTTCTTGCAGAGGTTTCCTGACTCAGCCAGGTTCACAGCATGAGGGAAAGAAGGAAAGGGAGGGAAAGGATAGAAAGATGGAAGGAAAAGAAAAGAAAAGGAGAGATGGAAGAAAAGGAAAGATGGGAGGAAAAGGAAAGGAAAGGAAGAAAGGGTAGTGGAGTCTTTGATACTCTTGGTTGGCTCATAGATGTTTTATGACTTACCAAGGTAACATCATCGGTGCTGGAAGGAAGGGAGGTTTTCAGGGAGAGGAGGAGGAGGAAGAGGAAGAGGAGGAGGAGGAAGAAGAGGAGGAGGAGGAGGAAGAGGAGGAAGATAACAGTGGGGTTCTTGGTGCTCTCCAATTTGGTTATTTTCTTGCAGATGTTCTCCTCCTCCTCCTCCTCCTCCTCCTCCTCCTCCTCTTCTTCCTCCTCCTTTTTGCAAAACCAGTTCCCTTCCAGCACTGATGCTGTTCCCTAGTTGGGTGGTGAAAGGTCTCCAGAGGAGCCATCCATCTCAGAGAGCCCCACAGTTCAACTCTGAGCTGGCAACCTTCTCCCCTCTCTCCTCCTCCTGTCATCACCGGCCAAGTTTCCTCCTTGTACGTCTGAAATGATGGCTTTCCGCTGACCTTGGCTTTCTCCAGATAACGCCCATTGTCTCCCTAATCCTTCAAAGTCCGAGAGCGGTTGGACAATCTCCGAGTCTGCCCGTGACCCAGGGCTGCCCACGAAGGCTGCCCGCCCAATAACATCTTTCAGGCCAGCCCAGGCGCAGGAGATAAGGAATGGGCCTGAAGAAGAAATGGGAATTAGAAAAATTTATTGAGTGCCCAGAGATGGACACAGTGACAAGAAGGTCAAAAGGGCAGGAAGACTCAGAGCCTGACAAAGGAGGGGGTGAATTCTACCCATGCTTAGGAAAGAGAAATAACGCATGAAATTAAATCCTATGGAAATTTTATTAAAAAGCAATTTAAAACTGAAGCAGTAATGTACATGATATATACTGCTCAAAAAAAATAAAGGGAACACTCAAATAACCCACCCTAGACCTGAATGAATAAATTATTCTATACTTTGTCCTGTGCAAAGTTGAATGTGCACAACAGCAGGTGAAACTGACTGTCAATCAGTGTTGCTTCCTAAGTGGACAGTTTTATTTCACAGAAGTTTGATTTACTTGGAGTTCTATTGTGTTGTTTAAGGCAGTGTTTCCCAACCTTGCCATCTTGAAGAGATCTGGACTTCAACTCCCAGAATTCCCCAGCCAGCATTTATTGGGTGGGGAATTCTGGGAGTTGAAGTCCAGATCTCTTCAAGATTCTAAGGTTGGGAAACACTGGTTTAAGGGTTCCCTTTATTCTTTTGAGCAGTGTATAATAATGCAAATATATAAATAGTAAATGGTATAAGACTTCTATGTTAAACGAACTGTAAAAAGCATAAGTAAGGCATGTTAAAAATGCTAAAGAAAGGTTGTAAATGTATACGTTTTATTTAATTTACCCAAAGCTCCGAAAACAGCTTCTAACAAGAGAGGGATTGTAGAGAACCCCATGTTTGTTTGTGTTTTGTATTGTGTTATGCAAAATAAATTAATTTTAAAAAAGAAAGAAATGTGCCCTCCGAATTTAGAATTGGGTTTGGACAAGATGACCTCAAAGGTTGTTTGTGAATCTGTTCATCTGTTATTATTCTGTTATTCTAAAGTTGTGGGAACTTCGTCCCTGGAAGCTTTCAAGAAGAGACCGGACTGCCAACTGGTCAGAAACGGTGTAGCCTCCTGCTTTTTTGGGGGGGAGGGGGTTGGACTAGATGATCTCCAGGGTCCTTTGGGGCTCTGTTCTTTTTTTTTCTGGGTATAATTTTAAAAAAAATATTCTGAACCTTGAAAAACATATATCAGTAAAAACACAACATCAATGCCTATCTATTTATTTATCTATCTACCTACTTACCTACCTACCTATCTATTATTTATCTATCGATCAATCAATCGATTTTTTCTATTTTTGTAGATTTTCACGATATAGATATGTAGGTCTTGGCATATTCGGGGTTCTTCCCATGTAAGTTTCAGAGATTCCTGACAACATTTGGACAAGGTCCCACTCGTCATCTTCAGGCTGCTGCTTTTGTCCTTGTTCTAGGGTGAACACAGCGAGATCTGAGCTGCCTTCCCTCTATAAATACTGGTGGGTGGGTGTAGAGTGCTGGCTCAGTAGCTGCAAGCTGTTGAAACTTCCTGGTGAGTCAGTGGGGTAACACCTGGGGTCATTGATGTAACTGATGGATGCTGATTAGTTGATACTTGTGGATCGGGGGTGATATCCTGAGTAGTTGGAGCTTGCAGGCTACTTAGCTGTTTTGTAATGTGTGTCTGGGGTGCAACATGCCGGGTTTTGGTTTGGCTCCAAGTTTGTGATCTGGTCATGTGTTTATGGGGTGTGTCAGATTGCTTTGTGTGTGTGTGTCGGAGGGGGGTGCAGCAGTTGGAAGCCCCGCTGCGGTTAGGCTTCTGGGTGACGCAAAATTTTAGATATATATTTTATGCATTACTTTCAAAATGCTTATGTATTTAACAACAACAACAATAACAACAACAACAAAGTTGGAAGAGACCTTGGTGGTCTTCTAGTCCAACCCCCTTCTCAGGCAGGAAACCCTACACTACTTCAGACAAGTGGTTATCCAACATCTTCTTAAAAACCTCCAGTGTTGGAGCATTCACAACTTCTGGAATTGTTAATTGTTCTCACTGCCAGGAAATTCCTCCTTAGTTCTAAGTTGCTTCTCTCCTTGTTTAGTTTCCACCCATTGCTTCTTGTTCTACCCTCAGGTGCTTTGGAGAATAAGTTGACTCCCTCTTCTTTGTGGCAACACCTGAGATATTGGAAGGCTGCTCTTATGTCTCCCCTGGTCCTTTTCTTTCTTTCTTTCTTTCTTTCTTTCTTTCTTTCTTCCTTCTTTCTTTCTTTCTTTTTTTCTTTCTTTCGCTTTGGAGAATAGCTTGACTCCTCTTCTTTATGGCAACCCCTGAGATACTGGAAGGTTGCTATCATGTCTTCCTTGGTCCTCCTTTTCATTCAACTAGCCATGCCCAGTTCCTGCAACCGTTCTTCATAGGTTTTAAATGTTTAACTTCAGTCCATTCATAAAATTTCCCCTTCGGTCTCTGTTCTGATTGGTCGATTCCTGGCCTGGTTGTATTCTACAGTGCATGTGTCTCCAGCGTGGTTAAAGCAGCTGGAGATACGGCCCTGTTGGAATAACAGCTGGAGCTGAAAGCATCCGAGAAGACCACCGGAGGGGGGTTGTGGGAGGTGCAGTCTGGCTTGAGAGAGGCTCAGGACGATGGGAGTGGTGGTCTCCCCCCACCCCAGTGGGAGAAGGACTCCAAGAACCTCAGCTGATGCGGGGGGAGGATGGATGGATGGATGGAGGATGGAGCTGCGAGACCCTCCAGACCCTCTCCAGGGGCCTCCTCCAGCCTCCTGTGGTGGGATTGAGGACACAGAGGATGGAGTGGGACGTGGAGGGGGCTCTGGGGGTTCTCCGGCCCCTCCTGGGTTGAGGAGGGTGGGACCCCCTGGGCGAGTCTTCTACTACGCCATCTCTTTCCTCCTTTGGATTCCCCCCCCCCCCGTGGAAATCAAATTATCCTTCTGGAAGCTAATAGAAGCGTAAAATTGTTGGAGACATGAAGAGGAGGAGGGAAGGAGGGAGAAAGGGAAGGAAGGAAGGAAAAGAGGAAAAAGTAGAAAAGGAGGGAAGAAGAAAGGGAGGGAAGGAAGGGAGGAAGGAGGGAAAGAAGTGGAAAGAAGGAAAGAAGGAAATAAAATATAAAGGGAGAAAAATATGAGGAAAGGAAGGAAGGAGAGGGAGGAAGGAGAGGGAGGAACGGGAAAGGGAAGAAAGGAAGGAGCAAGGGAAAGAATTAAAAAGGGAAGGGAGTAGAAAGGGAAGGAAGGAAGGAAAAAGGGGAAAAAGTAGAAAGGGAGGGAAGGAAAAAGGGAGGGAAGGAGGGAGGGGGAAAGGAAGGAAGGAAGGAGAGAGCAAAGGAAAGAGGTAGAAAGGGAAGGAAGAAAGGAGAAAGGGAAGGAATCAAGGAAGGAAAGAAGTTAAAAGGGAAGGAAGGAGAAAAGGATGGAAGGAAGGAGAAAGGGAAGGAAGGAAAGGAAAAGGGAGAAATAAAGAAAACTCGACAACCAAATTGCTGACTTAATACCTGCTGTGATTCCCTTAAATACTATAGCAACAAGAAGGGTTGTAAAATTGGGGTGGGGGGAGGGAATCATTGGGGGCTCCATTGTGGTCGTAAGTCGAGGACTGGTATGAAGCGGGTCATTGTGCCAGACACCATCCTGTGCTGGGAAAAATGGTGGATCGCTGCCAACCCCAACAGCTCCCGTTGTCGAGCATCTCAGACTGGGAGATTCGGGGGGGGGAGGGCAGGGGGGGATTTTAAAGTTTAGCGCCCCAAGCTTTGTCCTTTCGGGTTTGTAATCTGGAGGCGGAAATGTCTAATTCCGAGTATTTGCCGGCTGGAGATTGCCTGGGAAATGTCACATTTTGGAAGCGGCTGCTTTGACTCCGAGATTAGCTTGTTTTGATCGGCTGCCAAAAACCCCAACTGGAGGTTTAGAGCTTTTAACTCGTCCGGGGAGATTATGTGGTCTTTAATAAGGAGGCAGCGTGGTTGCAAACTGCATAAGCTCAACCCTGACACGACGATGGAGGGGCTGTGGGTTCTGCCTCCCAAGGACAATCCCATCTGTCCGTCCATTACCCTGGGGGGGGGGGGAGTTATTGACCCCCTCGGAGAGGGTCCGCAACTTGGGCGTCCTCCTTGATCCACAGCTAACTGACCTCTTAGGAATCTGGAGGGGTCAACCGTGGATAGTCTAAGGTTAAAGTGTTGGGGGTTAGGGGAGGATACTACAGAGTCCAGTAGGTTTAGGTTTAGGTTTAGGTTTATTGGATTTATATGCCGCCCCTCTCCGCAAACTCGGGGCGGCTCACAACAATAATAAAAAACAGTACAGTACACAATACCAAATCCAATGCCCACCCATCCAGTTCCAATTTAAATTAATAATCTCATAAAAAACAGTATATATAAAAAACAGGCACACAGTCAATCAATCAACAAAACAACATGGGCAAGGGGGAGGTGTTTTAGTTCCCCCATGCTTGACGGCAAAGGTGGGTCTTAAGGAGTTTACGAAAGGCAGGGAGGGTGGGGGCAATCCTAATCTCAGGGGGGAGCTGGTTCCAGAGGGTCGGGGCCCCCACAGAGAAGGCTCTTCCCCTGGGTCCCGCCAGACGGCATTGTTTAGTCGACGGGACCCGGAGAAGGCCAACTCTGTGGGACCTAACCGGTCGCTGGGATTCGTGCGGCAGGAGGCGGTCCCGAAGATATTCTGGTCCGGTGCCATGAAGGGCTTTATAGGTCATAACCAACACTTTGAGAAGCCCATAATTGCTCTCGCAGCTGCATTCTGCACGATCTGAAGTTTCCGAACACTTTTCAAAGGTAGCCCCATGTAGAGAGCGTTACAGTAGTCGAGCCTCGAGGTGATGAGGGCATGAGTGACTGTGAGCAGTGACTCCCGGTCCAGATAGGGCCGCAACTGGTGCACCAGGCGAACCTGGGCAAACGCCCCCCTCGCCACAGCTGAAAGGTGTTTCTCTAATATGAGCTGTGGATCGAGGAGGACGTCCAAGTTGCGGACCCTCTCTGAGGGGGTCAATAATTCCCCCCCCAGGGTAATGGACGGACAGATAGAATTGTCCTTGGGAGGCAAAACCCACAGCCACTCCGTCTTGTCTGGGTTGAGTTTGAGTTTGTTGACACCCATCCAGGCCCCAACAGCCTCCAGGCACCGGCACATCACTTCCACTGCTTCGTTGACTGGACATGGGGTGGAGATGTACAACTGGGTATCATCGGCATATTGATGATACCTCACCCCATGTCCTTGGATGATCTCACCCTTCGACAACTCGATTACTAAAGTCGTATTTTTTACAGTCATGTTTGGAACGGTTAATATTAAGCTTGAATCTGTTGTGTGCTCTTGTGTTGTTGTGGTTGAAGCTGAAGTAGTCTTTGGCAGGCAGGACATTGCAGCATATGATCTTGTGGACAATACTTAGATCATGTTTAACGGTATTCTCTTTTTCTTTTTTTTTTCTTTTTTTTAAATTAAATTTTTATTAACAAATATACAAAACATAAAATTCAAAACAGAAGACATTTAAGTCTTAGTATGTTATAACAATTTATGCAAAGAGTGAAAAAGAAGGGAATAGAAAAAAGAGGGGAAAGGGTAGAAAGAAGAAAGGAGGTAGAGAGAATATATGGCTTTCTCATATTTTTGGCTATAGTGATAAGAGACTTTAGATATATATTGACAGAATACTTATTATTAAATCTTATAATCTCTATGTTTAGATTAATTCAACACTTGCACTTAAATACCCAGCTGACTAACCCGATACTAGGGAAGGAGCTCATAAAATAGGAACTGGTTCCCGTTTTCAATACAGCTCCCTCGGATATTCGCCAACCCCTTTACTTTCCTTACCTGTTCTATGTTGAAGGGCCAGTTCTCTTTGGCTGGTGTTATTGTTAGGTAGATTAATAGGGAGACTGGATTTTGACTCTATTTACCTGCATTAAGCAAAGGAGCGGTTTGATCCTCTGTCTTTAGCTCTTCGCCTGCTTTCCCTTGGAAGGTGAGGCCCCTCCATCAACCCCCAAATATCACCCCCATTTCCTAAAGTCTCTCTCTCTCTCTCTCTCTCTCTCTCCCCATCCTTTCTGAGCCTGTTGTTATCTAATAACTCACTGATTGCAGCAGGGATTTAAAAGAAAGCGATCTGTGGACGGGGGATTAAGAGGGGGGGTTGAATGGCAAAGGCTCCCCCTCCCTCTTGAAAGCATCTGTCTCCAGCCTCTGTGACATTTATTGAGGGGAGGGGGAGACACGGGGTCCCCGCTTGGAATGAAAGCAGGTAGGAGGGACTGCCTGCCAAGGCCTTGCTTGCCAGAACTCTGTTGGTGCCAGGCGTTGGGTGGTGGGCACATATCAGGGGCCCTGCCAACATGTTGCGGATTTCCTGGGGAAATAAGAGAGAATAGAAGCCCCCTGCCCCCCCCCCCAGCGTCTCCATTCGAAGAGGTTCAGCAGAGAAGAACATTAGGAGAGAGAGAGTAGAAATATAGAATAGAAACATAAAATAGAATAGAATAGAAATATAAAATAGAATTAGAGAAGAGAAGAGCGAAAAGAAGGATGGAGAAGAAAAGGAAAGAAGGGAAGGAAGGAGAAGAAGAAGAAGAAGAAGAAGAAGAAGAAGAAGAAGAAGAAGAAGGGGAAAGTAGAGGAGAGAAAGGAAGAATGGAGAAGAAAGGGAAAAAAGAATAGAAGAGAGGAAGGAAGGATGAAGAAGAAAGGGAAAGTAGAGAAGAAGAGAAGAAGGATGAAGAAGATACTGGAAGACTGCTCTCCTGTCTCCCCTGGTCTTTCTGGTCATTCAACTAGCCATGCCCAGTTCCTACAACCGTTCTTCATGTGTTTGAGCCTCCAGTCCTCTAAATCCTCTTTGTGGCTCTTCTCTGCCCTCTTTCTAGAGTCTCATCATCCTTTTTGCATCGTGGTGACCAAAACCGAATGCCGTATTCCAAGCGTGGCCTTACCAAAGCCTTGTAAAGTGGTATTAACACGTGCCAGCTGAGCTCTGAGTGTGACACTGCTCCGAATCCCCGCCATTCTGCAGTTGTGTAAGGACCAGAAAACCATAATGGGCCCTTGATTTTATTTCATTTTATTTTGCTTTATCCAAAGATAAAAACGCTCTGTTTAACTCGCAATGCGTCTCCTTGCTTGGATTGAGTGGGAGGCAGGAAAACATCTCAGCCAACCGAGGCATCACGCCCGCACACACGTGCTCAGGATTGCAGTCCCTTCCAGATTGCCACGCAGACCCGATCTGGAACACGTTCCAATAGCATCTAATGATGGGAGTTTAAACACACGGCGGTGTCTTGGCTACCAAGACCATCTGCAAAATTCTGGCACGTGCCTCAGAAGTAAGGGAAGTTTATTGATTTATTTTTATTTATTTATTTTGTCCAATACACAATAATACACAATGAAGGTTATAGAGGATATAGTATTTATTTTTATTTATTTATTTATTTATTTATTTATTTATTTATTTATTTATTTATTTATTGGATTTGTATGCCGCCCCTCTCCACGGACTCGGGGCAGCTAACAACAGTGATAAAAACAGCTAAAACCCTTTGTTATAAAACCAATCATACATACAAACATACCATGCATAAATTGTAGAAGCCTAGGGGGAAATATTATCTTAGTTCCCCCATGCCTGACGGCAAAGGTGGGTTTTGAGGAGCTTACGAAAGGCAAGGAGGGTGGGGGCTATTCTAATCCCTGGGGGGAGTTGGTCCCAGAGGGCCGGGGCCGCCACAGAGAAGGCTCTTCCCCTGGGCCCCGCCAACCAACATTGTTTAGTTGACGGTACCCGGAGAAGGCCCACTCTGTGGGACCTAACTGGTCGCTGGGATTCGTGCGGCAGGAGGCGGTCCCTGAGATAATCTGGCCCGGTGCCAGAGAAGAAATACGAGATATAGGAGAGACTATAGGTCAGGGGACAGAAGGCACTCTAGTGCGCTTATGCACGCCCCTTACTGACCTCTTAGGAATCTGGAAGGGTCAACCGTTGATAGTCTAAGGGTAAAATGTTAGGGGTTAGGGGAGGATACTACAGAGTCCGGTAATGAGTTCCACGCTTCGACAACCCAATTACTAAAGTCATAATTTTTACAGTCAAGTTTGGAGTGGTTAATATTAAGCTTGAATCTGTTGTGTGCTCTTGTGTTGTTGTGGTTGAAGCTGAAGTAGTCTTTGGCAGGCAGGACGTTGCAGCATATGATCTTGTGGACAATACTTAGATCATGTTTAAGGCGTCGTAGTTCTAAGCTTTCAAGACCCAGGATTGTAAGTCTAGTTTCGTAGGGAATTCTGTTTCGAGTGGAGGAGTGGAGGGCTCTTCTGGTGAAGTATCTCTGGACATTTTTGAGGGAGTTTTAGGTAGGGTGAATGGACGAGGCAGACCGAAGTGCCTTCAAAACAACCGCTCTTTATTTGGCAACCATTTCCAACCCAGTAAAGGCTCCGTCTGACAGGCAGCCATTTTATAGGGAGCTCCCAGGCAATCTAGCCAATCAGCAGTCAGTATTTTCCCTCCAGAATGGAGGACCTGACTGAAGCCTCCGTGCCTCAGTCTCAGAATGTAACAGTCGCCATCTTGTTTTTGGCTTTTCAAAAACAAGATTATCCGTTATTCTCTTGCAAGAAACGTCTGCAGGAAAACAGCGAAGGGGGGAGAAGGCAGGGCAGTCCTCGACTTACGACCCGTCTTTGAAGGAACATTCAAAGTTACAATGACAGTGAAAAAAAATTACGACCGATATTCACACTTACTTACAACCAATTGGGGCATCCCTGTGGTCATGTGATCCAATCCCGGATGCTTGATTCATATTTATGACAGTCGGAGCAACTCGGCGTCTCAGAGGATTTGCTTTTGCACCTCCTGTCAAGCAAAATAATTGGGGGAAGTCAGATTCACTTAATGGTCGTGTTACTAACTTCACAAGTGTGGCAAGAAAAAGGCCGTAAAATGGGGCAAAACTTGCTTAACAAACATTTCAAAAGTTGGGCTCTGTTGTGATTGTAAGCCGAAGACTAGCTGTATGTAATAAAAACTATAATATAAAATAATATATTATTTGTATTTGTAAATAATTCTTCTTCTTCTCGTGCCATCAGATGTTGGCAATCGTGGGCAACCCTATTTTTATCAAGAGCCGCACGAAAAAGAACAGGGGAGAAAGAGAAAGGGAGCGAATGAGAGAGGCAGAGAAAGGGGGAGAAAGAGAATAAGAAAAAGAGAAAATGAGAGAGGAAGAGACAATAAGAGAGGGAGAGGAGAGACTGGGAGAGAGATAGGAAGAAAGAGAGAAGGGGAGAGAGAAAAGGAGAGAATGAGAGGGTGGGAGAGAGAGACAAAGAGAGAAAGAGAGAATAGAAGAAAGAAAATGGGAGAGAGAGAGAGACAGAATGGGGGGAGAGAGAGAAAGAGAGAGACCAGGAGAGGGAGAAAGACTGGGAGAAAAAGAGGGAGAGAGAGAGAGAAAAAAGAGGGGGAGAAAAAGAGAGAGACTAGGAGAGAGAGGAAGAAAGTCTAGAGAAAGAGGGAGAGAGAGACTAGGGGAGAGAAAGAGAAAGAGGGAGAAAAAGAGAGAGACTAGGAGAGAGAGAAAAAGAAAGACAGAGAGAGAGAAAAAGGGGGAGAGAGTGGGAAAGAGAGACTAGGAGAGAGAGAAAGTGGGAGAAAAAGGGAGAAAGAGAGAAAGAGAGAGGGGAGAAAGAGAGAGAGACTAGGAGAGAGAGAGAAAGTCTAGAGAAAGAGGGAGAGAGAGAGACTGGGAGAGAGAAAGAGAGAGGAGGGAGGGATAGAGAAAGAGATAGAGACTTGGAGAGAGAGAAAGACTGGGAGAGAGAGAGAAAGAGGGAGAGAAAAGAGGGAGAGAGTGATTGGGAGGGAGAGAAAGAGAGAGAGATTTTCCCTAGTAAAGAGTCCATTCATACAGCTGCAGTAGCTAATAAATAACAGAAAACAGACTTGGCAGAAATTAAATAAGTGACGGGAAATTCAATTCCTCCTTTCTGTGGTTGTTGCTGATGACATAATGTGTCTTAATGGAATTTAGAGCCGCACTAAAGTGGAGGTTTCTTAGTCTTGCCGCTTTCCCTCCGCTCAAACGACTCCAGGACGGCTCAGTCAGAAGCAGAGGAGCCGGATCTCAGGGCAGCGCAGACCACATAAGTATCTCCTGCCCAGCGAGGGACTAGGAACAAGTCCATTTTAACCTAAAGTTTGCACTTAAAAGGGGAAATGGTTCTGGAATCGTTTGTAAAAGATGCTGCGTGGGAAAAGGCCCAGCAGCAAAACTGGTTCAAAATGAGAGAATGAGAGAGTGGGAGAGAAAGGAAGAGAATGAGAGAGTGGGAGAGAGAGAGAGAAAGAGGGAAAGGGAGAGAGAGAGAGAATAAAAGAAATAGAAAATGAGCATAAGACAAGGAGAGGGGCAGAAAGAGGAAGGAAGGAAGGAAGGAAGGAAGGAAGGGGGAAGGAGAAAGGGGAGAGAAAGGGGGAGAGAATAAGATAAAGAGAAAATGGGAGAAAGAGTGAGAGAGAGAGACTGGAAAAGAGAGGAAGAAAGAGAGAAGAGGAGAGAAAGAAAGGAAGAAAATGAGAGGGTGGAGGAGGGAAATAAAATAAGAGAAAGAGAAAATGGGAGAGAAAGAGAGAGAGAAAGAGAGAGAAAGAAGGAAAGGGAAAGACCAATAGAGAATAAGAGAAAGAGAAAATGGGAAAGAAAGAGAGAAAAAGAAAGAGAGAGATGGTGAGTGTTAGAAAGAAGAAGACAGAAGGGGGAGAAGGAACAGGAAATAGAATAAGAGAAAGAGAAAATGAGAGAGAAAGAAAAAGAGAAGGTAGGAGAAGGAGAAAGGGGAGAATGAGAGGAGGGGAGAAGGGAAGGAGAGAAAGAGAGAATAAGAGAGAGAAGAAATGAGAAGAAAAGAGAGAGAGTGGGAGAAAGATAGGAAGCAAAAGTGAAGTGGAGAGAAAGAAAGGAAGAAAATGAGAGGGTGGGAGGGGGAGGAGAGGGAAATAAAATAAAGAGAAAATGGGAGAGAAAGACAAAAAAAGAGAGAGAAAGAGAGAGAGAGAGAGAAGAGAGATATGCAACTGTCCATCCTTTGATGGATGAACCTTCATTTCTGAAACACACACCTCATTTCCATCGCAAAAACTTTGAATGTCCAGGATGGAAAGACTTCATGAACTCCATCTGTAGAGTCTGGAGGACAGAAGGAAAAGTGGGGACATGATCGAAACATTTAAATATGTTAAAGGGTTAAATAAGGTCCAGGAGGGAAGTGTTTTTAATAGGAAAGTGAACGCAAGAACAAGGGGACACAATCTGAAGTTAATTGTGGGAAAGATCAAAAGCAACGTGAGAAAATATTATTTCATTGAAAGAGTAGTAGATCCTTGGAACAAACTTCCAGCAGACGTGGTTGGTCAATCCACAGTAACTGAATGTAAACATGCCTGGGATAAACATATATCCATTGTAAGATAAAATACAGGAAATAGTATAAGGGCAGACGAGATGGACCATGGGGTCTTTTTCTGCCGTCAGTCTTCTATGTTTCTATGTTTCTATGGGTATTATTACTATTTTATTAGAGTTGGAAGGGACCTCGCAGGCCATCTAGTCCAACCCCCTGCTCAAGAAGGAGACCTTATAAGCATTTCAGGTATTTAAGCTCGGCCCCTGCCAGGACGTCTGTTTCCTGAGCCTCTTCTTAGAACCTCCTTCCCCCAATTCGGCTCGGACTGTCACCAAAATTGCATTTGAAAAGAAGAGGTTGGATGGAGACAGGTTGAATTTGCCACGCTGCCTTCGAGTGAGCCAGGAAGAGACTCTGTCAGGCTGCTAAAAAAAGAGAGAGAGAGAGAGAGAAAAAGTCATCAAGTGATGTACTTTCTCATGTCCTTGTGTGATTTAATTTTCCAACATTTGTTCCTTGAATCCCTGTGGATTTCAAGTCCCTTTGTTTAAATGCAAGGGAAGGAACCGAAATCGAGGATAAGCTGCCAAAAATAAAAAAAATCCACACTGCCAAGATTATTTGTTGCTGCGAAGGAGAAATGACATGTGCTTGACAATATATTGACAAGATTATTTCTTTTTTTGGTTTGGTTTTGCTTGAAATCCCCCTTCAGAAAGTGATGTACAGAAAGCGATAGAGGCAAGAGAGAACAGAAGTTAAAAACGTGAGCGAAAAGAAAGAGGAAAATAGGTTAAATCTGCAATCTAAGAAAGAAAGAAAGTAAGATGGAGGAAGGAGGGAAGGAGGAAAAATGGAAGGAAGGAAGGAAAGAAGAAAGAAGGAAAGAAAGAAAGAAAAGAAAAAAAGAGAAAGAAAGAGAGAGAGAATGAGAGATAGAGAGAACAAGAGAAGGAAGGAAGGAAGGAAGGAAGGGGGGAAAAGAAATGGTAAGTCATCCAGTTGCCTTTTAGGGGAGATAGGAGAGAAAGAAAGAAAGAAAGAAAGAAAGAAAGAAAGAAAGAAAGAAAGAAAGAGAAAGAGAGATAGAGAGAAAGAAAGAGAGAGAGAGAGAACAATAGAGAGGAAGGAAGAAAGGAAGGAAGGAGGAAGGAAGGAAGGAAGGAAGGAAGGAAAAAAAGAAATTGTAAGTCTTCCAGTTGCCTTTTAGGGGAGATAGGAGAGAGAAAGAAAGAGATGGAGAAAGAGAGAGAGAGAGAGAAAGAAAAAAAGGAAAGAAAGAAAGAAAGAAAGGACTGTGGTAAAAAGGAAGTGAAAAGAAAATGTCGGTTGCTAAGGGAAACAGTTGCTCAGTGGGGTTTTGCCCTTTTTTTACAACTTTTCTCTGCAGTCGTTAAGTGAGGAACACAGTCATTTAGTGAATCTGGTTTCCCCCGTTGACTTTGCTTGGGAGAAAGTTGCGTGACCTCGAGGACATTGCAACCGTCCTAAGTCCATGCCAGTTGCCAAGCCTTTGAATTTGGATTGTGTCACCACGGGGATTTGCAAGTGTGTGAAAAACAGTCGTATAACACCTTTTTTTTTCTTGCTGCCTTTCCAAATTTGAATAGTCACTAAATGAATCAATTGCAAGCCAAGGACAATGTGCCCCTGGGGAAAAAAATGTAAATGAAGTTAATTTTTTTTAAAGGGTTGCTTCCCCGCCCCCCCCACCCCCACCCCCGCGATGTGTTTTTTCCGCCTGCGTAGATTTTCTGGGTTGTTCCCCCCATCGGAGGACAGAGCCCGCCTGACCCTGCTTAGCTCTTCAAATCCAGTCCAGATGAGCCAGGTTCTGTCTTCCGCGTGGCGTCCAGAGTGAGAGTGGAAGATAAAACATTCAGAAATGGTCAGGCTGCCTCGTTGGAATAGAAGGAAGCCTTAGAGTAGCATTGAATCGGAAGGGACCTAAGAGGTCATCAACTCCAACCCGGCACTCTGCAGATTTCACCGTCACTGTTAGAGGACTTTTTCACATTCCTTGGGGCAGGAGCTGGGCCAGAGCTCACCACAACAGTATAGGACAGTGTTTCCCAAACTTGGCAACTTGAAGAGATCTGGACTTCAACTCCCAGAATTCCCCAGCCAACTGTGCTGGCTCCTCTGGCCTGCCTGCTTAAAAGACCAAGGCCACTCCAGGCTAGGGATTGACACCCCAGTAAGCCACAGAACGTGGCTTGTTTAGCTGGGCATAATTCCCGCTGGAGAACACAACCGTGGTGCTTTAATTAAGGAGGGCTTAGGGGGTTAATTCACTGCCTGAAACCTGCCGTTGCATCTGATGGGACTAATCAAGGCTCGGATGACACATTGCAGCTCAGCCTCGGCTGCTAATTCAGTCTTTGACTGTGGTTGCGTCACGTGCTTATGCTTAGCCATGATCGGAGGTCCTTGGTGCTGTCTGAGCCTTCAGAGGTTTTCTTTCTTTCTTTCTTTCCTTCTTTCTTTCTCTCTTTCTTTCTCCAAGTCCTCAGAGAGGGGCAGCATACAAATCTAATAAATTATTATTATTATTATTATTATTATTATTATTATTATTATTTCTTTCTCTCTCTCTCTGTCCTTTTCTTTTATTCCCTCCCTCTCTCTTTCTCTCTTTCTCTCTCTCTTTCTCTCTCTCTCTCTCTCTCTTTCTTTCTTTGATTTTTTTATGCCACCCTTAGACTCAGGGTGGCTTACAACCTGTTAGCAATAGCACTTTTTAACAGAGCCAGCCTATTGCCCCCACCATCCGGGTCCTCATCTTACACACCTGGGAAGGATGGAAGGCTGAGTCCACCTGGAGCCAGTGATGAGATTTGAACCGCTGACCTGCAGATCTATAGTCAGCTTTTTAGTGGCCATTACCCAACGTAGGAGAAGTACCCCCCCACACCACCTCTGCTTCTTTCAAGGGGTCTGCTTCCAGGATCTCACAGAGGTCACTTCAAGAGACAGGGATTCTTGGAGGCACCAACGAGGCCTCAACTATGGATGGGTTGTATAGAATCTATGCTGGATTCCTTCCCCCAACCATTCTACACTTTTCTTCTTTTTCTCCTCCTCCCTCCTCCTCCTCCTCCTCTTCTTCTTCTATTTATTTTATTGTGAGCTGCCCCAAGTCTTCGGAGAAGAGTAGCATACAAATCTAATCAATAATAATAATAATAATTTACTTGTTTTGTCAAGTACGTGTTGGTGGTATACAAAGATTTAACAATATTTATATACGTGATGCTAGTAAGACAGAAACATTAGGACAGAAGATGGAAGGCACGCTGGCGCACTTATGCACGGCCCTTTCTGACCTCTTATAAATAATAATAATAACAGTGGTCAGGGTAAAATTTTGGGGGTTAGGTGATGATACTACAGAGTCTGGTAGTGAGTTCCATGAAACAACTACTTGGTTACTAAAGTCATATTTCCTGCAGTCGAGTTTGGAGCGGTTTACTTTCAGTTTGTATCTGTTGTGTGCTTATGTGTTGTTGTGGTTGAAGCTGAAGTAGTCATTGACAGGAAGGACGTTATAGCAGATGATTTAATGGGCACTGCTTAGGTCGTGTATAAGGCAACATAGTTGTAAGCTTTCTAAACCTAGGATTGTGAGTCTAGTTGCTTGGGGATCCTGTTGTGAGTGGAGGAGTGGGGGGCTCTTCTCGTAAAGTATCTCTGGACATTTTCTAGAGTGTTTATGTCTGAAATGCGGTGGGGGTTCCAGACAGATGAGTTGCATTCAAGGATTGGTCTGGCAAAAGTTTTGTTTGCTCTGGTTAATAGTGTGAGATTACCAGAGCAGAATTATTATTATTATTATTATTATTATTATTATTATTATTATTATTATTATTATCATCATCATCATCATCATCATCATCATCATCATCATTATTAGACTTCTTCTCCTCCTCCTCCTCCTCCTCCTCCTCCTTCTCCTTCTCATTGTTGTTGTTGTTATTGTTATTCCTCCTCTTCCTCTTCCTCCTCTTCCTCCTCCTCTTCTTCTTATGAAGAGGCCACAGCCATCGCGATCTCCAGAACGTTTAAAATTTAATGGGGATTTTAATACTCTGACGAAGTTAGTTGAGGACTAACGAAAGCTAAGTAATTTTAGTAGTTTTAAATAATTTGTAAACGTTTCCGGAGATGGCCATGGCTATTGCCTCTTCATATACCTGGAACTTGCATTTTTAGGACAATTCCTGATGTTTCTATTTCTCTTCATGTTGTTTATATTATTTATATTTGCATGTACCCTTCCCACCTCCCTGTATCATCTCCCCCTCTCTCTTCCCCTTCCCAACACAGAGCGGTTGGGAAACCTGTCAACTCTTCTGCTTTCAGGGCTGTTCTCCTGGCCGTGACAGAGCAACACATCTGTCTGGATGTTCTCCCTGACAGGCTAATAGAGAGTCACGGCTGAGTGCCTGCTGTCACAATTTAAATTGGCAAGATGCGTTCTTGACAAACCCAGGCCATCATTGGTAATTATTGTGTTGTTGTCTAGATGCTCATAGGCGGGGAGTTCAGGACTGAGAGACTTCCCGTCTGCTGCTCCTTGTTGTAGCCACCGGCGGAAGCGATGGCCAGGGGAGCCTTCACTCACCTCTGGCTGATGTGACAGCTGTGGCTCCCACCACCGGGAACCCTGGGCCCAGATTGAGCTACTGCAACACGTTCTATGTGGGCGTGGATAGATAAAAATGCCTAATTCCAGTCAAAACATCTGGCTTACTGTAAATCATCGTCGTAATAATGTATACTGCCGATAGGAGCCTTGGGGGCAATCCGAAAACATCTGGAGCACCACTTGAATGCCTAAATATCTGTCAATCAACTGCAAAATTGCAACTTAGCATAGAAACATAGAAGGTTGACGGCAGAAAAAGACCTCACAGTCCATCTGTTTTATTTGTATTTATTTATTTATTCATTTGTCCAATACACAAATACATAGGAAGAAAATAAACATGAAGTAATATATATAAGGACAAAAGTGAAAATAGAAGATATGTGAAAGGAAGAAAATATGTATGATATATGAGATAAAGGAAAGACAATTGGACAGGAGACGAAAGGCACACTAGTGCACTTATGGACGCCCCTTACTGGCCTCTTAGGAACTTGGAGAGGTCAATTGTGGAGAGTCTTATACTCTTTCCTATATTTTATCTTAGGATTGATATACAGTGGTACCTCTACCTAAGAAGGCCTCTACTTACGAACTTTTCTAGATAAGAACCGGGTGTTCAAGATTTTTTTGCCTCTTCTCAAGAACCATTTTCCACTTACAAATCCAAGCTTCCAAAACTGTAACTGGAAAAGGCAGGGAGAAGCCTCCGTGGGCCCTCTCTTGGAATCTCCTGGGAGGAAACAGGGCTGGAAAAGATGGGGAGAAGCCTCTGTGGGTCCTCTCTAGGAAACCCCTGGGATGAAACAGGCTGGAAAAGGGGAGAAGCCTCCATGCGGCCTCTCTAAGAATCTCCTGGGAGGAAATAGGGCCGGAAAAGGCAAGGAGAAGCCTCCGTGGGGCCTCTCTAGGAACCTCCTGGGAGGAAATAGGGCTGGAAAAGGTGAAGAGAAGCTTCCGTGGGGCCTCTTCAGGAATCTCCTGGGAGGAAACAGGGTCAGAAAAGATGGGGAGAAGCCTCTGTGGGGCCTAGGAATCTTCTTCTTATAAACTTTCCTACTTAAGAACCTGGTCATGCAATGAATTAAGTTCGTAAGTAGAGGTACCACTGTATACTGCCAATAGGAGCCTTGGGGGCAATCCAAAAACATCTGGAGCACCACTTGAATGCCTCAATACCTGTCAAAATTGCATCTTGGCCTTTTAGTCAGCTGTGGTTCTGGGGTCCTTGGTGCTGTCCTTGGTTGTTTCCTCGCAGGCGTTTTACTCCCCAACTAGGTAACTTCATCCATGCTAGGAGCAGGGTTTGTGTGGAGGAGGGGGAGGAGGAGTCCCTGATGTTTTCTGAGTTTGCTGGTTTTCTTGCAGATGTTTCATGATCCAACTTGGTTATATCAGTGCTAGAAGGAAGGTAGTAGTAATAGTAGTAGTCATAGCAGTAGTAATAGTAGTAGTCACAGTAGTAGTAGTACTCTGGGGTCCTTGGTGCTCTCTGAGTTTGGTTGTTCTCTTGGAGACGTTTCATGACCCAACTAGGGAACATCATCAGTGCTAGAAGGGGGGATAATTGTGGGAAGAGGTGGGGGAGAGTAGTAGTAGTAGTAAAAGTAAAAGTAGTAGTAAGAGGAGCTTGATTCTCTCTGAGCTTGGATGTTCTTTTGCAGACGTCTCACTACTTTGATTCCCGGGTCTCTCATCTCCTTTGCTGTCCTTCTCTACGTACTTTCTGGAGTCTCAACATCTTTTTGGCATGGTGTTGACCAAACCTGGGCCCAATGTGCCAAGCTTGGTCTTATCGAGGTGGCTTTGATTTTGCGATTGTTGTGCGAGCCTCTTTCAAATGGTGCTTACAATCGAGGAGGCCACTCACATACGTCCTGTTTAAGATCTGCTCCAAGCATCCCGCCGTGATCAGAGTGGTCAAGGCTTAATGTGGGAGGAAGGAGAGGTAATTGGATTTATTGGCAGCCATCAGGTTTCATCTCGGTTTGTCTTTCCTGCCTCGCCCCTTGCCCCCACTCTCTCTTCCCTCACCCTCTGTGGGCATGGCAGCCTTTGCCCGGGGGCCCACACCACACGGAATGAATGGATGAATGAATGAATGAGGGATTAAATGAATGAATGAATAAATGAATGATTAAATGAATACATGAATGGATGAATGAATGAATGACTGAATGACTGAATGAATGAATGAAGGTGTAAGCCTTGTCATTTCAGTGCAGCAGTCCATCAATTTATTAATTATCATAATTAATAAATCATATCCCTGAGTCCCAAGGGATTGGGTGGCATAGAAGTCGAATCAGATAGATAGAGAGAGAGAGAGAGTGAGAGAGAGAGATTAAATGATTAAATGAATGGATAAATGAATGAATACATGACTGACTGACTGACTGACTGACTGACTGACTGACTGACTGACTGACTGAATGAATGAATGAATGAATGAATGAATGAATGAATGAATGAATGCACTGTCTATCTGTCTGTCTATCTATCTCAGGGGTGGGTTCCACTTTTCTCCACTGTTGGTCCGCTTAGTGGCAAGGTGTGTGTCTCTATCTCTCTATCTCTATCTCTGTCTGTCTGTCTACCTACCTACCTACATCTATCTATCTATCTATCTATCTATCTATCTATCTATCTATCTATCTATCATCTTTCTCTCTCTCTCTCTCTCCTCCCGGTATCTATGTACAATCTTCTCAGTCTTTCTACCGTATGTGTCTTATCTAGCTATCATAAAATCCTAGGGCTGGAAGGGACCTTGGAGGTCTTCTAGTCCAACCCCAAAGCCCAAGGCAGGGGACCTTCTATTATTCCAGAGACAATGTCTGTCCAGCCTCTTCTGAAAAGCCTCCCGTGTCGGAGCCCCTGCAAGGAAAGCCCTGCAGCCTCCTTCCCATCCTCCAAGACGGTCCCGGGCCTTGTTCCTGCTCTGGTGGGTTCCCTGGGCAGCCGGTTGGCATTTCCGACGGCTCTTCCTTCACCCAGGCTCCCAGCACTGACTTTAATCTCCGCATCCCACCTGCCATGTATTTGCGCTGCTGACATTTGCAGAGGGCATAATGGCATAACACCAGTCCCATCTGGACAGCAAGCAAAGGCCAGAAGGAAAGGTTGGGCTGAAAGCAGAGGTGCAACAGTTTGCTTCTTTGCAGGGTGTGTTTTGTAAAAAAAATAGTTTTACTGAGTTTTAAAAACAATACAAAAACATAAAAGAAAATTAACGAACCACACCAACATATTTACATTTCTATGGCATCGAAAAGAAGGAACATTTCTATGCATAGATGCCTATCGGCCAAATTGTTAATCTATCACAATATTAACTTTCATCTCTGTTAATATTTACATTTACTATTTATTTCAGTTTGTTTGTTTTTTAATTAGAAAAATTTCCCCATAAGCTTAAAAAACTCTCTTTTTTCTATTCTGTAGTTCGTATGTAAGCCTCGTCATTTCAGCGCAGCAGTCCATCAATTTATTAATTATCATAATTAATAAATCATATCCCTGAGTCCCAAGGGATTGGGTGGCATAGAAGTCGAATCAAATAAATAGATAAGTAGATAGATAGGTAGGTAGGTAGGTAGGTAGATTAGGTAGGTAGGTAGGTAGGTAAATAAATAGATAAATAGAAATATAGAAACATAGAAGATTGATGGCAGAAAAAGACCTCATGGTCCATCTTGTCTGCCATTATGTAAATAAGGGCAGACTAGATGTAAATAAATGAATGAATGAATAAAACATATCAGGAAAGAGTTAATGAACTCAACCTGTATAGTCTGCAGGACAGAAGGAAAAGGGGGGACATGATCGAAACATTTAAATATGTTAAAGGATTAAATAAGATTCAGGAGGGAAGTGTTTTCAATAGGAAAGTGAACCCAAAGAGAAGGGGACACAATCTGAAGTCAGTTGGGGGAAAGATCAAAAGCAACATGAGGAAATATTATTTCACTGAAAGAGTAGTAGATCCTTGGAACAAACTTCCAGCAGACGTGGTTGGTAAATCCACAGTCACTGAATTTAAACCTGCCTGGGATAAACATAGATCCATCCTAAGATAAAATACAGGAAATAATATAAGGGCAGACTAGATGAACCATGAGGTCTTTTTCTGCCATCAATCCTCTATGTTTCTACGTTTCTAAATGAATGAATGAATGAATGAATGAATGAATGAATGAACGAACGAACGAACGAACGAACGAACAAACAAACAAACAAACAAACAAACAAACAAATCAATCAATCAATTATGTTCTCTGTCAAGGGATTTTCATCCCTCCAAGTCTGTGCAATTGCTAGTCTGGCAGCAGTTAATATATGTATAATGAGACAATGATTTTATTTTGGTGTGTTGCCCCTTCATAATCCCTAGTAAGTCTGTCTTGGGTCTTAACTCTATGCCACATTCTGTCATTTCTTTTATCCGGGGTCTTAATCTTATTCCAATAGCTTCTTGCCACTGGGCAAGCCCACCATAATGTGTACCACGAAACGTTTCTGCATTTCCAATGGATCTACAGTGGGGTAAATTTAGTAAGTTTGGCCAGAGCAAAATGCCAACGATAGAAGGTTTTATATCAATTTTCTTTATAAGAAGCTGATAGTGTCCATGTATAATTTTCTTTCCATAATTTAAATTTTGGAAATTTGCAGAAAAAGAAAATTGTGGGGTGTTGTTTGTCTCTGCTCCCTCCTGTTCTCTCTGTTCACTCTTAAAACGACCAACAACAATTTGATTTCCCAGAAGAAGGAAAGAGGGGAAAATCAATTCACACCTGTTGCAGCTCATTTTTTTCTGCAAGAACGTGAAATTGTTAAATCGGCTGGAAATGCACAGAGGAATCAGACCGGCGGTGCTAAGTTTTCAAGAAATCCTAAACGAGCATTGGAGATTCCAAATTGTGGCAACGGTAGCAAGGATCCTGTGATTTAATGAGAACGTCAAGGACTTCCTCAAAATCCAGGTTTAAACTCATGCTGGGTCATTTGGAGAGAATTCTCCATTAATACCTAGCCAACCATTCGCTCAGAGCTATTTCTTGGTGAGGAACATTGGGAGATGCTATCACGTCATCCCTGGTCCTTCTTTTTATTAGACTACTTTCCCTATCCAGTCCTGTCCAACTCTAAGGAGTGTGCTCGGTTTCTTTTCTTAAGAGGAGGGTGCCAGGATTGTCTGAAGATGCTTCTCTGGGTTCATGACCCAAACTAGATAACATCGTCAGTGCTAGAAGGGAGTGGAGTTAATATGTTTGTGAGTGATATAGGGGAAGGTTTGGTAGGGAAGGTTTGCCTATTTGCCCATGACTCTAAAGTGTGCAATAGGGTTGATATTCCTGGAGGCGTCTGTAATATGGCAAATGATTTAGCTTTACTAGATAAATGGTCAAAGCAATGGAAACTGCAGTTTAATGTCTCCAAATGTAAAATAATGCACTGGGGAAAAGGAATCCTCAATCTGAGTACAGTGGAACCTCATGATACAAACCCCTCGCCTTACAAACAACCCGAGATATGAACCCGGGGTTCAGAAATTTTTTGCCTCTTCTTACGAACTTTTTCCTTCTTACGAACCCGCCGCTGCCACCGCCGAGAAGCCCCGCCATCCGGCTGTCGCTTTTTGAAACAGCCGGAAGGCTTCTCAGCGTCCTCCTGAACCCGAATGCCAAACCCGAACTTCCGGGTTCAGCGTTCGGGAGGCCGCCAAAAAGCCCCCTGGCTGTTTCAAAAGGTGACAGCCGGGCGGCGGGGATTCTCGGCGGCCTCCCAAACGCTGAACCCGGAGGTTCGGCAAAAGTTCGGGGTCGGGAGGCCGCTGAGAAGCCCCGCCCCCGGCTGTCACCTTTTAAAACAGCCGGGGGGCTTCTTGGCGGCCTCCCGAATGCCAAACCCGGAAGTTTGGGTCTGGCGTTCGGGTTCAGGAGGACGCTGAGAAGCCCCCCGGCTGTTTCAAAAGGTGACAGCCGGGCGGTGGCGGTTTTTTGCGGGGGGGGGATTTGTTGCACGGATTAATTGATTTTACATTGTTTCCTATGGGAAACAATGTTTCGTCTTACGAACTTTTCGTCTTACGAACCTCCCCCTGGAACCAATTAGGTTCGTAAGACGAGGTATTACTGTATTGTATTGGCAGTTCTGTGTTAGCAAAAACTTCAGAAGAGAAGGATTGAGGGGGTCGTGATTTCTGACAGTCTCAAAATGGGTGAACAGGTCAGGCGGTAGGGAAAGCAAGTAGAATGCTTGGCTGCATAGCTAGAGGTATAACAAGCAGGAAGAGGGAGATTGTGATCCCACTGTATAGAGCGCTGGTGAGACCACATTTGGAATAACACTGTGTTCAGTTCTGGAGACCTCACCTACAAAAAGAGATTGAAAAAATTGAACGGGTCCAAAGATGGGCTACAAGAATGGTGGAAGGTCTTAAGCATAAAACGTATCAGGAAAGACTTCAGGAACTCAATCTGTAGAGTCTGGAGGACAGAAGGAAAAGGGGGGACATGATCGAAACATTTAAATATGTGAAAGGGTTAAATAAGGTTCAGGAGGGAAGTGTTTTTAATAGGAAAGTGAACCCAAGAAGAAAGGGGACACAATCTGAGGTTAGTTGGGGGAAAGATCAGAAGCAACGTGAGAAAATATTATTTGACTGAAAGACTAGTAGATGCTTGGAACAAACTTCCAGCAGACATGGTTGGTAAATCCACAGGAACTGAATTTAGAATCAAAGAATCATAGAATTGTAGTTGGAAGGGACCTCCAGGGTCATGGGGTCCAACCCCCTGCTCAATGCAGGATACATTAAACCAACCCAGAAAGATGACTGTCCAGTCTCTGTTAGAAGACCTCCAGTGAAGGAGAGCCCACCCACTCCTGTGGCAAACTGTTCCACTGGTTTATCACCCTCACTGTTAGAAAGTTTTTTCTGATATCTCATCTAAATCTCCTCCCTTGCAGTTTCATTCCATGGTTTCTAGTCCTTCCGTGTGGTTGTGAGAACAATGCTGGTCCCTCTGATTGAAACCTGCCTGGGATAAACCTAGATCCATCCTAAGACAAAACACAGGAAAAAGTATAAGGGCAGACTAGATGGACCAGGAGGTCTTTCTCTGCCGTCAGTTTTCTAGGTTTCTACGCTTGTGAAGATGAGGAGGAAGAAGAAGAGGAGGAGGAGGACTCTGAGTCTTTAGTGGTCTCAGCTGATTTTCCATCTCTTTTTTTTCTTTGCAAATGTTTCCATTACCCAAGGAGGAAGCCTCATCAGTGGATTTCATTATCCCTTCCCCTTTAATTTCCCGGCTGCCCATCAAGTGGGTGATCGGCTGCTCCTTCAGGCCTGTCCCCGGCATCCAAAGAGGCTTGGCTCTTTTCACTCTTTTTTATCCATAAATCTGTTTTTCCACGAACCCCTCTGCAACATATTTTCTCTCACCATTTTGGATGAAACATTAACAATAACCCTACAACATAATTACGACTTATTGATTTAAGACAGTTCTATGCATTAACAGTTTATGCATTAACAGATGAATAAAATCAAGGTTACGTGAAGTGTTAATACTATTTTATAATGTCTTGGTAAGGCCACACCTGGAATATTGCATTCAGTTTTGGTTGCCACGATGCAAAAAGGATGTTGAGACTCTAGAAAAAGTGCAGAGAAGAGCAACAAAGAGGATTTGGGGACTGGAGGCTAAAACATAGGAAGAACAGTTGCAGGAACTGGGCATGGCTAATTTAATGAAAGGAAGGACCGGGGGGGGGGGGGGGGACAGGATAGCAGCCTTCCAGCATCTCAGGGGTTGCCCCAAAGAAGAGGGAGTCAAGCTATTCTCCTAAGCACCTGAGGGTGGAACAAGAAGCAATGGGTGGAAACTAAACAAGGAGAGAAGCAACTTAGAATTAAGGAGAAATTTCCTGACAATTAGAACAATTAATCCGTGGAACCGAAGTTGCCTCCAGAAACATAGAAAAATAGAAGACTGACGGCAGAAAAAGACCTCATGATCCATCTAGTCTGCCCTTATACATTTTTTTTGTATTTTATCTTAGGATGGATCTATGTTTATCCCAGGCATGTTTACATTCAGTTGCTGTGAATTGACCAAGGATCTCCTACTCTTTTGGTCAAATAATATTTTCTCCTGTTGCTTCTGATCTTTCCCCCAACTAAGCTCAGATTGTGTCCCCTTGTTCTTGTGTTCACTTTCCTATTAAAGAAGTTGTGAATGCTCTGACCCTGGAAGTTTTTAAGAAGATGTTGGACCACCATTTGTCTGAAGTGGTGTAGGGTCTCCTGCCTAAGCAGGGGGTTGGACTAGAAGACCTCCAAGGGGTCCCTTCCAATTCTGTTGTTGTTATTTGTTTGTTTGTTAGAAGACCTCCCAGGCCCCTCCCAGCTCTCTCTGGACTGTTTGGAGACCTTTGCTGACAGGGGGTCCTTTCTTTCCTTCTTTCTTTCCCCAGGAGGCCCTGTTGAGCTTTGGTTCCGTGATTGAGATCTCCAGCCTTCGGGAAGTCATCAAAGATGCCATCGCTTCCGTCCTGCCCAAAGTGGTAAGTGCTGGCGGGACCTTCAGGGAGAGGGAGGCCAAGGGGCAGGCGGGGACTGCTTTCGTCCAGGTACATCTGGACAGGTGAGTCCTCCACAACCTGGCTCACCTGAGAACCTCCAGAAGCACAGAGATCAGCTCACTTGGTCTCCTTGGTGGAAGTTGAACCCTGGCCAAGCCAATCTTTCTCTTTCCTCTTTCCTGCCAATGTTGGTTCTCTTGCCCCCTGCTTAAAAAAACGTGCAGGGCAGATCTTCACCATTTAGAAATCTTAAATCTTCCAATATCTCAGGGGTTGCCCCAAAGAAGAAGCAGGCAAGCTATTCTCCAAAGCACCTGAGGGTAGGAAAAGAAACAAGAACTAAGGAGGAATTTCCTGACAGTCAGAACAATTAATCCAAGGAACAGAAGTTGCCTCCAGACCCAACCCTGGAGACTTTAAAGAAGATGTTGGATAACCATTTATCTGAAGTGGTGGGTGGGTTTTCTACCTGTTCTGTTGGGCTCTCTGGTAGAATCCTCTTGAAAATTCACAGGTACAAATGTCAGACACACACAGGTTTGAAAATTCAAAACAATGTTCTTTATAAGGAAAATTCACTTAAAACCAAGCCCTCTTTTGGTATAGGAAAAAGGGCACTCGTCTCCAAACAAACTGGTAATTGGTACAAGTCCCTTATCAGTTCTGAGATACTAAGCTTGCAGCTGTGAGGCAATTCACAGTCCTTCTTCTTTCACAAAGTGACACACACTTTGCTCTGGTTTAGTTTCAAAGCGGGGGAAAATCAGCACACAAAAGGTCAAAGTCAGTAAAGCAGTCACGAAACACAACGATCAGATAATCCCCCACAATGGCCAAACCCACAGGCTGCTCTTTATAGCAGCCTCACTAATGACCACAGCCCCACCCAACCACAGGTGGCCTCATTTTCTTTGATAATAATCTCTCAGTTGTTGCTGCCTATGCATCGCTCTCCACATGCGTGGCTGTATCATTAACTCTTGTTCTGAATCCAAGGAGGAGCTAGAGAATTGATCTCCTTCTGAGCTGTCTGCCACACTCTCCTCCTCCCTGTCACTCATGTCTTCTTGGTCAGAGGAGCCTTCATCATCAGATTCCACTGGGAGCAAAAAAGGCCTGTAGCATGTGGATGTCTCCCCCACATCCACAGTCCTTGGGGCAGGAGCTGGGCCATAGCTAACCACAACACTACCTAAGCAGGGGGTTGGACTATATGACCTCCAAGGACCCTTCAAACTCTTCTTTTCTCTCTTCTCTCCTCTCCTCTTCTCTTCCTTTCTCTTCTCTTCTCTTCTCTTCCCTTCCCACTCCACCCCACCCCATCCCATCCTATTCTATTTTCTATTCCCTTGTGTTTAAAAGTAATTCTGCATGTCTTGATTGGTTTGAGGGATCCTGACTAGGGAAGTTCAGAGGTGGGGAACATCTATGGAATCGTTGGTGACACCATCTGGGATTGGGTTCCATTTCAAGAGTCATTTAATGCTCCAACTGTCTGGATAGGAGCCGAATATTTTCTTACTCCAACTTTCATTTTTCAAATCTCAAGATTTTGAAGGTTGGGGTGTTGTTGTTTTTATTCAGATCTCAATTTTCTAAAATTTGCTTTACTAAGTAAACTGCCAATAGAGTAGAATAGAATTATTTCTTGGTCAAATGTGATTGGACACACAAGGAATTTGTCTTTGGTGCAGATGCTCTCATTGGACATGAAAGAAAATATACATACAATTCCTAATGTACTTCTGGTGGGAACAAAGGGCCCAAACAATTTTCACCCATCTCAGCTTCAGAACTCAAAGGAGCTTTTGGGTTTCGTTGTGTCTTCTGCTATGATTTTACCCGTCTCTTCCCAACAACTCGTACCAAAAGGCCCAGAGATCAAATTAGCAGCTTAATCAACTTATAAAAACCCAGTCTGATTCAATTGTAGTAAGGCAATTATTTTCCATCAAGCTTATTAAGATGGAAATCAGCAACCTGTTCATCTATCGGCTTCTGCCACGCAGAATTGAGCATCGATGTCGTTAAGATAAAATAATTAAAACCCGGGAAGGACTGCAAATAGGTGCATTGTCATTCGACGTTGCTAAAACCGTGCGCAATCCTGCATAAAATTTGGCCATGCGCAACAACCTCTGCTTTGTCCATGCACAACAACATTTTCTGGATTTTTTTTGGCAATCTTGATAGCCCAACTCAACACAAGACCCTTTCCGGAATATTGAATCCCAGCTTCACACACCGGGATGTGACTGAAGCAACACAACTTTATTCTGCATAGAAGGA
The DNA here is from genome assembly GCF_031021105.1 of Erythrolamprus reginae. Classification (NCBI taxonomy): domain Eukaryota; kingdom Metazoa; phylum Chordata; class Lepidosauria; order Squamata; family Dipsadidae; genus Erythrolamprus; species Erythrolamprus reginae. Next base: position 1,501,180 of record NC_091953.1, read on the forward strand.
ATATATGTTCAGATTCTGGAACAAGTTCAGAGAAGAGCAACTAAGGGGATTAAAGGCCTGGAGGCTAAAACACATGAAGAACGGTTGCAGGAACTGGGCAGGGCTAGTTTGATGAAAAGAAGGACCAGGGGAGACAGGAGAGCAGCCTTCCAATATCTCAGGGGTTGCCCCAGAGAAGAAGGAGTCAAGCTATTCTCCAAAAGATCCAGAAGTTGTGAATGTTCCAACACTGGAAGTTTTAAAGAAGATGTTGGATAACCATTTGTCTGAAGTAGTGTAGGCTTTCCTGCTTAAGCAGGGGGTGGGACTAGAAGACCTCCAAGGTCCCTTCCAGCTCTGTTATTCTGTTCTGTTATTCCATTATTATTCTTCTCTTGACTTTTTTTTCCCCTTGGAGTCTTCAGAGAGGGGCGGCATACAAATCTAATAAATAATAATAATAATAATTATTATTATTATTATTATTATTATTATTATTATTATTATTCCCAGACCTGTCATATAGGGTCTTTATTGTTTGATCCCTCAAAGCCACATTTTTTTAAAAAAAAATCTGATAATGGCTATAAAACAGAAGCACCTGAGGTGAAAAAGGTTCTCCATCATTGACATATAAGTATAAACAGGTATATGTACATACAGTAAGGGGCTGCCAAAAATTTTACTGCCATACTGTGGGTGTGGCTTATTCTGTGGGTGTGGCTTAATGGCCATGTGACCAGGTGGGAGGGGATTGTTAAGTCCTTGACTTACAACCTTCCCAGTGTCTCTCGCTCGGGTGACAATTTGCTTCGTGTTTCCCGTGCTCTCCTTCCTGGGTCGCCGCCCCTCCCCCCACCTCAGGCTGGGCACCTGGGCGAACGGGGGCTGCCTGAAGCATCAATGCTGCCAGTGCCGCTTCCACCCAGGCCTTCTGCTTGCACCTCAGGTGGGAGGTGGCCGCGTGAGGCTGGAGCCGGGCAGGAGAGGGAAGCTCGTCCGAAACCAGGAAGGAGGAAAGAGGAAAAAAGCAAAGAGTGCAGACACAGCAGCAGCAGCAGGGGAAAAAAGGAGAGCCGAGCCCAGACCATTAATCCAGGAAGTGACAGCCGCCAATCAGCTGGAGCTGCGCAAGCATCTTCATTTCCGCAGGTGGAACCGCGTTCCACCCCATCCTGTCTGCTGCCCACCCCTGGGTACATACGTAAGAAATGAGAACAAATAAATGGGGAGAGTAGGACAGGCATATTATTATTATTATTATTATTATTATTATTATTATTATTATTATTATGTCAGTACAACACAGCAAACGAGATCACTATGCTGGATTTCGTATTTCATCACCAGTCGGGCGCTTTCCAAGCCCCTAGGACTGCGTGATATACCGGTGAATTATGTTTGCCGATCCCAGTAAAGGGGTCTTTTGCAATTGACAGATGGAGATTTTGTCAATTCCAATGGTTTTCAAATGTCCGCTGAGATCCTTTGGCCCTGCGCCCAGCATGCCAAGTACCACTGGGACCACTTTCACTGGCTTATGCCAGAGTCGTTGCAGCTCCATTTTTAGATCTTCGTATTTCACTAATTTCTCTAGCTGCTTCTCCATTATTATTATTATTAATAATAATAATAATAATAATAATAATAATAATAATAATAATATTTATTAGACTTGTATGCTGCCCTTCTCTGAAGACTGGGAGGCATGTTAGGCACAATGGTGCCCTTATGCACGTCCCCTTACAGACCTCTTAGGAATGGGATGAGGTCTGCGTTAGACAGTTTAAGGCTGAAGCTGTGAGGGTTTGAGCCTGAGGAAGTAACAACGTAGTTGTGTAGAGCCTTCCAGGCATTGACCCCTCTCTTGCGGAAGTTGTATTTTCTGCAATTTGAAGAAAACATGGCTTTAAAAAAATATGACTTGGGAAAGTTTGGAGAGCGGTTGGCTTTGATTTTGTATCTGTTGTTTTGCCCGTGTATTATTATTGTGTTTGAAGTTGAAGCAGTCGTTCCTTGGTCGGTTGACTGACAGCCTGGTTCTTTATCCAGGATGAAAGCAAGGAACGAAATGAGCTTTGGATTCTTCCAGCTGGGAGGTTAAAAAAAAACACCGCAACTTTTGAAGACGGAGTTGTAAAGCGGTTGAGCGAAGCCTCTTTGCAGACTCATTGGCTGCGTCAAGGTCAGAGGGAAAGGAATTCACCGAGATTGGAAGGCTTTGTAAATGCCTCTGGCCTTGATGCAGCCCCTGGAGGGCATCCTGCAGTCCAAAGGATTGACCTGTTCCGTGAGAAGAGGCCGTCGCCTCAAACATGTTACGGGAGAAAGCCCTTACAACAGGTAAAGCCTTTGATCCAGTAGTGCACAACAAACTACTTCTGAAACTAAAGTTCTACAGCATCTCTGGACCACTACATAATTGGACAACCTCCTTCCTGTCTAACAGACAACAAATGAGCCGAGGTGGTGCAGTGGGTGTGTCCAGTACTGCAGGCCACTAAAGTACTGCTAGATCTGCAGGTCAGCGGTTCAAATCTCATCACCAGCTCAAGGTTGACTCAGCCTTCCATCCTTCCGAGGTGGGTCAAATGAGGACCCAGATTGTGGGGGACATAGGCTGGCTCTGTTAAAAAAAAGTGCTGTTGCTAACATGTTGTAAGCCGCCCTGAATCTAAGGAGAAGGGCGGCATTTAAAAAAAAAATTGAATAAATAAATAAATGGTCAAAATTGAAAGTGCCCTATCAAATCCTGCCTCTGTCAACAGTGGTGAGTGGTGACCCTCAAGGTAGTGTTCTAGGACCAACACTTTTCATACTGTACATAAATGACCTTTGTGATCATATTACTGTATAAGCAATTGCGTTCTCTTTGCTGATGATGTTAGACTATTTAGCACCACTGACAGAATGGTCAAGCAAATGGCAACTTCAAATCTCAACTAACAAATACAAAAGAATCAGAATGCAAAATACAAACTTGGTGGAAACAAACTTGTAGACAACCCTCAGTCTGTCAAAGACCTTGGAGTACTCATCCAACGACCTAAGTGCTAAAGCCCACTGCAACAACTTTGACAAAAAGGCACTAAGAGCTGTTAATCTATTCTTGCCTAACTTCTTCTCTGGCAATATTACAATGCTAACCCGAGCTTACAAAACATTTGTTAGACCAATTCTGGAATACAGCTCACCTGTCTGGAACTGGCACTCCATATCGGACATTAATACAATCGAGAGAGTCCAGAAATATTTCACAAGAAGAGTCCTCCACTCCTCCACTCACAAATAAATACCTTATTCCACCAGACGTGAAATTTGGGGCTTAGATAACTTTGAGCTACGTCGCCTTCGATCTGATCTAAGTGTAGTTCATAAAATCATCTCCCACAATGTCCTTCCGGTCAATGACTACTTCAGCTTCAACCACCACAACACACGCACACAAAATAGATTCAAACTCAATGTAAACCGCTCCAAAATCGAATGCAGAAAATACGACTTCAGCCACAGAGGGATCAATGCCTGGAATAAATATCCTACCTGACTCTGTGGTTTCTTCCCCAAACTCCCCAAACTTTAACCCTAGACTGTCTACTGTTGACCTCACCCCGTAGGAGAGATCTGCAGAAAAAATAAACAAGCACTTGACAGTCTTACAAAATCTGTATGGATTCAGAATAGAATAGCGTCTGGTGCAAGCTGTTCCACTGGTTAATTGTCCTCACTGTCAGGAAGTTATTCCTTAGTTCCAGATTGCTTCCCTCCTTGTTTAGTTTCCACCCATTGCTTCTTGTTCTACCCTCAGGTGCTTTGGAGAATAGCTTGACTCCTTCTTCTTTGGGGCAACCCCTGAGATATTGGAAGGCTGCTCTTATGTCCCTCTTGGTCCTTTTCTTTTTCTTTCTTTCTTTCTTTCTTTCTTTCCTTCTTTCGCTTTGGAGAATAGCTTGACACCCTCTTCTTTGTGGCAACCCCTGAGATATTGGAAGGCTGCTATCGTGTCTCCCCTGGTCCTTGTAGAGTAAATTATTTCCAAATGGGACTGTCTGTTACAAAAGCTAGAAAAATGCAACTCAGCCTGTTGAGTAGTATTGATTATTTTCTAACTAAAAATGCAGGCAGCATCGTTTTGGTATTTTCCCTGTTTGTTTTCAAACCATCTGTGTATAGTTCAGCAGAACATAAATCTCTTTTTAAAAAGGGAAGAGAAAACAGGGAGTCCCTCGGCACAAAATTAACATTTGAAACAACTCCGATTCCAACGGGAGCCCATGTAGCAGACAAGAAGATCACAAGGAAGTCAGAAAAAAAATCTCGGTTTATTGAAGAGGCTCAATAGATGCTGCATTTAGATTTCATGTTACATCAGGAGATGTGTAATGGATGCCTTCCTTTAATGGTGGATTGGTACAGGGAGTTCTCGCCTTATGGCCACTGAAGGAGAAAGGAAAAAAAACCCTTCCTCTCTTCACTAGCCTCTCTCTCCCCCCTTCCTGGACTCTCTCCCCCTTTCCATCATTTAGGGGGGTGGGTGCAAGAGAGAAAAGCATAGAAACATAGAAGATTGACGGCAGAAAAAGACCACCTGGTCCATCTAGTCTGCCCTTCTACTATTTCTTGTATTTTATCTTAGGATGGATCAAGGGGGCACAAACTGAGGTTGGGGGAAAGATCAGAAGCAATGTGAAAAAATATTATTTGACTGAAAGAATAGATGCTTGGAACAAACTTCTAGCAGGCATGGTTGGTAAATCCACAGTGACTGAATGTAAACATGCCTGGGATAAACATACATATCCATCCTAAGATAAAATACAGGAAATAGTATCAGGGCAGACTAGATGGACCATGAAGTCTTTTCCTGCCGTCAATCTTCTATGTTTCTATGTATAAAATTAATGTCAAAGTGTTGGAAGTTTGAGGGGGCTGTGAGAATGCAACCCTGGCATTTTTTAACCACAGTTTAAAAGTTTGCCATGCTGTCTGATGATGATTTATTTAATGAGTGTTCTGGATACAGTCAAGCAGTTTCTTGGCTGGGCTACAGAGTTCTCGATATATACGGTATTAGTTCCTTCTTTTCTAATAGTTCTTTGTTCTGGTTTTATCATTATATATTTTGGAAAGGATGTAAGAAAGAGATTATGCAAATAAAAGAATATGGGTCATAAAACAGAAGCAGAGAGGTGACCGGTTCTGAAATATAAAATGAACACATTTTAATACAGCATTAAACATTAAACATTAATTTAAAACTAAAAATTAATTAAAAGTTAAATTTCAAACAAAATTACCTGGTTGACAGAATTCACTAAAAAGAACAGTGAATAGTAAAAACATACGGTACATCAGTAGCGTACGTTATACAGGTGGTCCTCAACTTACGACCCCAATTGACCCCAAAATTTCTGTTGCTAAGCGAAACAATTAAGTGAGTTTTGTCCTCCTTCATGACCTGCCTTGTCACAGCTGTTAAGTAAATCCTGGGGTGCGTTATTTTATTATATTTCATTATTAATTTATTATAGGATTCTCTCCTTCTTATTAGCTTTATTGCTTTTTATATGAGGGTTTTATATTCTTGTAAGCTGCCTTCAGTCGCCACATGGCAATATAAATTTCCTAAACGTATAAAGTAAATAAATAAATAAAATAAATGGATGGATGGATCGATCCATCAATGCAGGTGTTAAGGGAGTCGTGAGGTTGTTAAATGAATAATTGACTTCGCTTGTCGGAATCTGGCAGAGGGAAAGGCCACAAACTGGGGAACCACGTGACCCCAGGATTCTGCAACAGTCAGGCCAGTTGCCAAGTAGTGTCCAAATTTTGATCGTGTGACTGTGGGCAATGCTGCAAGGTGTGTGGGAAGGGGAAACAGTCATTTTTTGCAGTGTAGTTATATCTTTGAATAGTCACTAAACGAACGGTTGTCAGTTAAGGAATGCCTGTATAGCAAACCAAGGTAAGTTTGTTTCCTGAAAAGCTTCCGTTCGGGCAGTAACTACTAGGCCAGACTGTTTTCCAAATAAATAATAATAATAATCGAAACATTTAAATATGTTAAAGGGTTAAATAAGGTTCAGGAGGGAAGTGTTTTCAATAGGAAAGTGAACACAAGAACAAGGGGACACAATCTGAGGTTAGTTGGAGGAAAGATCAGAAGCCACATGAGAAAATATTATTTCACTGAAAGAGTCGTAGATGCTTAGAACAAACTTCCAGCAGATGTGGTTGGTAAATCCACAGTCACTGAATGTAAACATGCCTGGAATAAACATATATCCATTGTAAGATAAAATACAGGAAATAGTATAAGGGCAGACTAGATGGACCATGAGGTCTTTTTCTGCCGTCAGTCTTCTATGTTTCTATGTTTCTATGTTTCTATAATTAATCATAATTTATTAGATTTGTATGTTGCCCCTCTCTGAAGACTTGGGGTGGCTCACAACAGTAGTGAACAATATATGACAAATCCAATAATTAAAAACTCTGTCTAAAAACCCTTATCCTTAAAAATAACCACACAACCCAATCATACCATACATAAATACTTATTAGAAAGGGGATACATCAGTTACCCCGTGCCTGGCAACATAGGTGGGTTTTTCAGAGACTTATGAAAGGCGAGGAGGGTGGGGGTGGTTCTAATCTCTGGGGGGGAGTTGATTCCAGAAGGCCGGGGCCGCCACAGAGAAGGCTGTTCCCCTGGGTCCCGCCAGACGACATTGCTTAGTCGATGGAACCCGGAGAAGGTTGACTCTGTGGGACCTGATCAACCACTGGGATTCATGCGGCAGAAGGCGGTCCCGAAGGTATTCCGGTCCGATGCCATGTAGGGCTGGCCAAATGCACCCATCAAGACTTTGGTGACAATACCCGGTTGAGTAACAGAATAGCAAACTTGGAAGGGACCACGGAATTCTTCAGAAATATGGTATATAGCAGTGATGGCGAACCTATGGCACAGGAGCCACAGGTGCCACGCAGAGCCATATCTGCTGGCACATGAGCCGTTGCCCGAGCTCAGCTCCAACATGCATGAGTGAGCCGGATAGTTGGGGGAAAGATTAGAAGCAACGTGAGAAAATATGATTTTACTGAAAGAGGAGTAGATGCTTGGAACAAACTTCCAGCAGACGTGGTTGGTCAATCCACAGGAACTGAATTGAAACATGCCTAGGATCTAAACATTGATCCATCCTAAGATAAAATCCAGGAAATAGTAAAAGGGCAGAGTAGATGGACCAGGAGGTCTTTTTCTGCCGTCAATCTTCTAGGTTTCTATTCTGATTAACTGGTTCAACCCAAAAATAAGGAGAAATTTCCTGCCAGTTAAACAATTAGCCCATGGAACTTCGGAAGCTGTGGGGAGCTTCGTTCCTGGAGGCTTTCAAGGAGAGACCGGACGGCCATTTGTCAAACATGGGGTGAGTCTCTTGCTTGGGTGGGGGGCTGGACTAGATGGCCTCCATCATAGCAGTCTTCCAATATCTCACGGGTTGCCACAGAGAAGAGGGAGTCAAGCTATTCTCCAAAGCACCTGAGGGTAGAACAAAAAGCAATGGGTGGAAACTAAACAAGGAGAGAAGCAACCTAGAATTAAGGAGAAATTTTCTGAAAGCTAGAACAATTAATCCGTGGAACTACTTGCCTCTAGAAGTTGTGAATGCTCCAATAGTGGAGGTTTTTAAGCAGATGTTGGCTGAACATCTGTCTGAAGTAGTGTAGAATTTCCTGCCTAAGCAGGGGGTTGGACTAGAAGACCAAGGTCCCTTCCAACTCTGTGGTTGTTGTTGTTGTTGTTGTTGTTATATCTGCTGAACAAAACTCCACACTGGCGACAGGAAGGGCATTTGGTTGTTAAAACATTCTGCGAGCTCCATTTATTTATTTATTTATTTATTTATTTATTGATTTATCTATTAAATTTGTATGCCGCCCCTCTCCGCAGACTCGGGGCGGCTCACAACAGTAACAGAAAACAATATATAATACAAATTCAATAATTAGAAAGCTAAAAACCCATAGTTTTAAAAAAAACATGCACACAACATACCATACATAAACATTATAGCCCTGGGGAAGATATTTCAGTTCTCCCATGCCTGACGGCAGAGGTGGGTTTTAAGGAGTTTGCGGAAGGCAAGGAGGGTGGGGGCAGTTCTAATCTCCGGGGGGGGAGTTGGTTCCAGAGAGTCGGGGCCGCCACAGAGAAGGCTCTTCCCCTGGGACCCGCCAAATGACATTGTTTAGTCAACGGGACCCGGAGAAGGCCCACTCTGTGGGACCTGATCGGTCGCTGGGATTCGTGCGGCAGAAGGCGGTCCCGGAGATATTCTGGTCCGATGCCATGAAGGGCTTTATAGGTCATAACCAACACTTTGAATTGTGACCGGAAATTGAGCGGCAACCAATGCAGACTGCCTAGAGTTGCCCAGACTCTACCCTGCAAGGCATTATAGGGTTGTTAAGTGATGAGGATGATGAAGATAGGAGGGCCTCCATGGCCCAAGTAGGGCCTGGGGCTGCAGGCTGCCAATTTCTGATCCTTGCCACAGCTCAGGTTTGGTGGAAATATGTTTTTTCCCCCCCCTCCTCTTCTTCTCTCTTGGCAGGAGTTAAACGGCCTTTCTTAAGTCAGTGTGATTGAATTACCCAGCCGCTATTGTACCTTTCTCAGACCGAATTAGAAGACTAATGGGCTATGTTGTCATCTTCTAATTTTATTGTTCTCGGCTGAGCCTTCCTGGGGCGGGGTGGAGGAGGGAACAAGGTTGCAAATTAATCTTCCGTTTTGGAAGAAGGAGAGAAAGAAGGAAAGCAGCAGTCATTAAAAAGAAAGAAAAAATACCCAGTAAGAAACATAGAGCAACCTTTGTAGAATAAGGAAGAATTGACTCCCGGCAAGAAAAAAGGAGTAATTTGCATCTAATGAGGTTCTGCTTTGACCTTCAGCAAGGGATGGGAGAATGGTGAGGTTGGAAGGAAGCCTCGAGGTCATGTAGTCCATCCCCTTTTGCTCAGGGCTGGTTCTACGACAAAATCTCTACCAAGATAGGAGATAGATCAGTTTCCGGTCACAATTCAAAGTGTTGGTTATGACCTATAAAGTCCTTTATGGCACCGGACCAGATTATCTCAGGGACCGCCTTCTGCTGCACGAATCCCAGCGACCAGTTAGGTCCCACAGAGTGGGCCTTCTCCGGGTCCCGTCAACTAAACAATGTCGTTTGGCAGGACCAAGGGGAAGAGCCTTCTCTGTGGCGGCCCCGGCCCTTTGGAACCAACTCCCCCCGGAGATTAGAATTGCCCCCACCCTCCTCGCCTTTCGTAAACTTCTTAAAACCCACCTCTGCTGCCAGGCATGGGTGAACTGAGATATTCTTTCCCCCTAGGCCTTTACAATTTACGCATGTTATGTCAGTATGTATGTTTGGTTTTTATAATAAGGTTTTTTTTAGTTATTTTAGTATTGGATTGGATTGTTACATGTTGTTTTTATCATTGTTGTTAGCCGCCCCGAGTCTACGGAGAGGGGTGGCATACAAATCCAATAGATAGATAGATAGATAGATAGATAGATAGATAGATAGATAGATAGATAGATAGATAGATAGATAGATAGATAGATAGATAGATAGATAGATAGATAGATAGATAGATAGATGGTATCTACTGGTAACTACAGGCCAGTTAGCTTGACATCAGTTGTCGTTAAAATGATGGAGACTCTACTGAAAAAGAGGATAAATCAGCACCTAAAAAACAATAACTTATTGGACCCAAATCAGCATGGCTTTACTGAAGGCAAATCATGTCAGACTAATCTCATTGATTTCTTTGACTATGTCACAAAGGTGTTGGATGAAGGTGGTGCCGTGGATATTGCCTACCTGGACTTCAGCAAAGCCTTTGATACGGTTCCACATAAAGAGCTGATAGATAAATTAGTGAAGATTGGACTTAATCCCTGGATAGTTCAATGGATTTGCAGCTGGCTGAAGCATAGACACCAGAGGGTTGTTGTGAATGGCAAGTATTCTGAGCAGAGTCAGGTTACAAGCGGTGTGCCACAAGGGTCTGTTCTGGGTCCTATTCTTTTTAATATGTTTGTGAGTGACATAGGGGAAGGTCTGGTAGGGAAGGTTTGCCTATTTGCCGATGACTCTAAAGTGTGCAATAGGGTTGATATTCCTGGAGGCGTCGGCAATATGGTAAATGATTTAGCTTTACTAGATAAATGGTCAAAGCAATGGAAACTGCAGTTTAATGTTTCCAAATGTAAAATAATGCACTTGGGGAAAAGGAATCCTCAATCTGACTATTGTATTGGCAGTTCTGTGTTAGCAAAAACTTCAGAAGAGAAGGATTTAGGCGTAGTGATTTCTGACAGTCTCAAAATGGGTGAACAGTGCAGTCAGGCAGTAGGGAAAGCAAGTAGGATGCTTGGCTGCATAGCTAGAGGTATAACAAGCAGGAAGAGGGAGATTATGATCCCGCTATATAGAATGCTGGTGAGACCACATTTGGAATACTGTGTTCAGTTCTGGAGACCTCACCTACAAAAAGATATTGACAAAATTGAACGGGTCCAAAGACGGGCTACAAGAATGGTGGAAGGTCTTAAGTATAAAACGTATCAGGAAAGACTTAATGAACTCAATCTGTATAGTCTGGAGGACAGAAGGAAAAGGGGGGACATGATCGAAACATTTAAATATGCTAAAGGGTTAAATAAGGTCCAGGAGGGAAGTGTTTTTAATAGGAAAGTGAACACAAGAACAAGGGGACACAATCTGAGGTTAGTTGGGGGAAAGATCAAAAGCAACATGAGAAAATATTATTTTACTGAAAGAGTAGTAGATCCTTGGAACAAACTTCCAGCAGACGTGGTAGATAAATCCACAGTAACTGAATTTAAACATGCCTGGGATAAACATATATCCATCCTAAGATAAAATACAGAAAATAGTATAAGGGCAGACTAGATGGACCATGGGGTCTTTTTCTGCCGTCAGACTTCTATGTTTCTATGTTTCTATAGATAGATAGATAGATAGATAGATAGATAGATAGATAGATAGATAGATAGATAGATAGATAGATAGATAGATAGATAGATAGATAGATAGATAGATAGATAGATAGAACCATGGCTTGCCTCCATGGGAAAAACCATCCAAGATCTGATAAACGCAAAAACACCAAAACAAGTACCCTCCACCCCTCCTCCACCACCGGTTTATTCTCCACCAAGGCCCCCACAACCTCTATCTCCAAACCCAACTGCCGGCATCCCCACCCTCGTTAAAGATGCCATGGAGCGTGAACAAAAGCGTCAGAACGCCATCCTATTTGCTCTTGAAGAAAATGGGGGAACTGATTTAACAAATATACGTAACATCAGCAGCAGCCAGTATCCTCAAAAAATTGTCCCTGATGACATCTTAGAGGTCAATAGAAATGGCCCTGTACTTAGGTACAGTGATGGATCAATGGCTCCCCGATTTTGTAGAGTAGTCTATTGTATTTTACAATATTGTATTTTCTATTGTAGCCCCGATTTTGTAGAGTAGTCTATATGTAGTAATATATATACATTACTACGTGTATTCATTTTGTATTGGACAAAATAAACAAACAAATATAAATGAATAAAGAATCAGAAAGGTGACCTTAATGGAGATATCCAGCCTCGGTTGCTCAGGCAAAAAAAAAAAAAGCAATAAAGCATTTTTAAAATCCAGAACATCTGGATAACATCCAGAACTCTTTCAGACGGACGACTCCCAAAGTCATTGGAGTATGAGACTGGAGTGCAGAACTTGACAAGATAACACTGGAACCGAAGGGGAAAGATGAAGTGAAATTCTAAGAAGTTTGGAACACGTTTTACAAACGGTTAGCAAAAATGAAATCGTAGAAAGCTGTATATAGTGAACCTAATAGGCAATGAAATATATATATATACTGCTTAAAAAAATAAAGGGAACCCTCAAAGAACCCATCCTAGATCTGAAAGAATGAAATATCCCCATTGAACCCTTTGTTCTGTACAAAGTTGAATGTGCACAACAGCAAAATGAAATTGATTGTCAATCAGTGTTGCTTCCTAAGTGGACAGTTTGATTCCACAGAAGTTTGGTTTACTTGGAGTTATGTTGTGTTGTTTAAGGGTTCCCTTTATTTTTTTGAGCAGTGTATATAGGATAGGATAGATAGGATAGATAGGCAATGGAATATTCATATTGTATATATATATATATATTGTAAAATAGTGAGGAAAAATTATGGAAATATGAATAGTCCTTTGCAAATTATTTATCATTTAAAATTAAACATTTATTGTTGATGTTTAGCACAGCTAAGATGAACTTAGAGGTTAATAAAAATTAAGGGAAATAACTTATTATAGCTTAGGTGTCACTTTATAGACAGCATTCGTGTTTTTTGTGATGTCTGGTGTATTGTCTGTAAATTTTGTGCTTTCTTTTCTTTTTCTGTGTTTTTCAATGTAAACAAACCTAATAAAAATTATTTTAAAAATTATCCTAAATTCCCTGGCATTTGGGGGACTGCATTCAAGTGGGGTTTGGCCCTTGTGCTGACATAAGGATTCCAGGCTAATAAGCCACTTGACTCCTCCATCCGGCTGAGACAGTCTCTCGCTTGCGCAGTTTCCAACTTTCTTCCTTTCCTCTTCATTTCAATATAACCAGGGGGCATCCTGGGAGCTGTGTGTGTGTGTGTGTGTGTGTGTGTAGTTACACTGTAGAACTTTAGATCCCTTCTGGTGCTCTTTCTCTGCCTAGTTGGTGGGATGCCTTGATGTGTGTTGAGAACACGAAATCATTTTTTCTGACATTTGCTAATCGCCTCGCCTGCCCTCCCTCTTTCCTTCGGTCCTTTTGTTCCTTCTTTTTTTGTTCCCTCCTGAGCTTTTCTATCCCCATCAGCGGAGGAAATGACAGCAAATAAGAAAACGCAAATCTCTCACAAAGCCACCCACACTAACCGAGCCCTCCGCCACTCAGCCTCCCACAAGCGAGCTGCGTAAGGACGCTAATTCCGATGAGCACCGACTCTCTGCAGCAACCCACGATGCTACAAAAGGCAAAAACGGACCGCGTATGTAACACCTTTCAACAAAGTGGACGCCCACACAACTTTATATAAAGGGTGCCTGGCCACACAGCCTGCTACAGCATCATCACCACAAGCTCTGGAAAAGGACAACGTTGACTGCCTTTGTTATGTCAGTGTTCTCCTACAGAAATAGTTATGGACTCAGAAGACGCAGAGACTGTGGAGGGGCGATGCAGTCGTCCTGTGTTCCTGGCAACTTAGATTGACAGTGGAGTAGATGAGGGGGTCAGGGTCAGAACAACCAGGGTCTTCTGCACTTCCTGGGATGAGTGAATCCACACTTCCTGTGAGGAATGACTTAGCATTTCCTGTGCTAAGTGACTCAGGGGAAGAGGAGGCGCCTCTTCTGGATGCCAGAGTGCGCAGGGCATCTAAGAGGCATGAATGGTTGGCTAAGAGGAGATTTACTCACGAGTCGTACTGCTGGCTATTGGGCCATGCCCTCACATTATTTAAGGGTTCGGCCTGCTTTCCTGAAGCCTCTGGAGTGCAAAAAGTCCAGCACAATGAGAAACCGGAAGTGCTTTTTCCCGAACTTCCAGTTTTCCCATTTGCTCCTCTTTTTTTCACCGACCCAGGCGTCAGTGAGGCCAGGGTGCATGCGCGGGGGCAGGGGAGATTGTGCGCATGTGCAGGGGCAGCATTGGGGGTGCGCATGTGTGTGTGGAAGGGAGGGAATGGGTGTGGGCCCTTGCACAACGTGAATGAATTTCTTCTTCACAAAGCCCCCAGGTAGAACCAGAACCAATGGAGGGAAGTTTTGCAGAGAGAGAAAACGAGGAGGATTTTCCTGGCTGGGACACGTATGAAGCAAGAGGAACAAGCCTCCCTTCCTGGAGAGGCAGGGTTGGAGTAGATGACCTCTCAAGATCCCCGAATAGAATAGAATAGAATAGAATTCTTTATTGGCCAAGTGTGATTGGGCACACAAGGAATTTGTCTTTGGTGCAGATGCTCTCAGTGGACATAAAAGAAAATATAGACTTGTCAAGAATCATGAGGTCCAACAATGATTGCCATAGGGGTCAAATAAGCAATGAAGAAACAATCAATATTAATAAAAATCTTAGGATGCAAGCAACATGTTTCAGGCACACAGTCCTAAGTGGAAGGAAAAGGATGATAGGAAGGATGAGAAAAAACTAGTAGAAATAGAAGTGCAGACTTAGTGAATAGTTTGATAGTGTTGAGGAAATTATTTGTTTAGCAGAGTGATGGCGTTTGGGGGAAAATATTCTTATGTCTAGTTGTCTTGGTGTGCAGGGCTCTGCAGTGACATTTTGAGGGTAGGATTTGAAACAGTTTGTGTCCAGGATGTCAGGGGTCAGTCAATATTTTCATGGCCCTCTTTTTGACTTGTGCAGTCTACAGGTCCTCAATGGAAGGCAGGTTGGCAGCCATTGTCTTTTCTGCAGTTCTGATTCTCCTCTGAAGTCCGTGTCGGTCTTGTTGGGTTGCAGAACCGAACCAGACAGTTGTGGAGGTGCAGATGACAGACTCAGGGATTCCTCTGTAGAACTGGATCAGCAGCTCCTGGGGCAGTTGGAGCTTCCTGAGCAAGAACCTTCTGTGCAAAGTTCTCCTGCTCTGACTATAGGAATCCCACCTAGGAGAAGAATCCAGAGATGCTGGAGACAAGACAATACCACGTGGGGAAGACAGGATGTTTGCACAGACGTTAAGAACACAACACACTGGCCAGAAACACATCCCTGAGAAGAAGAAATAATAATAATCTATTTATTTTCCCCGCCCCGTTTTCAAAGGTTTTGCCAGAGTGCGAATTTCCATTCTCCAGTTGACTGTGAACCTGCGGAGAAACAAAGAAGCCCCCCAGGAGCCTTTCTGCCTCGGCTGCTAATCCTGTTTCCAACCACCGGCTGCCTTTTGGTGCGCAAGCAGGATTCGCCGGTTACATTTAAGTGCCGACAAATCTTTCTGTAATTTGGCTGGGCTGAGAGGTTCTTTAAAACAGACGCTAAAACACCAGTGGCTGATCTCGTAGCCTGTAATCCTGTTTCCCATTTTTCTAATTACGTAGATTTTTAAAGGCATTATTTACAGAAAAAGGGGGCACAATCTGAGGTTAGTTGGGGGAAAGATTAGAAGCAGCATGAGAAAATATTATTTGACTGAAAGAGGAGTAGATCCTTGGAACAAACTTCCAGCAGATGTGGTTGGTAAATCCACAGGAACTGAATTTAAGCATGCCTGGGATAAACTTAGATCCATCCTAAGATAAAACACAGGAAATAGTCTAAGGGCAGACTAGGTGGACCATGAGGTCTTTTTCTGCTGTGAATCTTCTCTGTTTCTATGAGAATGAGTCTTCGCTGCCGTGTTTTTCAACCTTCCCAGCTAGTGACTTTAAGCCACAGGAACTTCAAGTCTCAGAATTCCCCAGACAGCCAGAGCTGAGATGGTCCTTCTGGTCTCTTCCAACTCTATCATTCATGGCTTTCAGAGGATTTTGGGGACTCGAAGTCTATGTGTCTTAAAGCAGCCCAGGTTGAGAAACAGCAGACTTAGATTAGAAACCTAGACTTTTAATCTTCTAGATTTAGAAACACTAGACTTAGATTATCCTTCTGGTATCCTGGAGACCACTGACTTAGGTGACCCTTCCTGCCTCTTCTAACTCTATCATTCATGGCTGGCTGAGGAACTCTGGGAGTTGAAGTCCACAAGCCTTAAATTGGCCAAGGTTGGAGACCCCTGATTTAGATGACCCTTCCGGCCTCTTCCAACTCTATCATTCATGACTGGCTGGGGAATTCTGGGAGTTGAAGTCCAAAAGTCTTAAAATGGCCAAGGTTGGAGACCCCTGATTTAGATGACCCTTCTGGCCTCTTCCAACTGTGTCATTCATGGTTGGGGAGCTCTAGGAGTTGAAGTCCACCAGTCTTAAGGTCACCAAGGTTGGAGACGCCTGACTTAGAATGACCTTCTTCCAACTCTATCATTCATTCTCGGTCTGGGTTCAAACCCCTCTTGCCCAACCGTTCGTTTTCTTAGCCGCTCCATTTTCTCTTCCTCAAACGCTTCCCTCCGTTTCCCTGCCATTTTTCCCCACATCTGTGGGAATTTATTCATTTAGTTAATTAGAGCATTGATGCGGCCGCCCACATCTTAAGCAGCTCGTATCCAAAGGCTTTAAAAACCGCTCCGACAATTTGTACGCACGCCACTCTGAAGAAATTATATCTTCGATTGTATTCAGAGCAATAAAATGATGGGTGATGATTCACGTTCTCTCCTTTTTGTCTTGAACACTCGAGCGCAACCGCTGGAGTTTGAGGGAGCTTTGTTCTTGTCGTAATTCCATCACAAAGCGAAGCGAGGAAAGGATCTGTTTCGGCACAAGGCAATTTCTGACGAAGGTCCCAGGGGCAGAGGCCCTCTGTGGTTGTGTGCACACACACATACACAGAGACAGACACACACTTACTTTAATTAAATTCTTTTTTTCCACAAGTCAAGGATCCATAGCGTCATTATGAGTCCTTCATAAATCAACCATCCTGAATTATACCTCTTGAAAGCGTCCATGGAGAAAGAAGAATGCGAAATTTCTACTCTTGGAAGACCAACAATAGATCATCCTTTAGCCTGTGTCCACCTGCTTTGGATTGTCATTGTGTGTAGAATTTGGACGATGTAGATGCGGAAGAGATGCGGAGTAGATGGGAAGTAAACTGAATTGCATTCCCAGATAGTCCCCTGAGATCTGGAATGAAGGTTGTAAACTGAGAAAGAAGATATATCTAACCAAGAGATGGACCAGGGGTGACACGATGGCAGTCTTTCAAGATTCACCTCCAACTTCCTTCTAAATAGACTCAAGTTACAAGAAGACCCAATTGTGGTCGCTTTTGAAGAAGATATCATGGTTAGATATACCTCCAACTTCCTTCTAAACAGACTCAAATTACAGGAAGACCCAATTGTGGTCGCTTTTGAAGAAGATATCATGGTTAGATATACCTCCAACTTCCTTCTAAACAGACTCAAGTTACAGGAAAACCCAATTGTGGTCGCTTTTGAAGAAGATATCATGGTTAGATATACCTCCAACTTCCTTCTAAACAGACTCAAGTTACAGGAAAACCCAATTGTGGTCGCTTTTGAAGAAGATATCATGGTTAGATATACCTCCAACTTCCTTCTAAACAGACTCAAGTTACAGGAAGACCCAATTGTGATCACTTTTGAAGAAGATATCATGGTTAGATATACAGGGTACCTCCAACTTCCTTCTAGACAGACTCAAGTTACAGGATGACTCAACTGTGGTTTCTTTTGAAGAAGGTATCATGGTTAGATATACCTCCAACGTCCTTCTAAACAGGCTCAACTTACAGAAAGACCCAATTGTGGTCTCTCTCTCTCTTCCTCTCTATCATTCTCTCTCTGCTTCTTGCTTTCTGTGCCTCGGTTTCCCCACTTTCAAGGCTATGAACACCCCGAACAATGCCTTACCAAAGGGACCTCCACTCCGTGTGAGGCATCACACAAACGTTCCCTTCCACACCAATGGCCAGTTGTTCCACATCCACAGGAATCCCAGTTGGGCAGTTGGGCCGTTCCAGCTCATGATTGACGAGCCCTCCGCCTGGCCGTTAGCCAGTTCAGACATTTAATTAACTCCCCGTGAAGACCCCCATCCTGGACCACCAGTTTAGAAAGCGTAAAGCCCAAGGGCCTCTGTCTCGGTCATGTTCATCTGCCTGTTGAACTCCAGATGTTTCCTTCAGAATTACGAGTCCCAGGATTTGCAAATATAAGTCATATGGAAATGCGCTTGTTGGCTTGGCATTCCTAGGCTCATGGAATGAAATCAGATTTGGAACCCGCTTCGGAAAATATGCAAGTCCTTCACTTGTAGCTATAAGTCTACGGAGAGGGGCGGCATACAAATCCAATAAATAATAATAATAATAACAACAACAACAACAACAACAATAATAATATTAATAATAATAATAATAATAATAATAATAATAATAATAATAATAATAATAATTAGAGCCCAGGTGGTGCAGTGGTTAGAGTGCAACCCTGCAGGTTACTTCAGCCGACTTCTAGCTGTAGTTCAGCAGTTCAAATCTCACCACCGGCTCCAGGTTGACTCAGCCTTCCGTTCTTCCAAGCGGGGGTCAAATGAAGACCCAGATTGTTGGGGACAATATGCCGATACTGTCAACCGCTTAGAGAGGGCTGGAAAAACACTAGGAAGCGGTACATAAGTCTCAATGCTAATGTTATGCTATTGCTAGATATAGGTAGGTAGGCAGGGAGACAGATAGGTGATGGTTGGTGATGTTTGGAGATGGGGGATGGATGGATGGATGGATGGATGGATGGATGGACGGATGGACGGATGGACGGATGGACAGACTGACAGACAGAGACAGACAGACAGGTAGGTTGGTAGGTAGCTAGGTAGATGATAGGTAGGTAGGTGGGTAGCTGGGTAGGTAGATAGACAGACAGACAGGCAGACATACAGGCAGGCAGGCAGGCAGGCAGATAGATGAGAGAGAGAGAGAGAGAGATACATAGGTAGGTAGGTAGGTAGGTAGGTAGATAGGTAGATAGATAGATAGATAGATAGATAGATAGATAGATAGATAGATAGATAGATAGATAGATAGATAGATAGATAGATAGATGATAGAGCTGGGGTGGCTCAGTGGTAAGAGGGCAGCACTGCAGGCTCCTTCAGCTTACTGCTAGCTGTAGTTCAGCAGTTCAAATCTCCCCAGCAGCTCAAGATTGACTCAGCCTTCCATCCTTCCGAATCCATTCAGAGTCAGCCTCTTTCCCCCAACAATCCAGGTCCTCATTTGACCCACCTCAGAAGGACGGAAGGCTGAGTCAACCTTGAGCTGGTGGTGGGATTTGAACAGCTGAACTACAGCTAGCAGTTAGCTGAAGGAGCCTGCAGGGCTGCCCTCTAACCACTGAGCCACGCCCGGCTCATCTCGACCTCCTTTTCTATCCTTGACTTGCAACCATTCATTCAGCGACCATTTGAAGTTGCAACAGCACTGCAGGAAAACGACTTGCGACCGGTCCTCACACTTACAACCATCCCAGCATCCCACAGGGTCTCGTATGGGATCCAGGACTCCCTGTAGAAAGATATTTTTCCCCCCATGGAGGCAGCATCTTCGCAGAGACATTCTTTCTCCTTGGACTTTGGGTAGGGGGTCTCTTTATGGCTGGCACGCCAGGTCCTTTTGCGCTGCTATTTCTTCCTTTTTCTCTTTTCCTGCCCTTCCCCTTTCGTTTAATCTGCGTTCTGAGCTCCATTGCTGCGGGTTTTAATTAACTCCACGATCTAATCATTAAGACGCTTTGATTCATATTCGGACAGCCGGAGGTATTAAAACGCGGGCTTCCATTTTTCGCAAGGCACTATCTGTTTTGCAGGGTATCTGTTTCCGAAGTGATCTCTCACTGAGGGCTGAGGTTCCTTCTTGGAAATCCTGCCTTGGTTCCTGAGTATTTCGTTCACTAAGCTAGGAAACATCTTCCACACAATTTTGGACAGGGATGGCAAAAGTCCGGAGATGGGGTTTCCCAGCGAGGGGAGCCTTCAGAATGGGAAGGGACCTTGTAGGCCATCTAGTCCATGGGTCCCCAACGTTTTTTCCACCAGGGACCAGTTTCAGCAAGACAATTTTTCTATGGCCCGGTGGGGGCGGAAAGGGGTGTGGTTGGGGGCAGGATTAAGCATGGAGGTGCTGGTCCTCCCCGCCCCTCTTTCCCGCCATCGCCCTGTGGCCGGCAGAACCTGCCTCCCAAGCCCTCTTGCCCAGCGGGAGCTAAGCGCTGGAGACAGGGGGTCAGGCTGGCCCTCCTGCCTCCCCCCAGCCAAAAATGCAAAAGCGCCCCGCGGCAGAAGCCAAAAGAGGCTTGAGCCTCTCGGTCCTTCCCGCCCCTCTGTCCCGTCCATCGTCCTGTGGCCGGCAGAACCTGCCTCCCGAGGCCTCTTGCCCGGCGGGAGGCGAAGCGCTGGAGGGAGGGGGTGGCGGCATGAGGGCCGGCAGCTGCTGACTCCACGGACCGGTGCAACATGCCCCGCGGCCCGGTACTGGTCCGCGGCCCAGTGGTTGGGGACCCCTGATCTAGTCCATGGGTCACCAACATGTGGTCCGTGGTCCAGGAGAAACTTTTGGTGGTCTGTGGAAAAGTCTGGAGGCAGGGCATCCCAGCAGCAGCGGCTTGGGTTCATAAGGTGAAAATAGTTCAGAAGAAGAGGCAAAAAAATCTTAAACCCCGGGTTCGTATCTCGAAAAGTTCGTATGACGAGGGGTTAGTAAGACGAGGTATCACTGTACCCTACGCAACTAGACTTACAATCCAGGTTTAGAAAGCTTAGAACTACATCACCTTAAACACGACCTAAGCACAGCCCATAAAATCATCTGCTACAACGTCCTTCCTGTCAACGACTACTTCAGCTTCAACCACAACAACACACGAGCACACAACAGATACAAACTTAAAGTAAACCGCTCTAAACTCGACTGCAGGAAATACGACTTGAGTAACCAAGTAGTTGATGCCTGGAACTCACTACCTGACTCTGTAGCATCATCACCTAACTCCAAAAACCTGACCTGTTGACCTCTCCCAATTCCTAAGAGGTCAGTAAGGGGCGTGCATAAGTGCACCAGCATGCCTTCCGTCCCCTGTCCTAACGTTTGTCTCTTATTAGCACCAATATCATGTATATTTGGACTGGGAGTCACTGCTCACAGTCACTCGTGCCCTCATCACCTCGAGACTCGACTACTGTAATGCTCTCTACATGGGGCTACCTTTGAAAAGTGTTTGGAAACTTCAGATCGTGCAGCATGCAGCTGCGAGAGCAGTCATGGGCTTACCTAGATATGCCCATGTTACACCAACACTCCGCAGTCTGCATTGGTTGCCGATCAGTTTCCGGTCACAATTCAAAGTGTTGGTTATGACCTATAAAGCCCTTCATGGCACCGGACCAGATTATCTCAGGGACCGCCTTCTGCCGCACGAATCCCAGCAACCAATTAGGTCCCACAGAGTGGGTCTTCTTCGGGTCCCGTCAACTAAACAATGTTGTTTGGTGGGACCCAGGGGAAGAGCCTTCTTTGTGGCGTCCCCGGCCCTCTGGAACCAACTCCCCCCAGAGATTAGAATAGCCCCCACCCTCCCTGCCTTTCCTAAACTCCTCAAAACCCACCTCTGTCGTCAGGCATGGGGGAACTGAGACATTCCTTTCTCCCTAGGCCTATACAATTTACGCATGGTATGTCTGTGTGTATGTTTGGTTATTTTAAATTAGGGTTTTTAAATTTTTTAAATATTAGATTTGTTATATGTTGTTTCACTATTGTTGTTAGCCGCCCCGAGTCTGCAGAGAGGGGCGGCATACAAATCAAATCAAATCAAATCAAATCATAAATAAATAAATAAATAAATAAATACAGTGTTATTTCTTTGTACATTACCTTCTGTCCCCTGACCTAATGTTTCTCTTTTACTAGTATCATATACACTATATAAATATTGTTATATCTCTGTATACCAAGACCGCCTTCTGCCGCACGAATCCCAGCGACCGATTAGGTCCCACAGAGTGGGCCTTCTCCAGGTCCCGTCAACTAAAAATGTCGGTTGGCGGGCCCCAGGGGAAGAGCCTTCTCTGTGGCGGCCCCGACTCTCTGGAACCAACTCCCCCCAGAGAATAGGACTGCCCCTACTCTCCTTGCCTTTCGTAAGCTCCTTAAAACCCACCTTTGTCATCAGGCATGGGGGAACTGAGACATCTCCCCCGGGCCTATACAATTTTATGAATGGTATGTTTGTATGTATGTTTGCTTAGTAAATGGGTTTTTTTACATATTTTAAACTATAATTTAGATTTGTCATGAATTGTTTTACTTTGTTGTGAGCCGCCCCGAGTCTGCGGAGAGGGGCGGCATACAAATCTAAATAATAAATAAATAAATACGTACTTGACAAAACAGATAAATAAATATAAAACGAAATAAAATCTCTAGGCCCCAGCAGCTGGGTATTTCCCCTTATCCCCCACTCTCCCTGCTGCCCCCCTTTCTCTCCTCGGTCCCTTCTTGGTTTCCAGCCAAGCTCTAGCAAGCAGCCCTCTTTTCTGCAAAGCCTCTCGGGTCAGATGGGGAATCACAGCAGAGGTGAGAGCCGACAGCTGAGGATTCAATTCTGGCCAAATGTCATCTTTTGATTATCTCTGCCTCCCGCCCCAGGAGCTTGGCCGCTGGAGAAGGAAAGAGGAAAGAATATACAGCCACACCATTCAGAATATCCCCTCCCTCTCTCTGTCCCTGTGGCTCATCCGTCCATTGGACAAAGAAGTGAAATAAAGCGTCTGGAATTTGGTGCTGGCGGTGTGAATAGAGGTCCACAGAGTCAAAATCACGGGAAGTGTGGCTGCCAGTTTATTAAGGCTTTTGTAAGGCTGCGGCTGGAATACCGCGTCCAATTGTGATCACCACATTAGAGAAAAAAAAAAGAGGTTGAGATTTTGGGGAAAGCGCAGAAGGAGAGCAACTAAAGGCATTGAAGGCCTGGAGATTTAAAACATAAAACAGGAACTGGGACCGCCTTCTGCCGCACGAATCCCAGCGACCGGTTAGGTCCCACAGAGTTGGCCTTATCCAGGTCCCGTCGACTAAGCAATGTTGTTTGGTGGGACCCAGGAGAAGAGCCTTCTCTGTGGTGGCCCCGACCCTCTGCAACCAACTCCCCCCAGAGATCAGAGTTGCCCCCACCCTACTTGCCTTTCGCAAGCTCCTTAAAACCCACCTCTGTCGTCAGGCATGGGGGAATTGAAATTTCCCTTCCCCCTAGGCTTATAGAATTTATACATGGTATGTTTGTATGTATGAGTGGTTCTTTAAATTGGGGTTTTTTAGATTGTTTTTAATATTAGATTTGTTTACATTGTCCTTTTATATTGTTGTTAGCCACCCCGAGTCTTTGGAGAGGGGCAGCATACAAATCTAATAAATAAATAAATACAAATAAATAAATAAACTGGGTAAATGTCTAGTTTAATGAAAAGAGCAACCAGGGGGACATGATAGCAGCCTTCCAGTATCTCAGGGGTGGCCACAAAGAAGTGGGAGTCAAGCTATTCTCCAAAGCACCTGAGGGCAGAACAAGAAGCAATGGGTGGAAACTAATACGCTACCTGAATGCTAAGGGCAGGAACGCTGCTATGATGGGTGCCCAAGATTTTTCTCGCCCATTGGTGAGTTTTGAATTTGGGGGCTGTAGAAGAACAGGGATGGCGCCACTGCCTTGATTGACATTTATTTATTTTATTTATTAAATTTGTATGCCGCCCCTCTCCGCAGACTCGGGGCGGCTCACAACAGCAACAGAAAAACAGTGTAAAATACAAATTCAATAATTAGAAAGCTAAAAACCCATAATTTAAAAAAACATTCACACAACATACCATACATAAACAGTATAGGCCTGGGGAAGATATCTCAGTTCCCCCATGCCTGACAGCAGAGGTGGGTCTTAAGGAGTTTGCGAAAGGCAAGGAGGGTGGGGGGCTGTTCTAATCTCAGGGGGGAGCTGGTTCCAGAGGGTCGGGGCCACCACAGAGAAGGCTCTTCCCCTGGGACCCGCCAAACGACATTGTTTGGTCAACGGGACTCGGAGAAGACCCACTCTGTGGGACCTAACCGGTCGCTGGGATTCGTGTGGCAGAAGGCGGTCCCAGAGATATCCTGGTCCGATGCCATGAAGGGCTTTATAGGTCAAGACCAACACTTTGAATTGTGACCGGAAACTGATCGGCAACCAATGCAGACTGCGGAGTGTTGGTGTAACATGGGCATACTTTGCTCTCCGGAGTCTGGGGATAAGCCCAAATTTCATCTCCTGTCACTCTACAGTGGAGAAAAGCCACACCTTCCATCTCCAAACAGTCAAGAAATTTTCGGGGTGGCACTGATTGTCGATTTTGTGCGATTCAGGGAAAATCTCGGGGCCCCATCGCAGCAGTGTTTCTGCCAATTCAGGGAATGTACGACAGCGCGCCCTTCACCCTTGGAGAGAAACGGAATGAGGACGCTCATCTCTAACCTTCCCCACAATGCCCGTCGATGATCTACTGACCCCTGGCAGTGCTCGTTCTCTTCTGCTGACTTCTGGCTACATGATAGTCATACCGACTTCCCCTACATATATTCCCCACAAGAGCTACAGGCTTTGTAATCTTCCTTTACGAATAACCCTCGTACATTCAATTTCGCAAGTACTACGTTTGTTGGATGAGACGGGACAAAAACAGCCTGGAGATGCGATTGAAACCTTTGAAACGGCTCCCCTCGTGGGTCGACAGGATTTGGTCAAAGCAATGGAAACTGCAGTTTAATGTTTCCAAATGTAAAATAATGCACTTGGGCAAAAGGAATCCTCAATCTGAATATTGCATTGGCAGTTCTGTGCTAGCAAACACTTCAGAAGAGAAGGATTTAGGGGTCGTGATTTCTGACAGTCTCAATATGGGTGAGCAGTGCAGTCAGGCGGTAAGGAAAGCAAGAAGGATGCTTGGCTGAATAGCTAGAGGTATAACAAGCAGGAAGAGGGAGATTGTGATCTCACTCTATAGAGCGCTGGAGAGACCCCATTTGGAATAATACGGTGTCCAGTTCTGGAATCTGGAGACCTCACCTACAAAATTATATGGATCAAATTGAAGGGGTCCAAAGACGGGCTACAAGAATGGTGGAAGGTCTTAAGCATAAAACGTATCAGGAAAGACTTCATGGACTCAATCTGTATAGTCTGGAGGACAGAAGGGAAAGGGGGGACATGATCGAAACATTTAAATGTGTTAAAGGATTAAATAAGGTTTAGGAGGGAAGTGTTTTTAATAGGAAAGTGAACACAAGAACAAGGGGACACAATCTGAGGTTAGTTGGGGGAAAGATCAGAAGCAACGTGAGAAAATATTATTTGACTGAAAGAGTAGTAGATGCTTGGAACAAACTTCCAGCAGACATGATTGGTAAATCCACAGTAACTGAATTTAAACATGCTTGGGATAAACATAGATCCATCCTAAGATAAAATATAGGAAATAGTATAAGGGCAGACTAGATGGACCAGGAGGTCTTTTTCTACCGTCAATCTTCTATGTTTCTATTTACTCCCAGCTTACCAAACACTTAGGAATGGAGGACTTGGCAGAAGAAGGAAACAACAGCCAACAGCTTAACAGCCATCCATCAACACCCCAAACAATATCTTCAAAAAAAAAGCCACACACCACAGGCACCATCTAAATAGCACACAGGGGAATAGCCCAAAGCAGATACACAGGTGGAGGACAGCTGGGAAAATTCAGAAAACTAAATCCCTGGTCCAGTTGACCAACCCAGATTGGATCCTGCTTCTGGAAGACCAAACAGGGTTGTAGCATCTGGTCAAAAGAAATCAAAATGGATCAATGTTTGAAGCACACGACATAAACCCAGGGCAGTTTACACTTCCTTGTGGTCGCCCATCCTGATTTTGTGTTTTAACGTCCTGGAGAAGTTTTAGAAGACCAGGAATGACCTCTGCTAGAACCAACCAAGGTCTGGCTGTAGATGCAGAAGAGACCCAGAGATTTGTGAGGACCTGCTGCAGACGAAATACGTGGTTCCCGGCACGATGTGGCTTCCATGTGAGATGGTCTGGAGGCTGGGAAAGTGGAATTTTAATTCCTACACAACAAAACGATCGGGAGTTTATTAGGAGCTTATCTCCTGAGCGGCAGCTCACTCACAGCTGCAACAACTTGAGGAGACGAGCTGCAAAAAGAGGCTGGAAGAAAGTCTACGTTAATGAACTCATTAATAACGTTAGGCCTATCACCCTTTCCAAAATCCAGTAGTTAACCCCTTAATTCCGGCCTGAAAAAACACCCCATTAAAAGTGTTTGTAATTCTGCTTTTCATTTTTTGATGCTGTTGGCCCTGGCGAGTGATTGATAGCTTCCCAAACAGGCTCTAGCTGCTGCCACCGCCTCCTCTTCCTCCTCCTCTTCTTCCTCCTCACCCTCCTCCTTCTCCTCCTCCTCTTCCTCCTTCTCCTTCTCCCCCTCTTCTTCTTCCTCCTCCTCTTCTTCTTCCTCCTCTTCCTCCTCCTCTTCTTCCTCCTCACCCTCTTCCTCCTCCTCCTTTTTCTTCTTCCTTCCCCTCTTCTTCTTCTTCTTCCTCCTCTTCCTCCTCCTCCTTCTCCTGCTCCTCTTCCTCCTCCTCTTCTTCTTCCTCCTCTTCCTCCTCTTTCTCCTCCTCCTCTTCTTCTTCCTCCTCTTCCTCCTCTTCTTCTTCCTCCTCCTCTTCCTCCTCCTCCTCATTGAAACTACGCCTGTTTTGGGGGGTGGGGACCGTTTTGGCTTCGATCACACAGGTACAATTGCAAGCAGAAGAGTGAAACATTTTGGAGCAGAAACATTTGCTAACCATTCAGCGTAGCTCCATTAAGCTTTGGGGGTTGTGTGGGAAGCCAATGGCCCAGGAAATACGATGTGGGTATTAGGAAGAATCGATTTAACGGAATGTCGCTCTATCCGAGCAGATAATGTCCTGCAATCAGTGAAGAAATGGAAGCGAATGACAATATGGCCAATCTCCAAATCACCTACAATTGTGTTCCTCAAACCTGGTCACTTTCAGGCAGGTGGACTTCAACTCCCAGAATTCCCCAGACAGCCCTAATGTCTGAAACATGTCTGAAAGCCGTCCAGGCTGAGAAATGCAGGACTTAGATGACCCTTCTGGCCTCTTCCAACTCTATCAGTCATGGCTGGCTGGGGAACTCTGGGAATTGAAGTCCACAAGTTTTAAAGTGTCCAAGGTTGACTTGCATTACCCAGGAATCAAGATTGATTCAAAGACCCCCACACAAGAACCCAACAAACCAAAAACACCCCCCCCCCCCAAGGTCTACGTTGACCACCGAGATCCTGAGCAGCTGCTCTTGTTTTATAAATCTTAAGGCAATTTCTAATATTCAGAAAAAAGATATGTAGCTGGACAGGAACAGGAACACTAGTACTTCTCGATCTAAGCTCATTTGTCCTGGACACATTTTGTTTCATTTTGTCCTTGTGCTTAACACATGCATAATTTAATCGCGATAACAGCAGCTTTGAAGCTAGGAAGCTCTGATCGACAGTGGTGTTTGGGGGGCATTAATCAGAGCCTGCCAGGGAACTGCTTGGCACTGATATAGAGTAGAGCTTTTCAGGGGAACAAGGATTGAAAACACCACCACCAAAATAAGAAACTTCAAAGCTCAAGCCATGCAGAGAAGAGGGGGGAAGAGGTGGGGGAGGAATTCAGGTGCTGCCTGGAGTGATAGAAATGAGGAATGCAAATTTTTAAATTAGATTAACTAACTCAATTATGTTCAATTAACTCCTTGAATTTGTGCATTGAACTGCACCGAAGCTGGGCAGTTGGAGGAGGCAGCAAGTGGCTGAAGGCAGCCACAGTTGTGTGGAAATGTTACACACACTCTCCCGTGTTTGACACGAGTCACTCGCTCAGACGTTGTGGGTCCTTCATCACCGGAGGTTTTTAAAGAAGAAACTGGACAGTCGCTTGTCTGAGATGGATAGGGTCTCCTGCTTGAGCCTCCAAGGTCCCTCCCAGCTTGCTTCTGATTTACACACACACACACAGCTCTGGTCAACAGTTGCAACAGCAACACTTTAAAATTAGGGTTGCAATGGCCCTTGCAAGCCACAAAGCAGATTGTCCAGCCTCTTGTTGTCTTTCTTGGAGGAGAGAATAGACTACCAGAGTTTGGAGGGACCTTGGAGGTCTTCTAGTCCAACCCCCTGCTTAGGCAGTAGACCCTACCACTACTTCAACATCTTATCCAACATCTCCGTAAAAACTTCCAGTGTTGGAGCATTCACAACTTCTGGTGGCAAGCTGTTCCACTGGTTAATTGTTCTAACTGTCATGATATTTCTCCTTAGTTCTACGTTGTTTCTCTCCTTGTTTAATTCCCACCCATTGCTTCTTGTCCTACTCTCAGGTGCTTTGGAGAATAGGTGGACTCCTTCTTCTTTGTGGCAACCCCTGAGTTATTGGAAGGCTGCTATCATGTCTCCCTTGGTCCTTCTTTTCATTAAACTAGCCAGGCCCAGTTCCTACAACCGTTTTTCATAGGTTTTAGCCTCTGGTCCCCTAATCTATCTATCTATCTAGTCAAGTACGTATTGGTGGTATACAGAGATACAATGATGTTTATATACCTGATACTAGTAAGAGAGAAATATTAGGACGGGACGGAAGGCACGCTGGTCCACTTATTCACGCCCCTTACTGACCTCTTAGGAATCGGGAGAGGTCAACAATGGACAGTCCAAGGATAAAGTTTTGGGGGTTCAGTGATGATACTACAGAGTCAGGTAGTGAGTTCCATGCATCAACTACTCGGCTACTAAAGTCGTATTTCCTGCAGTCGAGTTTGGAGCGGTTTACTTTGAGTTTGTATCTTTTGTTGCTCTTGTCTCCACATCTTGAGACTAATTGAGTGGCAGACCTGGAGTAGCTTCTATCCCCCTCAAAGCCGCAAAGTGTTTCCAGCTCTTTTCACAGAACGGGAACATCGAAAGTTGAACGAGAGTTTGGGCATCTTCTAGGCAACGGACCGTCCAGTTTGTTTCTTGTTTGGAAGCCTCCTGTGGTAATGAAGCCCTCCCCAA
The DNA here is from genome assembly GCF_031021105.1 of Erythrolamprus reginae. Taxonomy (NCBI): domain Eukaryota; kingdom Metazoa; phylum Chordata; class Lepidosauria; order Squamata; family Dipsadidae; genus Erythrolamprus; species Erythrolamprus reginae. The sequence goes on from NC_091953.1 coordinate 1,530,068, forward strand.
ATTCAGCCCTGAGCCTCACCTGCTTCCTGCACCTTGAGTCATCCTTGCTTCAGAGACCGAGGGAGAGATGAGAGACAGAGACAGAGACAGACAGACAGACAGATAAGAGAGAAAGAGGGAAAGGACAGAGAGAAAGAAAGAGAAACACACCCAGAGAGAGATATGACACACACAGAGAGAGAATGTGTGTGTGAGAGAGAGAGAGATAAAGAGATTACAGCGAGAAAGAGAGAGAGAGACAGAAACAGACAGATGACAGAGAAGAGAGAGACAGACAGACAGACAAAGATAGAGACAGAGAGGACATAGAGAGAAAGAGAAAGTATGTGTATATGAGAGAGAGAGAGAGAGATAAAGAGATTTGAAAGAGAAAGAGAGAGAGAAAGAGGGAAATGACAGAGAGAAAGACACAGAGAGACAGACAGATGACACAGAGAGAAAATGTGTGTGTGAGAGAGAGAGAGAGAGGGGGGGGACAGAGAGAAAGAAGGAGAGAGAGAGAGAGAGAGAAGAGGCTTGCCAGGCACCCAGCGACCAACCTCTCCGTTGGGAGGAAACCTAATTGCCAGACTCATTAGCCATGAAGACACCGGGAGATAACGACCTGCCAAATAGCATTAAACTCTTCCGAGAGGTTACGAGGATGACGCTGAGGCTGGGGATCTGGCCGGGCCCTCCGGAAACGTGGAGCCAGCCCTGAGTGCCAGCTGCCGAGAGCCGCTAATGGCCCTGGGCCACTCGCATCCCCTGGGCTGGGCGGCTGGCACCGTTGGCACTTTTCATCCTCCGCTCGAGGGGGGGCTAATTGGAGCTGCTGGCGACGCCTCTCGCCAACTGCCCCCTCTGTCCTGCTCTGGCCGTTCAGTGTGTTTGGCTGAGAGTGGGCCAGGTTGCGAGGGTGCCGGGAGTGGGCGTGGGGAATCGCTCCAGAGATGGGCCAGGAAGCCCCTTGGCACAGGGGCCTGGCGTGTGGCAAGCCCTTTCCCGGGCTCAATGCATGCACGCTGGCTTCCGAATGATGCTTTATGCGCGGCAAGGCCAGGATCTAATGCGATAATTGCAGCTCAATCTCGGATCAGCGGGAAGCTGGGAGGCAGTGGCGTCGACAATAGCCGAGCGGGAAGGTCAAATTAGCGGAGGAGCCCTTTCCTTGCATTATGCCATCCGCAGGGGGATTCAGAGAAGCCTGCAATTTTGGGAAGGAGAGGGACCCTCCCAGGTCATCTAGTCCAACCCCCTCTCTTCTGTTGGTGCTTTCATTTGTTTCATACAATAGGATAGGGTGGGATGGGATGGGATAGGATAGGACAGGACAGGATAGGATAGGATAAGGATAGAATAATGATAGGATAGAATAGGATGGGATGGGATGGGATGGTTTGGAATGGATTGAAATAAAATAGAATAGAAATTAGAATGAATCGAATAGAGTAGAATACAATCGAATATAGAATCGAATATAGAATAGAATAGAACAGAAATTAGATTCTGAGTCAGGTGCCAAGCAGTTGGATTTTGATCACGTGACCACAAGGCAATTGCAACGGACATTAAGTGTGATGTCATAAGTCCCTTTTTTCGGTTTCGTTTTAACTTTGGTCACTAAGTGAACTGTTGTAAATTTAGGACTACTGTACATTCCTCCCCACCAGGAGTCCCTTAGTGAGGGAGATAAATGATTTCTGAATGAATGAATGAATGAACGAACGAATGAATGAATCCTTCCTTCCATCCTGTCTGTCTTTCTCTGTCTTTTCCTTCCTTCTTCCTCCTTCCCTCCATCTTTCAACCTCCTTCCTTCCTTCCTTCCATCTTCTCTCCCTCTTTCAACCTTTCTTCTTCCTTCCTCCTTTCCTGACTCTCTCTTTCTCTGTCTTTTATTTTTTCCTTCTTTCCTTCCACCTTCCCTCCCTCTTTCAGCCTTTCTTCTTCCTTCCTTCCTCCCTCTCTCCTTCCTTCCTGTCTACCTCTTTCTCTGTCTTTCCTTCCTTCCACCTACCCTCTCTCCTCTTTCTCCTTCCCTCCTTTGTATGTTTTTCTGCCTTCTTCCTTCCCTCCTTCTTTCAATCTTCCTTCCTTCTTTTCTCGCTCCTTTCAACCTACTTTCCTTCTTTCATTCATTCATTCATTCACCCATTCATTCTTTCTTTCATTCATTCATTCTCTACTAAACAACTATTTCCCTCAACACTGTCAAACTTTTTACTAAGTCTGCACTTCTATTTCTACTAGTTTTTCTCATCATTCCTATCATCCTTTTCCTCCCACTCAGGACTGTATGACTGTCACTTGTTGCTTGTATCCTAAGATTTTTATTAATATTGATTGTTCCTTCATCACTTATTTGACCCCTATGACCATCATTAAGTGTTGCACCACATGATTCTTGACAAATCTATATTTTCTTTTATGTCCACTGAGAGCATCTGCACCAAGACAAATTCCTTGTGTGTCCAATCAAATAAAGAATTATTTTCTATTCTATTCTGGCTTGGATTTTATCTTCTCCATCACAGATACATTGGTTAAGATTGGGACACTCAACCGGTCCACCATCTGAGATATTTCCCGAGTTTTTAGTCGTGGGATTGGAGTCCTCCTGGAGCGTCTCCAATCTTCCATTTATTTTCCCATCTATTTGCAAAATCTTCTTGTTTGTGGCGGGTGCTGTTTGAAGCTCAAACAATACAATACAACGCTAGAGCGTGTGCTCGCACAAATTGTGTTCTCTTCGAGGAGTATAATAGAAGTCGCCATCAATTGTTATGATTTTTCCCCTCCGAGTCGGCTCCCCTCTAACAATGCAATTTTGCACAGTAGAAGAGAGATAAAAATCTTCTCTCTCTCTCTCTTTTTTTGCTAGATGCAGCTCAACAGAGCCATTGATCTGGGCCACACAAGAGAATTGTCCCTGGCTGGGGGGAAATGGATTTGTGACCTCAGAATCACACTTCCCGTTGCCGAGGGTGGACTTATGGGAACTGGGGATGGTGGGTTTTTGACGCCTTGACTTCTCTTCCACCACTGGAAGGAGCCAGGCCAGAAAGGAAAGGAGGCTCCTCCTTCACGGGGGATTTAAATTGTATGATTTTGTGTACTGTTTTTATGTTTTATTCATTTTTTACTCTTAACATTGTCCAGAGTCCTTTTTGAAGTAGATGGGCAGTTTTCAAAAAGCTAGATAAATAAATACAGTGGATGGATGGATGGACAGACGGATGGACGGACGGACGGACGGACGGACGGACAGACAGACAGACAGACAGACAGACAGACAGATAAATGATAGGTTGATGGTTGGAGATGATGGATGAATGGATGGATAGGGAGGAAGGGAGGGAAGATAGGTGGATAGTTAAATAGTTGATAGATGATAGATAGATGGATTGATAGATAGATAGATAGATAGATAGATAGATAGATAGATAGATAGATAGATTGATGGATGGATGGATGGATGGATGGATGGATGGATAGATAGATTAGATGGATGGATGGATGGATGGATGGATAGATAGATAGATAGATAGATAGATAGATAGATAGATAGATAGATAGATAGATAGATAGATAGATAGATAGATTAGATAGAGGGATGGAAAGGATGACAGACAGATCGAGGATGATGATAAATGGAATGATGGATGTATAGGGAGGGAGGGAGAGGATAGATAGATGGATAGATGGATAGATAGATAGACAGACCATAGATTAGAGAGAAACAGAGAGATAATAGATAAGAGAAAGCAAGAGAGGTGAAAGAGAGAGAGAGAGAGGTAGAGAAATAAACAGTCAGACAGACAGGGACAGATATAGACAAGAGAGAGTAAGAGAGACATGTTTTTAAGTGAATCTTTTGGTCTTTAAATGAATCCAATTCTCCCCATTGACTTTGCTGGGCAGCTGGGAAGGTCGCAAATGGTGACCACATGAAGACACCACAACCCTCCTGTATATCTACCAGTTGCCAAATGCCTAAGCTCTGATCCCATAATTGTGGGGATGCTGCAACAGGTCATAAGTGAAAGAACCAGTCATAGCTCACTTTTTTCAATGCAGCTGTAACTTTCATTAGTAAACAAACAGTTGCAAGTCAAGGACCACCTCCTTATATATCTGTCCAGAACAGCTGCCTTATCAGATTGAACTGACAAACCTTTTTATTGGGTTGCAAAATTCCACATGGCCACTAGGGGTGGGAGTGAGTGAGTTTGTATGTGTGTGTGGCTTTGCTGCCCTCTGATGGTCGAGTTGAGTTTTGCAGCCTAGACAGGTCCGCCAAGGTAGCTTTTGGGTAAGTGAATACCCAGTTACTCCCTGGAGCAACTACCGGTTGTAATTTATGCAATGCCCCCCCCCCCCCTTCTTTGCATTGCAGGAAAGAGTATTTGTATACCTCCTGGATGAGGAAGCCCGTTTGACGTGCAGCGATCCACCCCATGACTTCCCACAAGAGGGCCGGCTCAGGTGAGGCTCAGCTTGGTGCACAACTACACCTGTAAATGCGTGGAGGGACCGTTGTGTCGAAGGATGGGTGGGTGGTTTCTTTGGAGAAGAGGAAAGACCTGGATCTCTGTCTGTCATTTTAGTGTGTAAAGCTTTCGGAACACTTGAAGATGGGGAAGGGACTACAATTCCCAGAATTCCCCAGCTGTGCTGGCCTGGGGAATTCTGGGAGTTGACGTCTCCGCTTCTTAAACTAGCTAAGATTGAGAAATATTTCTGATTCTTTTGGACTAGTAAATTGCTGCCTTTTGCAATTGACTGATGGTGAATGTGTCAATGCTGATGGTATTCAAGTGGAACTCCAAATGTTTTTGGGATTGCACCCAAGACTGTTGTTGCTGCTGTTGTTGTTATGGTAGGTTGCACAATCAGCTGAATGTTCACCTTGGATTTGGCCTTTCTGCCTACCCACTCCTTCCCAAGGACTTGGGGTGTTGGATTGTGTTACAACCACGGGTGGGCTGTTGCCCGGTATGCCTGGGATCGCCATTCCAGTAGCGGAAACGGCCATGCGTGTACTTCTGTGCATCCCCACCGCGTGCCTGCATTCTCCACTGCGCCCCTGCGCGAGATTTTGGTTCCACGCATGTGCGGAAGCAAAGAAATCAGCGCACCATTGAATGACTTGCCAATCCAGTGTGGTTCAGCCGCATAAAGAGCTGATAGATAAATTAGTGAAGATTGGACTTAATCCCTGGATATTTCAGTGGATTTGCAGCTGGCTGAAGCGTAGACATCAGAGGGTTGTTGTTAATGGCGAGTATTCTGAGCAGAGCCTGGTTACAAGCGGTGTGCCACAAGGGTCTGTTCTGGGTCCTATTCTTTTTAATATGTTTGTGAGTGACATAAAGGAAGGTTTGGTAGGGAAGGTTTGCCTATTTGCCGATGATTCTAAAGTGTGCAATAGGGTTGATATTCCTGGAGGCACCTGCAATATGGTAAATGATTTAGCTTTACTAGATAAATGGTCAAAGCAATGGAAACTGCAGTTTAATGTTTCCAAATGTAAAATAATGCACTTGGGGAAAAGGAATCCTCAATCTGAGTATTGTATTGGCAGTTCTGTGTTAGCAAATACTTCAGAAGAAAAGGATTTAGGGGTCGTGATTTCTGACAGTCTCAAAATGGGTGAACAGTGCAGTCAGGCGGTAGGGAAAGCAAGTAGGATGCTTGGCTGCATAGCTAGAGGTATAACAAGCAGGAAGAGGGAGATTGTGATCCCGCTGTATAGAGCGCTGGTGAGACCACATTTGGAATAATGCTGTGTCCAGTTCTGGAGACCTCACCTACAAAAAGAGATGAATCAAATTGAACGGGTCCAATTGAAGTTTGGAATAACGGACTTCCGGTTTGCCCGTTGTGCTGTGTTTTTGCACTCCAGGGCTTCAGGGAAGCGAAACGGCCTTTCCCAAGGCCAAAAATCAGTTGGCCAGCACGCGCACTGGAGCTGAGATAGGGCAATGTCTCGCGTTGGTTCCACAAGCCATCTGTGGGACCTGTGTCATAGGTTCGCCATCACGGGTATAGTGCAATCTTAAGGCAATATCAGGGGGTTTTCAATTCAATCATATAGAACATAGCAACATGATGGCTGAAAAAGACCTCCTGGTCCATCTAGTCTGCCCTTATACTATTTCCTGTATTTTATCTTAGGATGGATCTATGTTTATCCCAGGCATGTTTCAATTCATTTCCTGTGGATTGACCAACCACGTCTGCTGGAAATTTGTTCCAAGCATCTACTACGTGAAGTGTTCTGTCGGGCCCAATTAATTATCAGTAATTAATCCACCATAAAGACTCAAAAGCAAAACCACTATGTATGTTTGTCTATTTACAAAGAAACATGTTGGAAACAACAATGAAATCAGAAGAATGTCAGTCCAACTGCCAAAAGTCCACTGTTATCAGCACAATTCATAACAAGTGTCCACCATAAAATCATAAATTCAAGTCATTCATTCTCGGCATTGACAGGTACTCACAAATACCCCCAAAAACCTGGATTTCAGGACTGCAGGAGGATTTAAGAGAGAGGCTTTGGGGCTGCTAGTTCTTTCTCTCCATATAGGAATGTTGAATTTCTGCAGGGAGGTTTCCCATCCTCCTCCCTTTTATACTCTCAGTGTTGACAAGCTGCACATAAAAGTATTCAACACCTAGATCTACATCGCCGGAGATATTCTTGTCTCCCTCGCACTCTTCTTACCCTTGTGTCTCATAGGGGGTCCACAATATCTCCCTCCTCATCTGACTCCACCATTAGCACAGCTGGGGGTTCTGCAGTCTCTGGAAGTTCCCCAGGCCCTCCCTTTCCCTTTCTCTGGTAAACACACTGGCCTATGATACCCAATTGAACCCGGCTCATCCTCCTCAAAGTCCATGACCGAAGGAGCCGGATGCGAGCCAACCACAACAGGAAGGATGGGTGTTTTTGTTTTATTTTTATAGTTTTCTTACGTGCACCGAAGGCGGCATTTCTTTCTGTCGTACGAGGTGCAAAGACAGTAAAGTCAACGAACTAAGCTGGCTCCCCTGCCTGTCCAGCCTCGCCTCTGTTTTCGTGCAGAATAAAGAGATTTTCTGCACGGGGGATGATTTGCCAACCTCTCCACTGGAGGCTTGGCGGCCGCTCTATAGCTGGCGAATTAACTCGCCCGAGGTTGGTTAATCAGTGGCAGGAAGGGTGGCAGTTAAACTATAATTGTCCTTAGGGAGCCCAGCTGTGGCCTTGGCACTGGCTAAACCCTTTGCTGGCACTCTGCTCGCTCTCAGGGGCATTGAGGAGATGAACGTGCGGACTTCAACTACGAGAATTCCTCAGTCGGTCCTGAATTGTAAGATAACGTCTGGAGGACAGAAGGAAAAGGGGGGACATGATAGAAACATTTAAATATGTTAAAGCAGTGTTTCTCAACCTTGGCCATTTGAAGATGTGTGGACTTCAATTCCCAGAATTCCCCAGCCAGCAACGCTGGCTGGGGAATTCTGGGAGTTGAAGTCCACACAACTTCAAACAGCCAAGGTTGAGAAACACTGTGTTAAAGGGTTAAATAAAGTTCAGGAGGGTTTAAGTGTTTTTAATAGGAAAGTGAACCCAAGAACAAGGGGACACAATCTGAGGTGAGTTTGGGGAAAGATCAGAGGCAACGCGAGAAAATATTATTTGACTGAAAGAGGAGTAGATGCTTGGAACAAACTTCCAGCAGGCGTGTTTGGTCAATCCACAGGAACTGAATGTAAACATGCCTGGGATAAACACAGATCCATCCTAAGATAAAATACAGGAAATAGTAGAAGGGCAGACGAGATGGACCATGGGGTCTTTTTCTGCCGTCAGTCTTCTATGTTTCTATGTTTCTAAGAGCTGGAAGGGACCCCAAAGATCGTGCTTGGTAGTCCATTGGTCTGGAATGGTACGATGTCCTGCTAGAAACATGAAAATCTAGAAGATTGACGGCAGAAAAAGACCTCCTAGTCCATCTCGTCTGCCCTTCCACTATTTCCTTTATTTTATCTTAGGATGGATCTATGTTTATCCCAGGCATGTTTAAATTCAGTTCCTGTGGTTTGACCAACCACGCCTGCTGGAAATTTGTTCCAAGCATCTACTCCTCTTTCAGTCAAATAATATTTTCTCACGTTGCTTCTGATCTTTCCCCCAACTAACCTCAGATTGTGGCCCCTTGTTCTTGGGTTCACTTTCCTATTAAAAACACTTCCCTCCTGAACCCTATTTAACCCTTTAACATATTTAAATGTTTCAATCTTGTCCCCCCTTTCCCTTCTGTCCTCCAGACTAGAAAGATGGAGTCCATGAAGTCTTTCCTGATAGGTTTGATGCTTAAGACCTTCCACCCTTTTTGTAGCCCATCTCTGGACCCATTCAGTTTGATCAATATCTTTTAGTAGGTGAGGTCTCCAAAACTGGACACAGTATTGTTCCAAATGTTGTCTCACCAGCGCTCTATACAGCGGGAGCACAATCTCCCTCTTCCTGCTTGTGATACCTCTAGCTATGCTAGAGCCGGGGGTTCATCTAGAAGTCCTCGAAGGTCCCTTCCAACTCTGTAATTCTGTGCAGAGATAAAAATTATTATTGTTGTTGTTGTTGTTGTTGTTGTTGTTGTTGTTGTTGTTATTATTATTATTATTATTATTATTATTATTATTATTATTATTTAGATTGGTATGCTGCCCCTCTCTGTAGACTCGGGCGGCTCACAAAATAGATACAAACATAAGCATGTAGCACAAATCTAATAATTTAAAATATAACTGAAAAACCCTAATGTAATACGCAATCATACAGTCCAATCTCACCATACATTACAGTTATTGGTCAGAGTTAAAAATAGTTTAAAACCTCATGCGCGCCCATGTGCCCTTGCAAGATCTTGCTTCCTGCACAAGCCAAGCCGAAGGGACGAGCCGGATTCGCTTAACGACGGTGTGACCAAGGTTTAGGAACTGTGGCGATTCTTTTAACGGTGGGGTAGGGAAGGGTCATAAAAGGGACTAAAACTCACTGGACAAATGTCCAACTTTAGCAACGTAAATTACGCGGTCGTAAAGCGAAGACTGCCTGTACTTGCAACCAGGGGACCAGCCTGCGTCATCTCCAAACAGCCCCAACCCATGTACACAGGACCCCCCCACCTGGTATCCACCTGCCCCCACCCGGCATGGCTTCCATCTATGGCCGGGGCCATTAAACGCCCAGGAGGCCTAAGTGGCTTTTGAGCAAACAGCCTGCAAAAAAAAGAGGTCATAAATTCCTATTTGCGCTGGGTTGTAAAAGGCCTCCTGGAGTTCTTGGAAGTCAGCAAATATTTGCTCCTGGACGATGTGGCAAGGATGCGCCCGGATGGCAGGTGTCCCCACAGAGGCCGGAAGGAGGAGGAAGAGGAGGAGGAGGGGTGGCAATGCCCGGCCTTTCTTTCCAGCCTCTGCTGCATGGGGGCATTCTGGAGGGATTCTGGGAGTTGAAGTCTTGAAGGGGCTGAGAATCCCCCTGCACCTGGGCAGGAACAGAGCCCAAAGGTACAAGGATAGGATAGGATAGAATTTGGGGAACAGAATAGAACAGAACAGAATAATATTGGAATGAAGAATGGAATAGGACTAGACCAGAATGGAATAGAATAGAATAGAATAGAATAATATTGGAATGAAGAATGGAATGAAGAATGGAATAGGACTAGACCAGAATGGAATAGAATAGAATAGAATAGAATAATATTGGAATGAAGAATGGAATGAAGAATGGAATAGGACTAGACCAGAATGGAATAGAATAGAATAGAATAGAATAATATTGGAATGAAGAATGGAATGAAGAATGGAATAGGACTAGACCAGAATGGAATAGAATAGAATAGAATAGAATAATATTGGAATGAAGAATGGAATGAAGAATGGAATAGGACTAGACCAGAATGGAATAGAATAGACTAGACTAGAATAGAATAGAATAGAATAATATTGGAATGAAGAATGGAATAGAAATAGAATAGAATAGAATGGAATAGACTAGAATAGAATAGAATAGAACAGAACAGAACAGAATAGAATAATATTGGAATGAAGAATGGAATAGGACTAGACCAGAATGGAATAGAATAGACTAAAATAGAATAGAATAGAATAATATTGGAATGAAGAATGGAATAGAAATAGAATAGAATAGAATGGAATAGACTAGAATAGAATAGAACAGAACAGAATAGAATAATATTGGAATGAAGAATGGAATAGGACTAGACCAGAATGGAATAGAATAGACTAGAATAGAATAGACTAGAATAGAATAGACTAGAATAGAATAGACTAGAATAGAATAATATTGGAATGAAGAATGGAATAGAAATAGAATAGAATGGAATAGACTAGAATAGAATAGAATAGAACAGAACAGAACAGAATAGAATAATATTGGAATGAAGAATGGAATAGGACTAGACTAGACTAGAAGAGAATAGAATAGACTAGAATAGAATGGAATACAATAATATTGGAATGAAGAATGGAATAGAAATAGAATAGAATAACTTTACAGCGGCAAGGACTTGCTTAACAAGTAAACAGCGCTGGAGAGACCCCATTTGGAATAATACTGTGTTCAGTTCTGGAGACCTCACCTACAAAAGGATATGGATCAAATTGAACGGGTCCAAAGACGGGCTACAAGAATGGTGGAAGGTCTTAAGCATAAAACGTATCAGGAAAGACTTCATGAACTCCATCTGTATAGTCTGGAGGACAGAAGGAAAAGGGGGGACACGATCGAAACATTTAAATATGTTAAAAGGTTAAATAAGGTCCAGGAGGGAAGTGTTTTCAATAGGAAAGTGAATAGAAGAACAAGGGGACACAATCTGAGGTGAGTTGGGGGAAAGATCAGAAGCAACGTGAGAAAATATGATTTGACTGAAAGAAGTAGTAGATCCTTGGAACAAACTCCCAGCAGACGTGGTTGGTAAATCCACAGGAACTGAATGTAAACATGCCTGGGATAAACATAGATTCATCCTAAGATAAAATACAGGAAATAGTATAAGGGCAGAGTAGATGGACCATGAGGTCTTTTTCTGCTGTCAGTCTTCTATGTTTCTATGTTTCTAACCATGGCTTGAAAGGTCGTCAGATGGGGCAAACTCTGACTTAACAAATATCTCACTTAGGTGCAAGGGTATGGGGCTCCACCATGGTTGTAAAACAAGGACTCCCTGTATTTTTGTACTCAGACCCCCCACCTTTAATACCTGCTTTGCAATGTTCTAGGTGAGGTGCATCCTCCTGCCCCCCCCCCCCCCGCCACGGAAAGGGGCTTTCAAAGTCACAGCAGGGGGGGGGGCTCCGTGCCACTTACTCCTTCACTTTGGGGGTAATTGCCGCTTTCGGTGGGCGGTCAGAAAAGTGGGTAATTGCTCCCTGGGAGAGGTGGGCCGCCCCATTTCTCCACCAGCCAACAAAAGGCTCCTGTCGGGAATAATAGCAACAAATTAAAAGAGAGAGCGAGAGTCAATTGGTTTGTCATTTTTACAAGCAGGGAGGAAAAGGTTTGAAAAATGCAGGTTTTTTACATGTGTGTGTGTGTGTGGAAAGAGAGAGAGAGAGAGCTTAGAGAGAGATTAGAGAGAGAGAGAGAGAGACAGAGAGACAGACTAGATGGATGGATGGATGATAGGTAGGTGGGTAGGTAGGTAGGTAGGTAGGTAGATTAGATAGATTAGATGGTAGATAGGTAGATAGGTAGATAGGTAGATAGATTAGATAGATACATAGATAGATAGAGAGAGAGAGAGAGAGAGAGAGAGATTAGATAGATAGATAGATAGATAGATAGATAGATAGATAGATAGATAGATAGATAGATAGATAGATAGGTAGGTAGGTAGGTAGGTAGGTAGGTAGGTAGGTAGATAGGTAGATAGGTAGATAGATTAGATAGATTAGATAGATTAGATAGATACATAGAGAGAGAGAGAGAGAGATTAGATAGATAGATAGATTAGATAGATAGGTAGATAGGTAGATAGGTAGATAAATAGATAGGTAGATAGGTAGATAAATAGAGAGGTAGATAGGTAGATAGATTAGATAGATACATAGATAGATAGATAGATAGATAGATGGATGGATGGATGGATGGATGGATGGATGGATGGATGGATGGATGGATGGATGGATGGATGGATAGAGAGAGAGAGAGAGATTAGATAGATAGATAGATAGATAGATAGATACATAGATAGATAGATACATAGAGAGAGAGAGAGAGAGAGAGAGATTAAATAGATAGATACATAGATACATAGATAGATAGATATTTTTTCTATCCAGTGTGTGTGTGTGTTTGTAAAATATTTTTGCTGATAGAAAAGAAAGGGAGACTAGTATAGATATATTTCAAGCTATTTTGCTCTCATCAGCTAGCCATACCCTTACCAGAATTTATAATACTTGTATTAATAATATCCCCCCCCCCCCCATATTTGGGTATACCAGGGCAATTCGACGAAAAAACATATAACTCTTCCCTGGTACAAGCTGAGAGGATGAGAGCCTTTGGCCTAGAGGTTAAAGCTACTGCCTTACATGCAGACTGCACAGGTTCAAATCCCAGTAAGGGTATGGCTAGCTGATGAGAGCAAAATATCTTGAAATATGTCTATACTAGTCTCCCTTCCTTTTCATTATCAGCAAAAATATGTTACTTACTTACATACATACACACATAAAAATGCATGGCTAGTAAATGTGGTGGGGTCATTTGGAAGATTTTGAGTGGGGAGGGGGTTGAAAATCATTATGGATGATTCATATGCCTGTGCACACACACACACACACGTCTCCCACTGTTCACCGCATTGAGTGTTTCATATATTTCGTCTTGGGTTTAGCTGCGTGCTGAGCCACCATTAATTGCAGCCACAAAGGACATCAGACGGAACCAAACACAAATTGGAAAACAAAGATCGGCATGAAAAAAAATGCGGAGCCCTCACCAGAGTTTCTGCTTCTCCACGCAAGATATTTTCTCCCCTAGAAACGAAATAGTCTGTGGCTGGTGGAGCGGTAGAGTTTTGTTTTTCGTCTCCTTGCCTTGAAAACTCCTGAGGAAGTGTTGCTTAACCTTGGTAACTGTAAGAGAGGGGGACTACAACTCCCAGGATTCCCCAGCCAGGATTTTATTTTATTTTTATTTGTTTTGTCCAATACACAGCAATACACAATGAGGGTTATAGAGGATATAATCAGGTAGAATGTATTAAAGGGGGAAGAATAGAGGAGAAAATAAAGGAGTGAAATGTAACTATGAAAGAATAGCAGAAAAAAGTTATAGGTATAGAAGAGAAGATATAAGACAGACATTAGGACAGGGGATGGAAGGCACCCTGGTGCACTTACTGACCTCTTAGGAACTTGGTGAGGTCAACCGTGGATAGTCTAAGGATAAAGTGTTGGGGGTTTGGGGATGATACTACAGAGTCCGGTAGTGAATTCCACACTTCGACAACTCAATTACTAAATTTGTATTTTTTACAGTCAAGTTTGGAGTGGTTAATATTAAGCTTGTATCTGTTGTGTGCTCTTGTGTTGTTGTGGTTGAAGCTGAAGTAGTCTTTGACAGGCAGGACGTTGCAGCATATGATCTTGTGGACAATACTTGGATCATGTATAAGGCGTCGTAGTTAAAATGGTGGACTGCATATGCGCACGAAGCAAATATATGAAAAATTGAAGAGAAAAGATGGCAGGGCCCCTAGGACTGGCACCTTAGCGGCTGTGCACAAATTGCGCAATCTGGCGGCTGCTACCCATGCACCGTCCCCTCACATACTGGTAACAACCACTACTGAATCAAACCCTCTTTTCCAGCCAACAGACCCAGTGAAGGACTGCAAAAGATTTTACTACTGCACTGTGGGTGTGGCTTATTTGCGGGTGTGGCTTGCTGGCCATGTGACCAGGTGGGAGTGGCTTGACAAACGTGTGACCAGGGGGTGGCTTAAAGGTCATGTGACTGGCTTAAAAGTGGCCAACTTGCCGTCACTCACGTCAAGGGTTTGGGTTAGGGTGCCTGGCCTCTCCTCGCCTCAAAGAAATGCAATTTCCTGATCTATTTATTTATTTGTTTGTTTGTTTGTTTGTTTATTTGTTTGATTTGTATGCCGCCCCTCTCTGTAGACTCGTATATTTACCCAAAATATATACTTCAATTCTATGTACACTGCTCAAAAAAATAAAGGGGAACCCTTAAACAACAGAATATAACTCCAAGTAAATCAAACTTCTGTGAAATCAAACTGTCCACTTAGGAAGCGACACTGATTGACAATCAATTTCACCTGCTGTTGTGCACATTCAACTTTGCACAGAACAAAGTATTCAACCAGGATATTTCATTCATTCTTAGGATGTGTTCTTTGAGTGTTCCCTTTATTTTTTTTGAGCAGTATATCTATGCCATCTGTGTACATATATATTATGCACAGGCACACAAAAATATACATGATCTACATAAAGTGTATGTACACACACACACTCAAAGCTCTTCTAAAATTATACACATTCAACCTCATTTATGGTGAAAGTAAAAACAAACCCAGAGACCAGAAGGGGAAAAAAGAAAAGAAATTCAAAATTTCTCTACTGCTTCTGCGTACCTGACCGTACCTGTAGGAGCCCATCACTGAACAGACCCCCTCCCCAAATTTAGAGCCCAACCCATTGGCTCCTCGCCGGATCGATTTCCCAGGCCCGTTTCCCACCGCGAGCCCGTTCCCTCCATAAAAACGTTTCCTCCGCTAAACCATGTGCGCACCTCGCATTCAGGTATCCATGGGGCCGCGGGTTGCGGTGCACAATCGCACAATCGGGTGGGGAGAAAACAAGAAGGAAATGTCAGGGGTGGACAAGCTGCTGTGGGAGAGGAAGGCGGGCTCTGCAGGCGTGTGGAAGGAAAACGAAATGTCAAGGGCTCGGCAGCATGGTTTTCTATAGAGGGGTCTCGCTTCGGAATCATAGCAACGGGCTGAGATTCTTTCGGAGTCATTTATTCCGCCAAACTTACCGAGCTGTGCGTGTTCGACACAAAGGAACTTTGGCTCGAACAAAAGTAAGACGCAAATGCGTTCAAAGCCGCCACTTAAGGCAATCAAGGATGTCGATTCAGGCCTCCAACTCCACCAAGCAGCCCAGGGCAAGGGTGGCTAGCTAGCTCTTGGCCCCTGTCCTGGGGGTGGAGGGGCTGGGGAGGGAGGGAGGGCTGGGGGGGAAGGCAGGGCCTTTAGCCGAGCTGCTTTCGTTCTGGCCTTTCTTCCCCTGCTCTTGTGTGTTTTGATATTCTGGTGTTCTTTGTCATTGGGAGAAGCTGAGAGTCTATCCATATTTGTGGCAGGGGGAGGGAGGGAGGGAGGGAGAAGATAATAGCAATAGCAACAGCATTTAGACTTATATACCACTTCACAGGGCTTCACAGCCTTCTCTAAGCGGCTGACAAAATCCACATCTTGCCCGCAACTATCTGGGTCCCTCATTTTACCCACCTTGGAAGGATGCAAGGCTGAGTCAACCTTCAGCCAGTGGGGAGATTTGAACTGCTGAACTACAGCTAGCAGAGAGATGAAAGAGAAAGAAAGAGAGGGAGGGAGGGAGAGAGAGAGAGAAAGAAAGAAAGAAGAGAGAAAGAAAGAAAGAGAGGGAGGAGGAGGGAGGGAGGGAGGGAGGGTTGGAGGAGAGAGAGAAAGAAAGAAAGAAGAGAGCAAGCAAGCAAGAAAAAAGAAAGAAAGAAAGCTAGATAAATAGCTAGAGAGAGAGAGATGATAGGGAAAGAAAGAAAGAAAAAGAAAAAAGAAAGATAGCTAGCTAACTAGATGTAGATAGATATGATAGAGAGATAGAGAGAGAGATAGGTAGAGAGAGAGATGGATAGAGAAATAGCAATAGAAATGGCATTTAGACTTATATGCCGCTTCATAGCGCTTCACAGCCTTCTCTAAGCGGTTGACAAAATCAGCCTCTTGCCCCCAACAATCTGGGTCCTCACTTTACCGACCTCGGAAGGAGGGAAGGCTGAGCCAACCTGGAGCCTCCTGAGATTCGATCTGCCAAACAGCAGAGGTAGCCTGCAGTGCTGCACTCTAACCACTGTGCCACCCAGCCTCTATCATGAGATACAGCAGCTTCAGCTTTGCAAGGGCACCGGATAACACGCGTGCCATCCCATGACGTCATGGCTCTGATGACATCATGGTGTCCGCCAGGCACCTCAGTCTGGCTTATCTCCAAAGTCTGAGCGAGGACTCCAGCCGGCTGAGACTTTTGGATCTCCTCCAGGGCCTTCAGCCTCGCCCCTCTCGCTGAGTTGGATTGAATGGCTTTCCATCGGTTTGTTTCTATTCATATCCCACTGGTGTTGTTTTCACAAATAGCTCCAGGCGTTTTTGATCCCACCTAAGCCGCCTCCCTGCTCCTGGGTTCCCCACAAACAACAACCCTGTGAGGTGCGTTGTTGGGTTGAGAGGGAGGGAGGGAAGACAGACAGACAGACTTACGGAGGCCCAAGGCCACTCAGCTGGCTTTCGTGCCTGAAATGGAACTAGAATCCACTCTCTGCTGGCGACTGGCCTGAAGTCACCCACCCAGCTTCCGTGCCTAAAGTGGGACTAGAACTCACCGTCTCCTGGTGATTGGACTATCCTGCTGGCTTTCACCGCTAAAGCAGAGCTAGAATTCACCATTTCCTAGCGATTGGCCCAAAGGCACCCAGTCTCCTTTTGTGCCTAGGATGGGACTAGAACTAGAACTCATTGTCTCCTGGTGATGGCACTAGAACTAGAACTAGGATGGGACTAGAACTAGGATGGGGCTAGAACTAGAACTCACCCTCTCCTGGTGATTGGCCCAAAACCACCCAGTCGCCTTTTGTGCCTAAGGTGAGACTAGAACTCACCATCTCCGGCTGATTGGCCTAAAGCCACCCAGCCAATTTTTGTGCCTAAAGAGGGACTAGAACTCACCTCCTAAGCATTTAACCAAGATGGCGTTGCACCCCTTTAAAAATAGGGGTGCAGAATTTCCCAGGGCTCAAAGGCCACACCAGCAGATGTGTCTAAGAGGCGGAATTTTCAGAAAGGAATTTTGTACGAATTAATGGACCTCTTTGGCTTTTAACGTCTATTAATCCTCCAAGGCAGGAGGGGGGGGAGCCCATGTTTGTCCCCAGGAGATTAAAAAAGAAAAAAAGAAAGGAGGCCGTGCCAGATGGGGGGTTGCACCCTGCTTTAAAACCCTGGTATTGTGCCATAAAATAAACATTAAGGCTCATCAGTCAAGATAAAAAAAGACCTTTAAAGCCCAATGCATTATCTGTGTGATAAAAGGAGAGGACGCAGGTCAAATATTAACTTTTCACCAAAGGGAGATTTTCTTGCCTTTTGCAATGTTGGGTGTCTGGCACTGGAGGCTTTTTAAAAAGGACAGCTGTTGTCTGGAATGGTAGTAGGGTCTCCTGCTCGACTCAGGGGGTTGGACTAGAAGACCTCCAGGATCCCATCCCACTCTGTGGTTCTGTTCTTCACAGGACGGATGGACTCCTCAGACCTTGGTTCTGCCCTCCGCTTCCTGTTTCTATGGCCTTCTCTCCCTATTGATCAATGGGATCTGGGAGCTGTTCAGAAACCCATGGTGCTGAAATCAATTCCACAACTAAAACGTTTCTAGAGAAGAGAAGGGGGAGAGAATGGAATGGAGAGGAGAGAGGAGAAGAGAAGAGAAGAGAAGAGAAGGAAAGAATAGGGTAGGGTATGGTAGGATAGAGTAGGATAGAGTAGGATAGAGTAAGATAGATAAGATACAGTAGAAGGGAGAGAAGTGGAGGGGAAGAAAGAAAAGAGAAGGATAAAGAGAAGGATAGAATAGAGTAGAAAAGAACAGAATAGAATAAAAAGAGAAGAGGAATAGAATAGAATAGAATAGAACTCTTTATTGGCTAAGTGTGATTGGACCCACAAGCAACTTGTCTTTGGTGCAGATGCTCTCAGTGTACATAAAAAAAGATACGTTTGTCAAGAGTCAGGTGGTACAACACTTAATGATCGTCATAGTGGTCAAGTAAGCAATGAGGAAACAATTTTAATAAAAAAATTAAGGATACAGGCAACAAGTTACAGTTATACAGTCATAAGTGGGAGGAAGTGGGTAATAGGAAGGATGAGAAAAACCTAGTAGTAATAGTAGTGCAGACTTAGTGAATAGTTTGACAGTTGAGGGTGTCATTTATTTAGCAGAGTGATGGCGTCCTATTCTATTCTATTCTAAAACATTCCCATTTGGCCATTTGCTTCAGAATAGAGCTGAATGGGACTTTGGAGGTCTCCTAGTCCAGCTCCCTGCTCAATCAGGAGACCATCTAGCACATTGGCTCATCACAAGAGTCACCCTTAAATAGCCAAAAGGCGTGACCAAGTGTTGTAGAGATCTATTCACGCAGAGACCTCCTCCTGCTCAGCCACTCCTGCCTGCTAATACTTCTACGCACCCTAGCATCAAGACTCTTCTCCTGAGTCACTCATGGGCACCTGGTTGGCTTTCAGCCTCTGACCCCCATATCCTCTCCGCCCTCCTCACTATCAGACTCGGGTGCAAAATACACTGGCCTAGGATACCAAGACACACACATTTCTTGATCCTCAGAATCCGTGATCAGCTGCACAGGCCCCACCTGATGATGTTCCCTAGTTGGGCCATGAAATGTCTGCCAGAAAACAACCCATCAGAGAGAACTAAGAACCCCACCGTCCTCCTCCTCCTCCTCCCTGCAAACCTCCCTCCCTTATAACACTGGTGATGTTCCCTAGTTGGGTCTGCAAGAAGGCCTCCCTTCCATCCTGAGCTACAAATATCCTCCCCTATTGGTTCCTACTCATTCCTCTCTCTGTACTTGAGCACCTCCTGATGGCAGCTTTGGCAGCCAAGACGGATTCCGCACTCTGCCGATGCGATCATAAATGCATCACATTACAGTGGTGTAAACCTGAAGTATGCCAGGAAGCTGTGCCAAGGTCCTCACGGCCGTGGTTGCCACCTGCTTTTCCATCAGGATCTGCAAAGTCCGGGAGAATTACTTGGGGCACACAATAAACTGCAGTTTAATGTTTCCAAATGTAAAATAATGCACTTGGGGAAAAGGAATCCTCAATCTGAGTCTTGTATTGGCAGTTCTGTGTTAGCAAAAACTTCAGAAGAGAAGGATTTAGGGGTAGTGATTTCTGACAGTCTCAAAATGGGTGAGCAGTGTGGTCGGGCGGTAGGAAAAGCAGGTAGGATGCTTGGCTGCATAGCTAGAGGTATAACAAGCAGGAAGAGGGAGATTATGATCCCACTATATAGAATGCTGGTGAGACCACATTTGGAATACTGTGTTCAGTTCTGGAGACCTCACCTATAAAAAGATATTGACAAAACTGAACGGGTCCAAAGACGGGCTACAAGAATGGTGGAAGGTCTTAAGCATAAAACGTATCAGGAAAGACTTCATGAACTCAATCTGTAGAGTCTGGAGGACAGAAGGAAAAGGGGGGACATGATCGAAACATTTAAATATGTTAAAGGGTTAAATAAGGTCCAGGAGGGAAGTGTTTTTAATAGGAAAGTGAACACAAGAACAAGGGGACACAATCTGAGGTTAGTTGGGGGAAAGATCAAAAGCAACGTGAGAAAATATTATTTCATTGAAAGAGTAGTAGATCCTTGGAACAAACTTCCAGCAGATGTGGTTGGTCAATCCACAGTAACTGAATGTAAACATGCCTGGGATAAACATAGATCCATCGTAAGATAAAATACAGGAAATAGTATAAGGGCAGACGAGATGGACCAGGGGGTCTTTTTCTGCCGTCAATCCTCTATGTTTCTATGTTTCTAATACGCCGTATCTCCACACCCCGAGTCACTAAATGAATGCCTGTGCGAACTACGTGTACTGAGGCTTCTTCAAACTAGATGAGGCAAAATATTTCAGGGTCACTGGCAATTGTGTTCTCTTTGCAGATGATGTCAAACTATTTAATGCCACCAACAATGCTGCTACCCTTCAAAAAGACCTTGACCACGTAGCAGAATGGTCTAAAACCTGGCAACTTCAAATCTCCACCACTAAATGCTCTGTCTCACACATTGGTAAAAAGAATCAGAATACTAAATATAAACCTGGAGGAATTGAACTTATTGATAACCCTCAATCTGTCAAAGACCTTGGAGTACTCATATCCATTGACCTAAGTCCTAGAGCCCACTGCAACAACATTGCCAAAAAGGCTTTAAGAGTTGTTAACCTAATCCTTCGCAGCTTCTTCTCTGGTAATTTTGAACTGCTAACAAGAGCTTACAAAACATTTGTCAGACCAATCCTAGAATACAGCTCACCTGTATGGAACCCACATTGCATATCTGACATCAACACAATTGAGAGAGTCCAGAAATATTTCACAAGAAGAGTCCTTCACTCCTCACAACAAAATACCTGACTCCGCCAGACTTGAAATTCTTGGTTTAGACAACTTACAACTCCGTTGTCTCCGTTCCGACTTAATTATACAGTGATCCCCCGGGTATCGCGACCCCGATCATTGCGAAACGGCTATATCGCGAATTTTCAACCCGGAAGTAACACCATCTGCACGCATGCGTAGATGGTGGAGTTTGCGTTCCGGCAGATCAGCTGCTGGGCGGCCGAAGGAACGTTCCCTGGGTCTTCCCGCCGGCATGGGGGGCTTCCTAGCACCCCCCAAACCCGGGTTGGGGGCTGGGGGGTGGTGCTAGGAAGCTCCCATTGTTGGCGGAGACCTTTTAAAACACCCGCCCGGCTTCCAAACTGAGTCCTGAAGCCAAGCGCAGAAGTTCGCCTTTGGCGCTTGGCTTTAGGGCTCAGTTTGGAAGCCGCGCGGGTGTTTTAAAAGGTCTCCGCCAACAATGGGAGCTTCCTAGCACCCCCCAAACCCGGGTTGGGGGCTGGGGGGGGTGCTAGGAAGCTCCCCATGTTGGCGGAGACCTGTTAAAACACTCGCGCGGCTTCCAAACTGAGTCCTGAAGCCAAGCGCAGAAGTTCGCCTTTGGCGCTTGGCTTCAGGACTCAGTTTGGAAGCCGCGCGAGTGTTTTAAAAGGTCTCCGCCAACAATGGGATCTTCCTAGCACCCCCCAAACCCGGGTTGGGGGCTCGGGGGGGGTGCTAGGAAGCTCCCCATGTTGGCGGAGACCTGTTAAAACACTCGCGCGGCTTCCAAACTGAGTCCTGAAGCCAAGCGCAGAAGTTCGCCTTTGGCGCTTGGCTTCAGGACTCAGTTTGGAAGCCGCGCGGGTGTTTTAAAAGGTCTCCGCCAACAATGGGAGCTTCCTAGCACCCCCCAAACCCGGGTTGGGGGCTGGGGGGGGGTGCTAGGAAGCTCCCCATGTTGGCGGAGACCTGTTAAAACACTCGCGCGGCTTCCAAACTGAGTCCTGAAGCCAAGCGCAGAAGTTCGCCTTTGGCGCTTGGCTTCAGGACTCAGTTTGGAAGCCGCGCGAGTGTTTTAAAAGGTCTCCGCCAACAATGGGATCTTCCTAGCACCCCCCAAACCCGGGTTGGGGGCTCGGGGGGGGGTGCTAGGAAGCTCCCCATGTTGGCGGAGACCTGTTAAAACACTCGCGCGGCTTCCAAACTGAGTCCTGAAGCCAAGCGCAGAAGTTCGCCTTTGGCGCTTGGCTTCAGGACTCAGTTTGGAAGCCGCGCGGGTGTTTTAAAAGGTCTCCGCCAACAATGGGAGCTTCCTAGCACCCCCCAAACCCGGGTTGGGGGCTCGGGGGGGGTGCTAGGAAGCTCCCCATGTTGGCGGAGACCTGTTAAAACACTCGCGCGGCTTCCAAACTGAGTCCTGAAGCCAAGCGCAGAAGTTCGCCTTTGGCGCTTGGCTTCAGGACTCAGTTTGGAAGCCGCGCGGGGTGTTTTAAAAGGTCTCCGCCAACAATGGGATCTTCCTAGCACCCCCCAAACCCGGGTTGGGGGCTCGGGGGGGGTGCTAGGAAGCTCCCCATGTTGGCGGAGACCTGTTAAAACACTCGCGCGGCTTCCAAACTGAGTCCTGAAGCCAAGCGCAGAAGTTCGCCTTTGGCGCTTGGCTTTAGGGCTCAGTTTTGAAGCCGCGCGGGTGTTTTAAAACGTCGCTGCCAACATGGGGAGCTTCCTAGCACCCCCCAAACCCGGGTTGGGGGCTCGGGAGGGTGCTAGGAAGCTCCCCATGTTGGCGGAGACCTGTTAAAACACTCGTGCGGCTTCCAAACTGAGTCCTGAAGCCAAGCGCAGAAGTTCGCCTTTGGCGCTTGGCTTTAGGGCTCAGTTTGTAAGCCGCGCGGGTGTTTTAAAACCCCAATCTTCGGCTCCTCGCTGCTGCGGCGGAAGTAAAAACACCATCTGCGCATGCGCAGATGGTGTTTTTACTTCCGCAGCGCTACTTCGCGAAAACCCGATCATTGCGAGGGGTCCTGGAACGGAACCCTCGCAATGATCGGGGGATCACTGTAGTTCAAAAAATCATCTACCAAAATGTCCTACCTGTTAATGACTACTTCACCTTCAACTGCAACAACACAGGAGCACGAAACCGATTTAAACTAAATGTCAACCACTCCAAACTTGACTGCAAAAAATACGACTTCAGCAACAGAGACATCAACCCCTGGAATGCACTACCTGATTCTGTGGTTTCTACTCCTAACCCCAAAACCTTTAACCTTAGATTATCTACAATTGACCTCTCCCCCTTTCTAAGAGGTTTGTAAGGGGCGTGCATAAGCGCCCCACTGTGCCTTACCGTCCCTGTCCTATTGTCTTCTTTTGTTACTTTTTATCATTACTTATCTGATGTTTTATTTTTATTTATTTATTTATTTATTTATTTATTTATTTATTCTTTGTCCAATATACAATACATATAGAAGAGAATAGACATTAAGTAATATATATGAAGATAGAAAGTAAAAAAGAAGAGAAGTGGATGGGAGGGAGAGGATATATATGATATAAGTGATAAGGAGAGAATATATATGAGATAGATAGATAGATAGATAGATAGATAGATAGATAGATAGATAGATAGATAGATAGATAGATAAGGAGAGAATATGTATGATATTTAAGATAAGGGAAGACAATTGGACAGGGGACGATAGGCACATCAGTGCACTTATATATGCCCCTTACTGGCCTCTTAGGAACCTGGAGAGGTCAATCGTGGAGAGTCTAAGGGAGAAATATTGGGGGTTGGGAGTTGACACTACTGAGTCAGGTAATGAGTTCCACGCTTTGACAACTCGATTGTTAAAGTCATATTTTTTACAGTCAAGTTTGTAGCGGTTAATATTAAGTTTGACTCTCTTGAGTGCTCTTGTGTTGTTGCGGTTGAAGCTGAAGTAGTCACCGACAGGCAGGATGTTGCAGCATATGATCTTATGGGTTATTTGTGCAAATTACCACCCTATAATTGACAAAATAAATAAATAAATAAATCTTCCAAGAGGGGCCCAACCATCCTGGCCCAAACATGGAGAGCTGGACTCTCAAGCAGATGTAGAGAAGGGGGGAAAATTGCAGGCTGGGGTCTGGATTTTTTTTTTGATAAAGCAAAGACTTAGAAGGACACTCGACAGCCAGGAAGAAACATCTTCGCACCTTGCAAATTAATCCGGTGACTAATGTGTCATCTTTGCTTTCGGCAGATTGTGTCTGGAGAGGTGCAAACCTTAAACAGGTTTTTCCGGTCAGAGACTGATGAATGAATGGATATTTGGGACAGTGACATCCATCATGCCCGGGAATGTTTGGCTGGTTCTTAATGACCTCCAGAGCTCAAGGATTCGTCTCTTGTCTCGGCTTCTGCTTCTTCACCCTTGACAAAAAGGCTGGGTGGCTGGTTAAAGATTTGGCCGGAGATGACCCAAAGATAACGTGTTCCTTCTTTTGAAAGCCTCGCTGTCCGCCAGAAGATTAAAATGTGGAGAAGGTGTAAGATGGATGGTCTGTCTCAGAAAAGCATCCAGCCCATCTAAAGCCTTCGAATTAAGGGGGTCCAGCTTTTTTAGCCCTGAAATGGAAATACTGGTGGTAGAGAGAATCCACATGCAGAGATTAGATCAGATCAGATCAGATCAGGGGTGAAATACAGCAGGCTCTGGAGAACTGGTAGCAAAAATCTTGATTAGTTTGGAGAGCTGGTAGCAAGAATTTTGAGTAGTTCGGAAAACTGGTAGTGGGAACTTTGAATATTTCAGAGAACTGGTAGTGGGAATGTTGAGTAGTTCAGAGAACTGGTAGTGGGAATTTTGAGTAGTTCAGAGAAACGGTAGCAAGAACTTTGAGTAGTTCGGAAAAACGGTGATGGGAATTTTGAGTAGTTTGGAGAACCGGTAGTGGAAATTTTGAGTAGTTTGTCTTTCTCTGGCTGGCCCCAGAGTGGGCTGGGAATGGAGATTTTGCAGTACCCTTCCCCTGCCAAGTTTACCAGGCCACACCCACCAAGCCACACCACACCCACCAAACCACGCCCACCATGCCACACACCCCCAGAACTGGTAGGGGAAAAAAATTGGCCGGTGATGACCCAAAGATAACGTGTTCCTTCTTTTGAAAGCCTCGCTGTCCTTGGTCAGCTTCCATCCGTTGTTCCTCGTCCGGCCCTCTGGTGCCCTGGAAAACAGCGTGACCCCCTCCTCTCTGTGTCCACCCCTCAAGTACCTGTAGACTGCTATCATGTCCCCCCTGGCCCTTCTTTTTTTTATTAGTACCGTTTTATAATGCCTTAGTAAGGCCACACTTGGAATACTGCATTTGGTTCTGGTTACAAGTAGCTTTTCTTGCCAGCGTGGGTGGGAATGTGGTGGGTTTTTTTCCCTTTGATGGTCCCTTGATTAGAGTATTGTTTTCTGCTTGATTATTTGTTTGGGGTTCATCCCTGCTTCTCTGGGTGTTGGCCGTGGTTTCCTCCTTAGCTTTGTTCATTGTCTCTTTTGAACGCTGTTGTAAACGTGATTTATTTCTGTGTTCCTACTGATGGTTGAATTATCTGAGTGCCAGGCATCCAGGAATTCCCTCGGATTTATTTTTTTTTTATTTGGATTTGGTCTAGGACAGTGTTTCCCAACCTTGGCAACTTAGGTTAGGTTTATTGGATTTATATGCCACCCCTCTCCGCAAACTCGGGGCGCCATATAAACTTGAAGATATCTGGACTTCAACTCCCAGAATTTCCCAGCCAGGAAGTCTAGATATATTATTATAATAATAATAATTATTATTATTATTATTATTTTTATTATTTATTGGATTTGTATGCCGCCCCTCTCCGCAGACTCGGGGCGGCTAACAACAATGATAAAAGCAGCATGTAACAATCCAATACTAAAACAACTAAAAACCCTTATTATAAAACCAAACATACACACAGACATACCATGCATAACTTGTAATGGCCTACGGGGAAGGAATATCTCAACTCCCCCATGCCTGGCGGTATAAGTGAGTCTGGAGTAGTTTATGAAAGACAGGGAGGGTGGGGGTAGTTCTAAACTCCGGGGGGAGTTGGTTCCAGAGGGGAGGGGCCACCACAGAGAAGGCTCTTCCCCTGGGGCCCGTCAAACAACATTGTTTAGTCGATGGGACCCGGAGAAGGCCAACTCTGTGGGACCTTATTGGTCGCTGGGATTCGTGCGGTAGCAGGCAGTTCCAGAGGTAATCTGGTCCAATGCCCTGTAGGGCTTTAAAGGTCATGACCAACACTTTGAATTGTGACCGGAAACTGATCGGCAACCAATGCAGCCCACGGAGTGTTGAAGAAACGTGGGCATACCTGGGGAAGCCCCACGATTGCTCTCGCAGCTGCATTCTGCACGATCTGAAGTTTCCGAACACTTTTCAAAGGTCGCCCCATGTAGAGAGCGTTGCAGTAATCGGACCTCGAGGTGTTGCCAAGGTTGGGAAACACTGGTCTAAGATGTTCATGGCTTCCAGTAGAAATGCTGGTTGAATCTGTGCATGGGCTGTGAGATGAAGGAGTCTCTTCCACCCTGAACTACATCTATTCTCTATGTCAGTGCCCTTTGATGGAGGGTTTAAACAGCATTTTGGACCTGCTAAAGTGGTGGATTCCTGCCCAGGCAGAAGGTTTAGCTGGAAGATCTCCAAGGTCCTTTCCGTTCTGAATTTCCATCTGTAAACCTCTTCAAAATGCAAATGGCCTGGATTTTATTAGTACTTTTATGCTTCATTTATCAAAAGCTCTAAAATGCCAAATGGACTCTGGCCATATTTAGATTTACAGTGGTACCTCTACCTACGAACGCCTCTACTTACAAACTTTTCTAGATAAGAACCGGGTGTCCAAGATTGTTTTGCCTCTTCTCAAGAAACATTGTCTACTTACAAACCCGAGCTTCCAAAACTGTAACCGGAAAAGGCAGGGAGAAGCCTCTGGGGCCTATCTAGGAATATCCTGGGAGGAAACAGGGACGGAAAAGGCAGGGAGAAGCCTCCGTGGGGCCTCTCTAGGAATCTCCTGGGAGGAAACAGGGCCTCCACCCTCCTTGTGGTTTCCCCAATCCTACACATTATTTACTTTTACATTAATTCCTATGGGAAAAATTGCTTCTTCTTACAAACTTTTCTATTTAAGAACCTGGACACGGACCGAATTAAGTTCATAAGTAGAGGGACCACTGTATTAAAACCTTTTATTAGTTAGACAATTGGTGTGCATCTGATTATTGCGGCTTGGCACTAAGACAAAACTCTGGGATCTCCCCGTGGTCTCCTGTCCCAGAATCAAACCATCATTTCTCTTCTTGGATGGTTTCCCCTTAAGCTCTTCTTCCTAGCTGGAAACTGGGGAATCGAATTGAGGTTGAAATTCCAAATTTGCTCCTTTGGCTTCTGTTTTTTGGATTAATTCTCTCTTTTTTGGGTCCTTCCAGGGATGCTGTTGTTCAACAGAAGAGGGTGGCCTGCAATGGGTTGCCATTGGCCGAGCTGCAGGGCAAGCCAGTGGCCGGCCTGGCTGCCCCCTTAGCCGCCGGCAAGCAAGGTAAGAAAATTGAGGGTTTTGTAAAATTGCTAAGCCTGACTCGCGTAACAACGGAACTTCTGATCCCCAATCATGGTCATAAACCAGGAACTACAAAGTAAATTGCCAACTGTTAGCAGTGACTTAGCTGCCTAGGATTAAATAATATCAGTTTCTTCCTGTTGGCTAATTTCATTTATAATTCATTTGAATTATTTTTCTCCTTTTTCCTCCACTTTTTTGCAGTGTTAATCAATCCTTTGGTGGACCAGAGTTCGGGAGCCGTGGTGTGTGTTATCCTAGTGAGTATCTGAGGGGGGGGGGGAGGCGAAGTCCCTAGAAAACAGAGTTTGTGACACCTAGCATCATCGCCACAAATGTCTCCCTAGGGAGAGGAGGGCAAAAAAGTCAAGATGGCGGCTCATAGCCACTTGGCAATCGAAACCCAGCTCCTTAAAAAAAACAAACCCCGTCCTGGCTGCCATCTTGATTTTTCCCCGAGTTTTCAGATCCAGATGAACAGAGTTGGAAGGGATCTTGGAGGTCTTCTAGTCCAGGGGTAGGCAAAGTTGGCTCTTCTATGACGTACAAGGTGCGTTCCAAAAGTAATGCAATTGAATATCCTGCACCATTCCTATTGGTCGGAGTGGGACCGAAGCACTTGGAGTAGATGGGGGGGACGCTAAGCTTTGCCACAACCGATCTCAGTGCTCTCCAAGCTGTGGAAGCAGCAGGACGTCAGTTATTGTAAACCTCTGCGTGCCGACCGTGTCATGAAAAAAATGGAATGGAAATTTCAAGTGAACTTTTGCAACGTATAGAAATTAAACCTGGACAAAGTGATGAAACCTGGGTTTTTTAATATGACCCAGAAACAAAACGCCAAAGCTCTGAGTGGCACACTGACCAGTCCACCAAGCCCAAAAAGGCAGGAATGAGCAAATCAAAAGTGAAAACAATGCTCATTATCTTTTTCGACAGTAAAGGAGGGGTCCATAAGGAGTTTGTTCCTCAAGGAAAGACAGTTAACGTTGCCTACTACATGTATGGGCTGGAAAGACTCCGAAAAAGGGTCATCAGGACGAGACAAGACATCTCCACTACCTGGCAACTCCATCACGACAACCTGCCTTGCCACAATGCACTAGGAGTCCGCGAGTTCCTGGCCAAACAACAGGTGCCAACGCTGCCCCCCCCCCCCATAGTCCTGACATCGCCCCAGAAGACTTCTTTTTGTTCCCAGCCCTGAAAGGAACCTGTTTTTTGTCCATAGAAGAGATCCAATCAGCCGTGATGAAGACCTTGCAAGAGGTCCCCGAAGACGCCTTCCAGGGCACGTACAGGTCATGGCAGAGTCGCTGGAAAAAATGTGTAGAGGCCCAAGGACAGGACTTTGAAGAATTTTGTGCAAATCCGTTCAATAAATTACTTTTTTTTAAAAAAGAATTGCATTACTTTTGGAACGCACCCTGTATTGACTTCCACTGCCAGAATTCCTGAGCTAGCATGATTGTCTCAGGAATTCTGGGAGTTGAAACCCACAAGTCCTAGAAGAGCCACCTTGGCCTACCCCTGTTCTAGTCCAACCCCCTGCCTTACACCTGCCTCTACCTAGGATCAAACTCACAACCTCCTGAAGGCAAGGCAAGAGCTCCATCTCTAGGCCACAGCAGGTTATTTTTATTTTTTATTTTTTAATTTACATATTGGTAGTGTACAAAGAAATAACACTGTTTATATACATGATATTGGTGCTAATAAGAGAGAAAGATTAGGACGGGACGGGAGGCAGGCTGGTGCTGACCTCTTAGGAATCGGGTGAGGTCAATAGTGGACAGCCTAAGTGTAACGTTTGGGGGGTTACGTAATGATACTACAGAGTCAGGGAGTTAGTTCCAGGCATTAACTACTCGGTTACTAAAGTCGTATTTCCTGCAGTCGAGTTTGGAACGGTTTACTTTAGGTTTGTATCTGCTGTGTGCCCATGTGTTGTTGTGGTTGAAGCTGAAGTCATTGACAGGGAGAACATTGTAGCAGGTGATTTTACGGGCAATGCTTAGGTCGTGTTTAAGGTGACGTAGTTCTAAGCTTTCTAAACCTGGGATTGTAAGTCTAGTTGCGTTGGGTATTCTGTTTCGAGTAGAAGAGTGGAGGACTCTTCTTATAAAGTATCTCTGGACATTTTCTAGAGTGTTTGTGTCCGAAATGTGGACATAAATGTACATTAGAAAGTTGGGTGAAGGTTGAGGAAAAGCTTCAACCCATGGTATGAGGTTCAGCCCTGCTGTTGCCCAGAGGTGAGCAACTAAGGTGACTTTAACACCTGTGCACTTCAACTCGCAGCATTCCCAAGCGAAACGTAACATGGCCAAGCTAGAGAAGATCCCTTGTTGTAAGATGGTGCTCTGATTACAGTGGAATGGGCTTTGTAATCCTTTTCCCCACCCTTTGCAACATTAATTTCCACCTGGCCCCCAGTACCTGCTCCCAGTGTGTCCATTCCTCCTTTGATGTCTTCCCTTTAATTTCCCCAGGTCTACTGTGGGCAGCTTTCGGACTCGGATGAGCAAAACCTTCGGGCTTTAGAGAAGCACGTAAGTAAACTCACCTTTTGTAAAATCCTTGGGGTACATGTGGGGGTTGGAATCTGTCCCCCTACAAGAGCCTCGGTGGTGCAGTGGTTAGAGTGCAGTTCTGCAAGTGGCTTCTGCTGATCACCAGCTACCAGCAGTTTGGCAGATCGAATCTCACCAGGCTCCAGGTGGACTCAGCCTTCCATCCTTCCAAGGTGGGTCAAATGAGGACCCAGATGGTTGGGAGCAATAAGTTTACTCTCTATAAACCACTTAAAGAGGGCTGTTAAGCACTGTGAAGTGGTATATAAGTCTAAATGCTATTGCTATTTTTAAAACAAGCAAACAAGAGGGACTTCTCTTTTTAAAAAAATAATCTTTATTAAATTTCTACATATAAAAACAGTCAAAACAAACAAAACCTACAAAGAAAAAGAAAGAAAAAAGGAGGAAAAATAGACAGACAAATCAGTTCAGTTTCAATAGTAAAGACATAATTTATCAACCATAATGTTCACTATCACTATCGAACGACCTGATGTTAGGTACTATGTCTAGTATGTGGAATTGTGTGTTTATTTTCTTTAGTTCGGTATACTATACAGTGGTCCCTCTACTTCAGAACTTAATTCGTTCCGTGACCAGGTTCTTAAGTAGAAAAGTTCTTAAGTAGAAGCAATTTTCCCCATAGGAATTGATGTAAGAGCAAATAATGCATGCAAACCCATTAGGAAAGAAAGAAAAGCTCGGAATTTGGGTGGGAGGAGGAGAAGGAGGACAGTCGCTGCTGAAGGAAGAAGGTGAGGGGAGAAGAATTAAAAAAATCCAAAACTTTAAGGCTAAAAAAAAAAAGAAGGACTCTGAGGTGGTGTCCAGAGAAAGGAAAACACTCCGTTCGCTCTGGGCTGCCCAGAGCAAACAGAGTATTTCTTTTCTCTGGGCACTGGCAGAGGTTTATTTCCTCTCCAAGCGCTCAGAGAAAGGAAAATGCTCTGTTCGCTCTGGGCTGCCAAAGCCTCCTTAAGCGCCACTGAAAGGCTCCTCTGGCAGCCCAGAAAAGCCCGAGATGGTCAGGATTAAAGCGGGAATGGCAGGAAATTGGCCAGGCCTTTGTGCCACTCTCAAATTTCCTGGGAAATTTTCCCGGGCTCAGGTTCTTAAGTAGAAAATTGTTCTTAAGAAGAGGCAAAAAAATCTTGAACACCAGGTTCTTATCTAGAAAAGTTCTTAAGTAGAGATACCACTGTATTTGTGTTCATTTTGGGTGTTTCTGAGGAAGGTACGAGGGACTTCTTCATTTGTGAATGTGGTTTCTTTCAGATCCTGGTGTCCTACAAGCGTCTCCAAAGCCTTCGGACATTGCAGTCTCGCCAGGCCAAGCCTCTGGAGCCCCCCAGGAGCAGCTACAGCGAGCAGGACCGCAAGATCCTGCAATTGTGCGGTAAGGGCAGACTGGCTATTTTTCACCCGCCGTTGCAGCATTCACCACCACAGCCACCTGCGGTCACAGGATCAAAATTCCGACACTTGGAAACTGACTTGTGTTGTGTGTACTCCCTTGCCGTGTGAGGAGTTTTCGGATTCAGAGGATGACTGGGATTTAGAGATCATAAATCTCCCTGCTCTACCGACAGTTAGCCATGTTAATGTAGACCACGGAGCTAATGACCTAGAGATGAGTTCAAGTGACTCAAATGGGGGAGACCACAGATGGAGGGACACTCGTTTTCGAAGGCTGCAGAAACGCAGGGAAGAAAGAGAGTGGAGATAGTAGAGAGTAATTAATTCATGAATTATGTCACATCCGGTTGTGAAACGGAAGAGACGGTGAATCTGTTCAATCTTGCAAAAAAGAATGGCTGGGTTTCTAACTTACTCTGAAGTGTAAGCTATGATGTGTGATTTATTATTTGTTTCTTTATGATTCCTGGCTGGCCCTGATTGGTCATAAATTTTAGAATGACTTGTGGAATGTCTTTCATGTTACTTCCAGGCTTATCTACTTATTGCTGAGATAAAAATGATGAGGAAAGTAAACTTTGATGCAGTGTTGAAATGTAGAGGAGAAAATAAAGAGGAAAATGTTTTGCATTGAGAATTCTTTTATTCCAAGTATTATACAAATCAAACTGGTCTCGGGCTTATCGGTTATTTCCTGCGTTGTGTAATTCAGTCGGCCGTATATAAGGGACCTGTCTTGTTTTCATGATGTGTGAACATGGATGAACGTTTTATTTTTTGTTTTACGCAGCCGCGCCACTGTTTATGTGTGCCACCCGGTGTTGTGTGTCGAGCGTGCCAACTTTTGTCATTCCAATCACTCAATCCGTAAACTCTGCATCTGTTGACTTTCAGGGGAATTGTACGATTTGGACGCAGCCTCTCTCCAGCTCAAAGTCATTAATTATGTGAGTAAATTGACACGTTTTGAGGGTTGATCACCTCTGGATGGTGCCATGATGGGTTCCCTGTTTGACCCTTCCTTTAAAAAACTGGGGAGGGCAGAGCTTTCGCCTTGCTGGGTTATTCTGGGAGTTGAAATCCATTTACCTTAAAGTGGTCAAGGATGAAAACTCTTCGCTTAGTCCAGTGCTTCTCAAATAGCGGCCCCCCCCTGGAGGGGCACGGAGCGATGCCAGGGGGTCACGTGACCCCGAGGTACAGTAATCCCTCGCTACTTCATGATTCATCTTTCACAGATTCGCTATTTCATGGGTTTTTTCAATGGGAAAAGAACGCCGGGGCAGTGACAGAGGAACACTGGGGCAGGGGGAGGAACTGCAGCGGTGGCCTCCTTCAATCCGTGTGGTAGCTGAGAGAAGTTGGTCTCTCTCAGTGGTCACCAGCAGTGCGTTCTTAACAATACAGGGATGGTTTAAATTCCAAACACTCGTTAACAATGCACCGCTGGTGACCACTGAGAGAGACCAGCTTCTCTCAGCTACCACGCAGTTCCTCCCCCTGCCCTGGCGTTCCTCTGTCACTGAAAAACGAATTTCCGCGAAGTAGAGGAAAGATATTTTTTCACGGGTGGTCTTGGAACGCATCCCCCACGAAAAACGAGGGATCACTGTACATGCTTTTTTTGCCGCGGGGAGTGGGGGGGGGGGTTGGGTTCTTTGCACCGAACAATAGCACACGGCACAAAGCCGGAGATATGAAGTGCAGCTAACAAACCTTTAAGAGACACCATGGAAAAACATTGAACAGGGTTGAAAAGAAAGGAGGAGAGAGACGGAGATCATGAGACAAATGTAAGTCTCTCGAAAGCTCAGACAAGGAAATAGGACCAAGCGAATGTAGCGCTTGGCTTCATGGTGACCATGGTGGGAGACGAGGAAAGACCGGGATGTTTACTGTGTCTAAAAATGTTGGCAGTGGACAGCAGGAAGCCAAATAATTTAAGGCATCACTTAAACACATTACACCCCAATCATGATAAGTTTTTTCAGCGAAAACGTCCCGAATATTGCAAACAATTGTCCCAGCAAAGAGTTGGGGGTGCAAAAGGTTTACTTTTTTCCTTTAGCATTCTGGCTCGTGGCCCACCACTGCCACCAGGAGTCCACGAGGAGAACAGCGGCCTATAGAATAGAATAGAATAGAATAGAATAGAATAGAATAGAATTCTTTATGGGCCAAGTGTGATTGGGCACACAAGGAATTTGTCTTGGTGCAGATGCTCTCAGCGTCCATAAAATAACATATACATTTGTCAAGAATCATGTGGTGCAACACTTAATGATGGTCATAGGGGTCAAATACGCAATGAAGAAGCAATATTAATAAAAATCTTAGGATACAAGCAACAAGTTACAGTCATACAATCAACATGGGAGGAAATGGGTGATAGGAATGATGAGAAAAACTAGTAGAAATAGAAGTGCAGATTTAGTATAAAGTCAATCTACTAAATCAATCAATCAGTCAATCAAATAAATAAATAAATGTTTTTTTAAAAAAAAATATTTCCACTTCTTCTCCTCTTCCTCCAGTTGAAGCAGGAGACCCAGTCTCAATGTTGCTGTCTTCTCTTGGTCTCGGAGGACAACAATCAGCTCTTCTGTCAGGTGGGTGAGATCTCTTTGGCCAAAGTCTTCACTCGGACTTCCTTATACAGCCTCTTCGTAGGAGACCAGGACCTCATTGGCTTGTTGAAGGTGAATCTGCCCTTTGGGGGTTTTCCCCCCAACTTTTCAGGCTAAGGAGGGTGTTTCAGGTGGTAAAGGCTGTAATTTCAATTTAATTCAGTTCAATTAAAATCATTTCGTTTCATTTCATTTTAACTTTGCAAACTTGCAATATTCAAAATATTTATTTATTAGTTAAATTTCTAAGCTGCCCAATTCCTTGCGGACTCTTAGGTGGCGAGGAATATTCAGAAAACCTTTTTGTTACACCTTCTTTGATGGGATGGAAGAGGTTGTGACCTGAAGTTAATTTAATTTAATTTAAATGTTTGGGTTTTTTCCATTTCATTGTAACATTACAAAATTGCAATCCTCAAAATATTCAGAAAATTTTTGTTTGTTACACCTTTTTTGGCTCAGAACGATAAAAAGAATTGCAAATGTTGTGATCTGAATTTAAATAGTAAGTTAAAAAGCATAGCAATACAATATAATGTCACATACAATGTCTTATATAATTACAATACAAGTTTTTTTTAAAAATTATTTAACAAGATTACAATACGTGAAACACATTTGTTACATTTTATGGCTATATTTATTTAATTATTTATAGACCACATTTCTACACCTTCCATGTCACTTCAGAGACTCTAGGTGGTTTAACCCTAAAAACATACAATAGTATGAAAGAGTAAAAAAAACCCAGAGATTAAAAACAGAATAAAAACATGGTCAGAACGAATATTCATTCCAGAACCAATAAACTTGATTGGGCTCCCTGTGTGTTTAAAACCTAAATTTTCTCTCTCATTCTTTTTCTCAGCCATAGTCATGGTCCTTGCTTTGAACACTATTTTCCAATTGTAAACTGTTTTTCCAATTTCCATTGTTCATTTAGTATGGCTCTCTTAGCAGCTAGAAATCAACATGAAATAAGATCTTGAGTAATCAATTTAGCATTCTCCCCCTCAAAGAAATAAGCTCAAACCAGGAAACGCTTTTTGTCCACTTATTGATCTTACTTCCTGGAATATTTGTGAGATGGGCAGCTATATAAATTGGATGAGATTAAAGAGAGACAGACAGGCAGGAGAAAGAGATGGAAGGTAGGTAGGGGAGAGTAAGGGAGGATAGAAGAGAAAGACAAGATAGAAAATAGATGGATGAAAGATAGAGAGAGAGAGATGATGGAGAGAGATGATAGAGAGAGAGATGATAAAGATAGGTAAGTAGGTAGGTAGGTAGGTAGGTAAGTAGGTAGGTAGGTAGGTAGGTAGATAGATAGATAGATAGATAGATAGATAGATAGATAGATAGATAGATAGATAGATAGATAGATAGATAGATAGATAGATAGATAGATTTGAGTCCTGAGGGATTGGGTGGCATATAAATCAAATAAATTAAATGAAATTAGATATGAATAGAAGGGAGAGAGAGAGAGTGGAAGGAAGGAAGGAGGGAGGGAGGGAGACGAAGGAAGGAAGGAAGGAAGGAAGGAAGGAAGGAAGGAAGGAAGGAAGGAAGGAAGGAAGGAAGGTCAAACCGACAGGCAGGCATGCAGAGATTTATGTCTGCGAGAGATGAAGACAGAGAGACAAATGAAAGAGAGAAAGACGGACAGGAAAGAGAGAGGTGATAGAGAGAACTAGAAATAGATGAAAAGAGAGACAGATAGGAAAAAGGAGAAACACAGACAGTCCTATGAGATAGAGATGATAGAAAGGGAGAGGGGGGAGAGATTAAAATAGACAGACTGACTGATAGACAGACAGACAGGAGAGAAAGGCAGAGGCATATGATAGACAGGCAGGGAGGGAGGGAGCAGTTTAGCTCCTGGAGTTGTTGGTGCTTCACTGTCTTGAGCTATGCTGGTTGGGGAATTCTGGGAATTGAAGTCCATAAGTCTTAAAGTGGACACATTTGGAGACCCAAATGTTCTAGTGGGATGGGAAATGTTAGGGAAAAATTCAGGGCCGGTTGTTTTTTTTCCTCTGGCGAGCTCAAATGTTTGTCACGCTTCCTCCCAACGGACTTCACACCACTGATGGGCTACCAAATTTTTTACTACCACACCGTGGCCGTGGCTCATGCATTTTGTTTCAACATCTTTCCGTGCAAATGGGGTGCCCTGGGGTGGAGGAGCTCCAAATTTGGCTACCGGAACTGCATTCCTGACCGTTCCCATAGGAGC
Source organism: Erythrolamprus reginae (assembly GCF_031021105.1). Taxonomy (NCBI): domain Eukaryota; kingdom Metazoa; phylum Chordata; class Lepidosauria; order Squamata; family Dipsadidae; genus Erythrolamprus; species Erythrolamprus reginae. Next base: position 1,566,067 of record NC_091953.1, read on the forward strand.
CCATCACTGCAACCCACCCCTCAAAACCTTTCCATGTTCCCCTGTTCCCTTCCCTTCAGATTCCTTCTCCTTCCCCCACTTCTCAGTCGCTGTCTCCTCCTGTCTTGCAGGTGGTTGGAGATAAAGTCTTGGACGAGGACATGAGCTTCCCGGTAAGTTGCTCAACCCACCCGGCTCCTTCTGAGGCTCAGGTTGGGAGTGGGAATCCTGTCTAAATAGTGTTTTACACACACACACACATGCACATGCACACACGAAGAAGAGCAGAAACCCCACTTTTCATAGACCCCCAAGAACCTTGGTTGACCTTGTTAAGGAAGGTGCAGAGTAATCTCTGAGTAGTCTCTGAGTAGACTGCGAAAGAGACCTCGGAGTCTTGGTGGACAATCAACTAAACATGAGCCAACAATGTGCAGCAGCAGCCAAAAAATCCAACACAATCCTAAGCTGCATCAACAGGGGAATACACTCCAAGACCAGGGAAGTCTTAATACCACTCTACTACGCCCTGGTCAGACCACACCTGGAGTACTGTATTCAGTTCTGGTCACCGCACTTCAAAAGAGACATTGAAACTCTGGAGAAGGTTCAAAAAAGAGCAACCAAGATGATTAAGGGACTGGAAACCAAGACTTACGAAGAGAGACTGAGGGAACTGGACATGGATAGCCTAGAGAAAAGGAGGGCCAGAGCGGACATGATAGCAGTCTACAAGTATACGAGGGGATGTCACAGAGAGGAGGGGATCACTTTATTCTTCAGGGCACCAGAGGGCCGGACGAGGAACAATGGCTGGAATCTGACCAAGGAGAGATTCAACATGGAGATAAGGAAGAACTTCCTGACGGTCAGAGCGATCAACCAATGGAACAACCTACCAGTGGATGTTGTGAACTCCAACACTCTGGACATTTTTAAGAGAAGATTGAACTGCCACTTGACTGGTGTACTATAGGGTTCCTGCTTGGGCAGGGGGTTGAACTCGATGGCCTTCATGGTCCCTTTCAACTCTAACAATAAATAAATAAATAGTCCACAATGCACATACATAGAGGAAATGTGGAGGTTTTGCAGGCATCCAGCTGATAGTAACTGAATGTAAACATGCCTGGGATAAACATATATCCATCCTAAGATAAAATACAGGAAATAGTATAAGGGCAGACGAGATGGGCCATGAGGTCTTTTTCTGCCGTCAATCCTCTATGTTTCTATGTTTCTATAGCCCAGACATACGAGTAATAATTCAGTAATATAATCCAGATACATGAAGTGTATAAAGTATCATTTTCTTTGGCAAATACCTTAGTCAAGAGCAGTTCTAGTCATACACAGGTAAATCAGTCAATAGCTCTCAATACATATACGATACCATAAGCAGTGTTGGGCAGCAGTTGGTGCGCTCAGGTGCTCCGTCCCAATAGGAAATTCCAGGATGCATGTGCAGTTGCGCGCCTCAGGTACAACCCCCATGCCCTCGTGTGATATATGGCTTCTGCACATGCACAGAAGCCAAATCCCATGCCGACGTGCCCATTGGACGTGCATGCTCCCACCACGGCCTCAGAGGGCGCGCTGGTAGGAGGTAAATCAAGTGGCCCTTTGCTGGCTATAAGCCTTACTTGTTCAGCTTATGAATATATAAACCATCATTTGAACACACAGTTCTTACTACAGCATAGTCACACAGACAAACAAGCAGAGAATAGCTGAGAGAGGGAGAACCACGCTTCTGGCTCCCTCTTGTGGCCATTCGCAGCACCAGCTCTTAAAGCAATAGTGTTCTAATACATGTAAGCATACATTGTTGGTTTATTTTATATATTGTCAGACCCAACTAGTTATGTACATAGTACTAAGAGACCTCTGCCTTGGGGAGGGAATCTTCTTTTCCAGAAGCCCCACCAAAGGGGAAGAGTCACCTCGAGCCACTCAGATGTTCCAGCAAAGCTCGGTTTCCTAGCTCGGAGGTTCTGTCTCTACCCCAGTCTCTATGTTTGGTTGTTCTCACGATCTCTCTCTTTCTCTGTGTGTTTGTGTGTTTTTCCACCCAGTTAACTGTTGGACACTTGGGGAAAGTTGTGGAAGTGAAGCAATCACTTATCCTGCAAGACATCAGCTTGGTAGGTCCACCAGAAATGTCCCTCCCTTTGGGTCATAATATAGATAGGTCCTCAACTTACAACGTTTCATCTAGTCCCCCATTTTCATACATACATTCATTGCAGCATCCCCGTGGCCATGTGGTCAAAATTCAGATGCTTGGCCACGGAGCAGGGGGTTGGACTAGAAGACCTCCAAGGCCCCTTCCAGCTGTAGAATTCTAGGATAGATGAGATACGTAGGATAGATAGAAAGATAGATAAGATAGATGATCATGGATGGATGGATGGATGGATGGGTGATAGGCAGGCAGATGGGTAGGTAGGCAGGCAGACAGACAGACAGACAGACAGACAGACAGACAGACAGATAGATACCGATAGACAGACAAACACAGAGACAATGATGGATGGATGGATGGATGATGGATGGATAGATGGATAGATAGATGATAGATGGACAGATAGATAGATGGACAGACAGACAGATACATGATCGATGATGGAGGGATGATAGATAGATAGACAGACAGACAGACAGACAGACAGACGGTTGGTTTGCATCAATGTTGTCGTCTTTCGTTCCAGGAAGAGCACAAGCAACTAAACACCATGCTGGGCTTTGAGGTGACCTCCATGCTGTCTGTCCCTGTGGTCAGCAGAGCCACCTCCCAGGTGGTGGCCTTGGCCTGTGCCTTCAACAAACTGGGTGGAGAAAGGTGAGTTGGAGACTCCGTTGTACTCGGAGGAACAGCACCCTTAAGAGAATAGCAGAGTTGGAAAGGGCCCTTGGAGGTCTTCTAGTCCAACCCCCTGCTCAAGGAGGAGACCCTACGCCATTTCAGGGAGGTGGCTGTCTGGGCGACTGGAGAGGAGGGGAGGGGAACGGAGAGAAGAGAATGATGTTAGAGGAGAGGAGAAGAGAAGAGAAATGAAGAGAATGAAAAAGAAGAGGAAGAGAAGAGAAGATGAACAGTAGAGAAGATACTGTTTTTAGAAGCACATAATTTCAGAAAAATATATCTAGGAAAGAATTTGTCATATGTGTATGAAGGTCTCCAACCTTGGCCACTTTAAGACTTGTGGACATCAACTCCCAGAATTCCTCAGCCAGCCATGAATGATAGAGTTGGAAGAGGCCAGAAGGGTTATCTAACAGGGGTCATCTAACAGGGGTCTCCAACCTTGGCCACTTTAAGACTTGTGGACTTCAACTCCCAGAATTCCTCAGTCCACAAGTCTTAAAGTTGCCAAGGCTGGAGACCCCTGACTTAGATGACCCTTCTGGCCTCTTCCAACTCTATCATTCATGGCTGGCTGAGGAATTCTGGGAGTTGAAGTCCAGAAGTCTTAAAGTGGTCAAGGTTGGAGACCCCTGACATAGATGACCCTTCTGGCCTCTTCCAACTCTATCATTCATGGCTGGCTGAGGAATTCTGGGAGTTGATGTTCTTTGTATCTTTTAGTCTCCAGTCCTCTAATCGTCTTTCTTCGTTCTGCTCCATTTCCAACAGCTACACTGAAGCCGACGTCTACAAAATCCAGCACTGCTTCTGCTACACTTCGACGGTGCTGACCAGCACGCTGGCCTTCCAGAAGGAGCAGAAACTCAAGTGGGAGTGTCAGGTAAGGGCTTTGTGCTACATCATATTGTCACACACAATCATTTAGTGTTGAACCTCGAGATTCCTGACAAATGTCTCTTTTATGTACACTCAGAGCAACTGGATATAAGTTATAACTTTTACTAGATAAGTGGTCAAAGCAATGGAAACTGCAGTTTATTATTATTATTATTATTATTATTATTATTATTATTATTATTATTATTATTAATTAGATTTGTATGCCACCCCTCTCCGCAGTTTCGGGGCGGCTCACAGCAATAATAAAAATGATATACAGTAACAAATCTAATATTTAAAAAATATCTAAGAACCCCTTATTTAAAAGTAAAACATACACATAAACATACCATACATAAAACTATATAGGCCTGGGGAAAATGTCTCAATTCCCGCATGCCTGATGACAGAGGTGGGTTTTAAGAAGTTTACAAAAGGCAAGGAGGGTGGGGGCAATCCTAATCTCTGGGGGGAGCTGGTTCCAGAGGGTCGGGGCCACCACAGAGAAGGCTCTTCGCGTGGGTCCCGCCAGACAACATTGTTTTGTCGACGGGACCCGGAGAAGGCCAACTCTGTGGGACCTAACCGGACGCTGGGATTCGTGCAGCAGAAGGCGGTCTCGGAGATATTCTGGTCCGATGCCATGAAGGGCTTCATAGGCTTTATAGTTTAATGTTTCCAAAAGTAAAATAATGCACTTGGGGGAAAGGAATCCTCAATCTGAGTCTTGCATTGGCAGTTCTGTGCTAGCAAAAACTTCAGAAGAGAAGGATTGAGGGGTCGTGATTTCTGACAGTCTCAAAATGGGTGAACAGTGCGGTCGGGCGGTAGGGAAAGCGAGTAGAATGCTTGGCTGCATAGTTAGAGGTATAACAAGCAGGAAGAGGGAGATTGTGATCCCACTGTATAGAGCGCTGGTGAGACCCCATTTGGAATAATACTGTGTCCAGTTCTGGAGACCTCACCTACAAAAAGAGATGGATAAAATTGAAGGGGTCCAAAGACAGGCTACAAGAATGGTGGAAGGTCTTAAGCATAAAACGTATCAGGAAAGACTTCATGAACTCAATCTGTAGAGTCTGGAGGACAGAAGGAAAAGGGGGGACATGATCGAAACATTTAAAGATGTTCAAGGGTTCAATAAGGTCCAGGGGGGAAGTGTTTTCAATAGGAAAGTGAACCCAAGAACAAGGGGGCAGTGACCCTTCCGTGTGCTCGTAGCTCCCTCTTGTGGTTCCACTTTGAAAAATATTGCAAAATATTATAACTTTTTTAGTAACCCACAATAGCTGCAACATGCTGTTTTTAGCACTAATTAAAATGCTAATTTTATTGTAAAACAGCTAAGGGGCAATTTGTTATGGAACTAATCTATTGTTGACAGCAACTTGATTGCCCATAATCAAAACAACCTGATTTCAAATGCATTTAGGAACTAAACCAGTGGATCAAGGATTCACGTTACACAAAATAATAGAATCACAGAGTTGGAGTTGGAGGTCTTCTAGTCCAACCCCCTGCTTAAGCAGGTAACCCTAGACTACTTCAGAAGAATGGTTATCCAACATCTTCTAGTGTTGGGGCATTCCCAACTTCTGGAAGCAAGCTGTTCCACGGGTTATTTGTTCTAACCGTCAGGAAATTTCTCTAAGTTGCTTCTCTGCTTTATAACTTTCCATCCTTGGAGAATAGTTTGACTTTCTCGTCTTTGTGGCAGGCCCTCAAATCTTGGAAGGCTGCTCTCATGTCCCCCCTTGTCCTTCTTTTCATCAGACTAGCCAGGCCCAGTTCCTGCAACCTTCGTATGTTTTATTTATTATTATTTATTATTTATAATTTATTAGATTTCTTTGCCGCCCCTCTCCGTAGACTCGGGGCGGCTCACAACAGTTTTAGCCCCCAGTCCCCTCATCCTCTTGGTTGCTCTTCTCTGCACTCTTTCCAGAGTCTCAACATCTTTTTTTTAATATCATGGCAACCATAACTGGATAAGTAAATTCAACCCCCTTGATTTACTTATAGAATGGAGCCAATTTTCATATTCTCACATGGACTTAGAAGGCTTAAGAGTAATGTTATTGCCACTTTGAATGTACACTAATTAGCATACCTTAAAATGAAAATTTCATGGCATGCAGCTCTCAGAATGTCACCACCTCCAATATATACTACATAAACATGAATGAATGAATGAATAGGAATAAGAATAAAAAGAGAAGAGAAGAGAAAAGATAACATAAGAACCTAAGAAGAGCCCTGCTGAATGGGGCCAAAGCCCATCGAGTCCAGCATTCTGTGTCCCACAGTGGCCCTCTAATTGTCCAGGGGGATCTTGAGCAGAAGGAAAAGGCCAAACCCTCCCTTTCCCTTGACCCCCAACAAATGGGACCCAAGGGGACCCTGCCTGCCTCAACCCACATAGAGGCGGCACTTGGACACCCGTTTCAATCACCACCTATGATACACTTGGCATCCTTGAATCTTTCTAATCCTGCCTGGAAGCTATCTAGGAGAGAAAAGAGAAGAAGGAAGGATGGAGAAGAGAAGGAAAGAAAAGAAGATAACAGAGAAAAGAGAAGAAGGAAGGATGGAGAAGAGAAAGAAAGAAAAGAGAAGGGAAGAGAAGAGAAAAGATGGAAGGATGGGGAAGAGAAGAGAAGGAAAGGAAAGAAGAGAAGAGAGAAAAGAAGAAGGAAGGATAGAGAAGAGAAGAGATAACTTTACTGTCACTGAATGTACACTAATCCACATACATTAAAATGAAATGCCATGAAATTTTCATTTTAAGGTATGCTAATTAGTGTACATTCAAAGTGGCAATAACATTACTCTTAAGCCTTCTAAGTCCATGTGAGAATATGAAAATTGGCTCCATTCTATAAGTAAATCAAGGGGGTTGAATTTACTTATCCAGTTATGGTTGCCATGATATTAAAAAAAAAGGATGATGTTGCATACAGCTCTCAAAGAGTCTCCAACTCAAATACACGCTACATAAACATGACAGAATAAACAAACAAACACATATACACATACATACATACATACATACATACATACATACATACATACATACAAACCAGAGGTGGGTTCAGACCAGTTCTTTAGAACCAGTAGCAGGAATTTCTGTCTCTCGGTGGCACCATAGTGGGTGCCATGTTGCTTTTTGCTTCTGCGCATGTGCAGAAGATGAGTTTTCAGCACTGGGCATGCACGCACACAATGCTTCCATGCCCCCACGGCACAGGAGGAAGCGAATCAGCAGTGAGGTCAATTGGAACCCAGATCTCATACATACATACATACATACATACATACATACATACATACATACATACATACATACTTAGGCATATACCTGCAACAGATGGAGCCAGAAGCTGAGCCCAAGAGCCGAACTGACACCGCATATTCAGACAGCAAAAGACAGCTTAGCCAAGGGTCAAGTCAACCAAACTTCCTATGTTGTGTAAATGCAGATGTGGGACTTCGTCTGAAGAGATCAAGGCTGCAGATCTACTTGTTTTATTTATTTGTTTGTTTGTGTTGTGAAGAACGTGTTGGTGGTACACAAAGATATAACAATGTTTGTATACCTGATACTAGTAAGAGGGAAACATTAGGACAGGGGACGGAAGGCACGCTGATGCACTTATGCACGGTCCCTTACTGACCTCTTAGGAATCGGGAGAGGTCAACAGTGGACAGTCTAAGAGTAAAGTTTTGGGGGGTTAGGCGATGATACTACAGAGTCAGATAGTGAGTTCCAGGCATCAACTACTCGGTTACTACAGTCGTATTTCCTGCAGTCGAGTTTGGAGCAGTTTACTTTGAGTTTGTATCTGTTGTGTGCCCGTGTGTTATTGTGGCTGAAGCTGAAGTAGTCGTTGACAGGAAGGACGATGTAGCAGGTGGTTTTATGGGCTATGCTTAGGTCGTGTTGAAGGCGACGTAGTTCTAAGCCTTCTTAGGATTGTGAGTCTAGTTGCGTAGGGGATTCTGTGGCGAGTGGAGGAGTGGAGGGCTCTTCTCGTAAAGTATCTCTGGACATTTTCTAGAGTGTTTATGTCCGAAATGCAGACAGATCAGCTGTATTCAAGGATTGGTCTGGCGAAAGTTTTGTATGCTCTGGTTAGTAGTGTGAGATTTCCAGAGCAGAAGCGATGTAGAATTAGGTTAACAACTCTCAAAGCCTTTTTCTCGATGTTGTTGCTGTGGGCTTTGGGACTTAGGTTGTTTGAGATGAGTATTCCAAGTTCGACATTCAGCAAGCTGAGCAGGCTGGGGATGATGGGTGACAGTGAATTAGTGTGAGTCTGCAACAGAGTCAGGCAGTGTCCCACCGGTCAAGGTCTCGGGAGATGGAGAAATAAAATTGGTTCGTTCCTTTGTCAATTTAAAATTATTTAAACTGCCTGACAGCTGAAGATCTCTAGGTAGTTTACAATAAAAAAAACAGTTAAACACATAAAACAATCAAATAAAGTGCAAAATAAAGACATCACACACAGTGGAAATGAGACAGCTGCAGGGCAGTCATTCAAAAGACTGAAACAATGTACATTAAAATGTCATTAAAATACAATTAAGCCAGTTAAAAGGCCTGGGATGATAAGAAAGGCAGTCATCTAAATCTAAAATCACAGGACAGGAACACAATTAAAATCAGATGAAGAGGTCGAGGGAAACAGAAAAGTCTTCATGTAAGTGAAGTAAGTGGATGTGGTGTCTTTTTTATTAATGTTGTATTATTTAGTTCTGGCATTGAAATTGGCCTAAAGGACTAGAATTGCTGGTAATCTGTAACATTAAACTGAGTTGAAACTTAATGCTCTATTCTTATTGAAGTTTGAGTGACAGATATTGCAATGGTTGGTTATTAATGCTACGTATATTAGCAACCATCTGTAATCACCATAATAAAAATCATTATGGAAACTGAGAACATCTCACATCTCGCTGAACAGTATGTACATTATTTATAGGTATTTGTTAAGCAATAGCCCTCAGATGAGTATTGTGAATGTAAATAAGATGCAATATGAGCTGTGGTGGCGCAGTGGTTACAATGCAGTACTGCAGGCTACTTCTGCAGACTGCCGACTGCCTGAATTTTGGTAGTTCAAATCTCACCACTGGCTCCAGGTTGACTCAGCCTTCCAGCCTTCCGAGGGGGGTCAAGTGAGGAGCCAGATTGTTGGGGGCAAGAGGCGGATTCTGTAAATTGCTTAGAGGGGGCTAAGATAGATAGATAGATAGATGATAGATAGATAGATAGATAGATAGATAGATAGATAGATGATAGATAGATAGATAGATAGATAGATAGATAGATAGATAGATAGATAGATAGATGATAGATAGATAGATAGATAGATAGATGATAGATAGATAGATAGATAGATAGATAGATAGATAGATGATAGATAGATAGATAGATAGATAGATAGATAGATAGATGATAGATAGATAGATAGATAGATAGATGATAGATAGATAGATAGATAGATAGATAGATAGATGATAGATAGATAGATAGATAGATAGATAGATAGATAGATAGATGATAGATAGATAGATAGATAGATAGATAGATAGATGATAGATAGATAGATAGATAGATAGATAGATGATAGATAGATAGATAGATAGATAGATAGATAGATAGATAGATAGATAGATAGATAGATAAGATAGATTAGATAGATGATAGATAGATAGATAGATAGATGATAGATAGATAGATGATAGATAGATAGATAGATAGATAGATGATAGATAGATAGATAGATAGATAGATGATAGATAGATAGATAGATAGATAGATGATAGATGATTGATAGATAGATAGATGATAGATAGATAGATAGATAGATAGATAGATGATAGATAGATAGATAGATAGATAGATAGATAGATAGATAGATAGATAGATAGATAGATAGATAGATAGATGGATACTGTAGATAGATAGATAGATAGATAGATAGATAGATAGATAGATAGATAGATAGATAGATAGATAGATGATAGATGATAGATAGATAGATAGATGATAGATAGATAGATAGATAGATAGATAGATAGATGATAGATAGATAGATAGATAGATAACAATAACAATAAAAATAAAAATAAAAATAAAAATAGAAGGGAAAATAAAAATAAAACATATCTTTGGGTTGGGATAAGAGGTAGTAATGTGTCTCCTTTCCAACCCCCCCCCCAACGCCTTAGAAAGACCCAGAGGGCTCACCTGTCTTTCTTCTTTGCAGGCTCTTCTGCAAGTGGCCAAGAACCTTTTCACTCACCTGGGTAGGTATCCAAGGGCAGCCAGTGCCGGCCAAGGGCTGGAGAAAAACCAGGCGCTTACCTAGAAGGTCCCTGTTTTCAGCATTGATGATTTGGCTGTATTCCCTGAAATTGGGGTGGGTGGGCTGGTTCCTCTCCAGTGGAAGTGGGGTGGGAAGAAGACCCCCCAGCCCTATATATACCTGACTCCCCCCCCCCCTGGTTTTCTGAGCGTCTCTCCGCCCGTCTTGCTCTTTCAGACGATGTCTCGGTGTTGCTGCAGGAGATCATCACGGAAGCCAGGAACCTCAGCAATGCCGAAATGTGGGTTTTCACGCTGGGCGGGAGGGCCTGGGGGTCGAGGCAGGACCCTCGAGTGGGGGGACTGACAACCATGGCACGCTTGGGAACAGCCACGGGGGGGGGGAGAGGGGGAGTGTTTTTGGATGGCTCACAGGTGCCTCCAAATGCCGGAGGGGAGGGCCTATGGGACACATCCTTGTTTTATACTTAGTTCACTTATTTCAAGGATCTCCTGCCTGGTTTCCCTTGGAATTTGTGACTCTGGGTGGAGGGATCAACGGAAAATAGAAAGTGGGGGGGAGAGGGGGGAGGGGAGGGAGGATGGAAGAGAGAGTGGGACAGAAAGGAGAGAGGAGAGAGAGAAAGAAAGAAAGAAAGAAAGAAAGAAAAAGGGAGGGTGGCAGGGATGAAGGAGGGGAGGAGGGTGGGAAGGAAGGAAGAAAAAGGGAGGGAGACAGGGAGGAAGGAAAGAAGGAAGGAAGAATAAAGGGAGGAATGAAGGAGGGAGGGAAGGAAGGAGGAAGGAAAAAAGAAAGAGAAAAGAAAAAGAGGGTGGCAGGGAGGAAGGAAGGGAGGGAGGAGGGTGGGAAGGAAGAGAAGGAAGGAAGGAAAGAAGAAAAGAAGGAATAAAAGGGAGGGAGGGAGGCAGGGAAGGAAGGAAGGAAAAAGGGAGGGAGGCAAGGAGGAAGGAAGGGAAGGAAGGAAGGGAAAAGAGAGGGAGGGAGGAAGAAGGAACGAAGGAAGGAAAGAGAGAGAAAGAGAGAAAAAGGAAGAAATGAAATAGAGAAGGGATAGAATATCTCTAACTGGCTCTCGGACAGGGGGATTGGTCCACGTGTCCCTCCGCCAGGCTCTCTCCTCACCCCTTTCTCCCTTCCAGATGTTCGGTTTTCCTGCTGGACCGAAGCAGCCACGAGTTGGTGGCCAAGGTGTTCGACGGAGGGGTAGTGGATGACGAGGTGAGCAAAGCAGTAGGAGGCGAGTGTGGGAAGAAACAAGGGGGGCTGGACTAGATGACCTCCAAGGTACCTTTCCATCTCTGCCGACGTTCCAAATGGAGGAGAGGAAGCTCAGTTCACCTAGTGCTCTACGGATGACCACAACTGAGGTCAAAAGTTCCATTGCTCAGGAAGGTGAATAGGGAATCTTGCCTCCCTTTCCTTTTGCCACAGCCGTTAAGTGAATCCTGCGGTCATTAAGCAAATCCAAGCTTCCCCCATTGACTTGGCTTGTCAGAAACTGGCTGGGGCATTCTGGGAGTTGAAGTCCACCCGTCTTAAAGTCGCCTAGGTTGAGAAATACTAGATTTAGATCAGTGGTCTCCAACCTTGGTTGCTTTACGACTTGTGGACTTCAACTCCCAGAATTCCTCAGCCGGACATGAATGACAGAGTTGGAAGAGGCCAGAAGGGTCATCGATGTCAAGGGTCCCTAATCTTGGCCACTTTAAGACTTATGGACTTCAACTCCCAGAATTCCCCAGCCAGCCATGAATGATGGAGTTGGAAGAGGCTAGAAGGGTCATCGATGTCAGGCGTCTCCAACCTTGGCCACTTGAAGACTCATTGTCCAGCCAGCTTTGCTGCGAGTTGAAATCCACAAGTCTTCAAGTTGCCAAGTTTGAAAAACGCCGATTCCACAATGCAAACCGGAAGCATTTTTCTCTTCCTGCATATTATTATTATTATTATTATTATTATTATTATTATTATTATTAATTAGATTTGTATGCCACCCCTATTATTGTTGTGTTTCCTTTCTTTTTCTCCACGTTCCCCTTTTCCTTTCGTCATTGTTTTATATTTGCTCCGCTCTTTCTGTCGATTTATGGAATAAGTAAAACAAAAAACCTGGATATGTGTGGAGTAACCCGCAGATTCTGCTTCCCTGGTGACAGAGCTATGAAATCCGGATTCCAGCTGATCAGGGCATCGCCGGCCACGTGGCCACCACCGGGAAGATCCTCAACATCAAAGACGCCTACTCTCACCCCCTCTTCTACCGTGGCGTGGACGACAGCACCGGGTTTCGCACCAGGAACATCCTGTGTTTCCCCATCAAGGATGAGAATCAGGGTGAGCAGACCGTCCGCGGGGCAGATAGGCAGGTCCCGGGCCCCTCTGACTGTCCCAAGAGATGGGCACCCTTGACTGACAGGGGGCTCGTCTTTCAAGTCCATGAAAGTGGTTGGAAGGAGACACAATTTGTAGGAGGAAGGGAGGAAAAGAGAGAATGAAGGAGGAAGAGAAAGGAGGGAGGGGGGAGGGAGGAAGGAAGAAGGGAGAGAAGGTGGGAGGAAAGGAGGAAGAGAAGAAAGGGAGGAAAGGAAGGACGAAGGAGAGAAGCAAGGAAGGAAGGAATGTTGAGGGGAGGGAGAAAGGAAAAAGTGGAAGGAGGAAGGAAGGAAGGAAAAGGAAAGAGGGAGGGAGGGAGGAAAAAGGACATCCTGGATTGGCCGGTGGCTTGTCTTTCAAGTCCATGAAAGTGGTCCGAAGGAGACACAATCTGTAGGAGGAAGGGAATGAGGGAGGAAGGAAGGAGGAAGAGAAAGGAAGGAAGGAAAGAATAAGGGAGAGAAGGTGGGAGGGAGGAAAGGAGGAAGAGAAGAGAAGGGAGGCAAGAAGGATGAAGGGGAAAAGAAGGGAGGAAAAGAAGGGAAGGAAAGGAGAGAGAGAGAAAGGAAGGAAGAAGAGAAGAAAGGGAAGAAAGGAAGAAGGTGAGGAAGAGAAGAAGGGGGAAGGATGCAGGTAGGAAGGAAAGAAGGAAGGAAAAGGAAAGAGGGAGGAAAAAGGAAGGAAGATTGGTTCAGCTGGCTGGGGAATTCTGGGAGTTGAAGTTTACCCATCTGAAAGCTGCCCTTTTACTTAACTCCAGTCCGAACCCTTTGGTACTAACCTCCTTCCTCCTCCTCTTCCTCCTCTTCCCCCATCCCTCTTTTATCTTCCAGAGGTGATTGGAGTGGCTGAGCTGGTCAATAAAATCAACGGGCCCTGGTTTAGCAAATTTGACGAGGACCTGGCCACCGCCTTCTCCATCTACTGTGGTATCAGCATCGCTCACGTACGTGAGTTTTATTCTCTCTCTCTTTTCTCGTGGCTCGTGGCCTTTGTCCGAGTGGAGCCGAGCAGCTTCCAGGGGGAGGAGCATCGGATCCACTGGGAAATTCTAGGCTCTGCATCCCAAGGCATCCGGGTGGGAGGCTGCACGTAAACCTGGTTCCTTCAGGGAGGGGGATTCGGGGAAAGAAAACCCTGGAAAATTAACTTTATTGAACTACCTCCCACGGAGAAGTTCCACGCACCAGGATGGACTTTAAAAACCCTCCTTTTTTCTCCCTACAGTCCTTGCTCTACAAGAAGGTCCACGAGGCCCAATACCGAAGCCATCTGGCCAACGAGATGATGATGTACCACATGAAGGTAGGAATGCGAAGGCTAAAATGAAGGGTCCAGTCAGAAGGAGGATTGGGGGGTGCGACTCGAGCTGGGGCTGGAGAAGAATGAATTCTTGGTTGGTTGGTTGGTTGGTTGGTTCATTCACTCATTCACTATTTATTTATTTTTTTAAAAAAATTATTTCAGATATATACATTTATCATTTATCTATTTCTCTATATATCATTTCTGTCTTGTCTGTCTGTCTCATCCATCCTTTATCTATCATTATCTATCTGTGATTTCTCTGTCCATCCATCCATCCACTTTGGGTCTCCTCCTGTCGTTCTCTGGGGCCTGACATTGTTCCTTCATCAGAAGAAGTCGCCTGTCCATTTTCTGCTCGGAAATGATGAGTCCTTTTCCTCTTCCAGGTGTCGGATGATGAGCACACCAAGCTTCTCCACGAAGGAATCATCTCAGTTGCACACATTGACCCGAACTTCGCCAAATTCACCTACACACCACGATCCCTTCCAGAGGACGACACATCGATGGTAAGCATTGGATCTGATTCGCTTGCTTGAAGCACCTGGAAAGGTTGGTTGGTTGATTCATGGATTCGTTCATCCATTCATTGATCGATTCATTCATTGATCAATTCATTCAGTCATTCATTCATTGATCAATTCATTCAGTCATTCATTCATTGATCAATTCATTCAGTCATTCATTCATTGATCAATTCAGTCAGTCATTCATTCATTGATCAATTCATTCAGTCATTCATTCATTGATCAATTCATTCAGTCATTCATTCATTGATCAATTCATTCAGTCATTCATTCATTGATCAATTCATTCAGTCATTCATTCATTGATCAATTCATTCAGTCATTCATTCATTGATCAATTCATTCAGTCATTCATTCATTGATCAATTCATTTAGTCAGGCAGTCATTGATCAGTTCAGTCAGTCAGTCAGTCATTGATCAATTCATTCATTGATAAATTCATTGTCATTTATTCATTGATCAACTCATTGATTGATTGAATTGATTGATTGATTGATTGATTGATTGATTCATTCATTCATTCATTCATTCATTCATTCATTCATTCATTCATTCATTCATTCATGAAACAACCTCACACTTGCCAAGAGACTCAGGAGAGGTTATGTAGGTCGGAAAACATCAAATAATAAATCCAGAAACTCCTTTGGCACCAAGGACCATCAACCAGTGGTCGCATGACCATCCATGTCACCGTGGTCACATGGGTGTATCATTTGCAGCTGTGGAAAGGGAGGTGGAGGAAGAAAGGTGGAGGAGGAGAGAGGGATTGGGGGAAGAGGAGGAAAGGGAGGAGTGAAGGAAGGAGGAGAGAGGAGGAGTGAAGGAGGAGGGGAAAGGAGGAGAGGGAGGGAGGAAGAAGAGAGAGGAAAAGGGAGAGGGATGGGGAGAAGGAGTACAAGAAGGAAAGAGGGGAAGGGGGAAGGAAGAAGGGAGAGAGATGGGGAGGAGGAGAGGTGAAGGAAGAAAAAGCATGAAGCATTTTTCCCTATCAAACTTTTCCCCTCAAGTCATTTGTCTCTTTCTTCCTTCTTTCTTTCTTCCTTCCTTTCTCCCAAAGGCCATTCTGAGCATGCTTCAGGACATGAACTTCATCAGCACCTACAAAATCGATCGTCAGACCCTCGTCAGGTAGGATTGGGAGAAACGAATAGACAGATCCTGAAGTTATCAAAGGACTCAATTTGCTTCTCCGTGTGGACACCAGGTCCAGCGCATCATTTAATGGGCAGCCTCGGCCGAGAGGAGATCCCCAGGAAAGGGTGGGGTCCTGCCTGACCCTTGCACATCTGGCTGATCCCAAGGGGGTGTCACTGCTGGACCAGGGCTGGTGAAAGCCCCACGGAGTCCTGGTTCAGCCAAGGGGCTCAAGAGGCGACAGGAGGATCCACAAGGTGGGCTCAGAAAAGTTAAGATGGTAGTAAGAAGCAGGAAGAGGGAGATTGTGATCCCGCTGTAGAGAGCGCTGGTGAGACCACATTGGGAATAGTACGGTGTCCAGTTCTGGAGACCTCACCTACAAAAAGAGATATGGATCAAATTGAACAGGTCCAAAGATGAGCAACAAAAACGGTGGAAGCTCTTAAGCATAAAACGTATCAGGAAAGACTTCATGGACTCCATCTGTCTAGTCTGGAGGACAGAAGGGAAAGGGAGGACAGGATCGAAGCATTTAAATATGTTAAAGGGTTAAATTTATTGTGTTGTGAGCCGCCCCGAGTCTACGGAGAGGGGCGGCATACAAATCTAAAATAAATAAATAAAATAAAATAAAATAAAATAATTAATTAATAAGGTCCAGGAGGGAAGTGTTTTTAATAGGAAAGTGAACCCAAGAACAAGGGGACACAATCTGAGGTTAGTTGGGGGAAAGATCAGAAGCAACATGAGAAAATATTATTTTACTGAAAGACTAGTAGATGCCTGGAGCAAACTTCCAGCAGACGTGGTTGGTCAATCCACAGTCAATGAATTGAAACATGCCTGGGATAAACATAGATCCACCCTAAGATAAAACACAGGAAATAGTAGAAGGGCAGACGAGATGGACCAGGAGGACTTTTTCCGCCGTCCGACTTCTATGTTTCTATGTAATGGCTGCTTGGTCTTCAATCCCAGGCATAAAGAAGCAGGATTTCTTCTCTTGGTGACGTGGTGTCTTTTTTTTTTCGTGGTTTCCCTCAGGTTCTGCCTCATGGTGAAGAAGGGGTACCGAGACCCTCCCTACCACAACTGGACACACGCATTTTCAGTGTCCCACTTCTGCTACCTGCTATACAAGAATCTGGAGCTCGTCAATTACCTGGAGTAAGTGGGAGGTGTGGATGATGGGCTTCATTTAAAACCCGGGATAGTCAGGGACGGAGACCCTACTGCTGGGCTGAAAAAAATATTTAAAACACAAACATTTTTCTTTTTTTCTCCACAATTTCCATGTACCCATTTATGCGTATACCGTAAGACAGAGATGGCGAACCTTTTTTTCCTCTGGTGCCGAAACCATTGCTCATGCGTCAGTGCCCACACCGACAATTCAATGCCCAGGAAGGGCAAAAACAGCTTCCCTTGCCCCCCGAAGGACTCCTGGAGGTTGGAAATGGCCCGTTTCCCAACTTCTGGTGGGCCCAGTAGGCTCGTGTTTCACCCTCCGCAGGCTTCAAAGGCTTTCCTGGCCAGGGGAGGGTAAAACCGGCCTCCTCCTCCACCACCCCCATAGCCTTTCTACGAGCCAAAAAAAACCCAGAGCCCACTGCAACAGCATTGCCAAAAAAGCACTAAGAGCCAAAAACTTAATTCTACGCAGCTTCTTCTCTAGAAGCACCGATCTACTAACCAGAGCATACAAAACATTTGTCAGACCAATTCTTGAATACAGCTCACCTGTAGGGAATCCACACCGCATAACAGACATTAATACAATCGAAGGAGTCCAGAAATACTTCACAAGAAGAGTCCTCCACCCCTCCTCACACAACAAATTACCTTACTTCTCCAGACCCCAAATTCCTAACAAAAAGGCTTTCGGAGAAAATTCCATTTCTATTTGAGTAATTTCAACTTTAGTGGCCTGCAGTACTGCACTCTGCCGGCTGCACCACCTCAACTCTTGTGCAGCCTGGGACTGATCGCCTCCGTTGTTCTTTGGTTTACGGAGAGGGGCAGCATACAAATCTAATAAATAATAATAATAATAATAATAATTTTCCCTATCTAACAGAGACATCGAAATCTTTGCCTTGTTCGTCTCCTGCATGTGCCACGACTTGGACCACCGAGGCACCAACAATTCTTTTCAAGTGGCATCGGTAAGGTTCAGGGCTGGGATCCTACTGGTTTTGAAACATCTGGTTCGGTGTTTTCGGTGTTTGCTTCGCTCGCAGCTGATTCTTGGAGCATCTAGTTTGCCAAAATGAGTCCGAACTAGTATAATCCTGTTGTGCCCCATCCACATCTTGTGCAGCGGGTCACGGATCCTGAAGATCGAGAGACAGTTGTGGTACCGCAGGCCCGTATACCTGGCATCCAAGTCTGATAGCGAGAGCGTTGGAGAGGATATGGTGTCAGGGGTGAAAGCCAATCAGGGCCTTCTGCACTTCCCGAGGTGCCCATGAGTGACTCAGGAGAAAAGGAGGAGCTTCTTCTTGATGCTAGGGTACGCAGGGTTGCCAGAAGGCACGAGTGGCTAAACAAGAGGAGGTCTCTGCATGAATAGATCTCTAGAACAATTGACCACGCCCTTAGGCTATTTAAGCTTGAGCCACGTGACGCTTCAGCGTTGAAGTCAACTTCCGTTATGTTTCCACTTGGATTTCTCTCTTCGGATATTATTATTTCAATGATGAATTACGAACTAGGGAGTTGGGCTCCTTATCTCCAGGCTTCCTGCCAACTCATAGTGAGTCAGTTAATGAGAGCTGTGTGATTAAAGAAAAGTATCTGTAAGTTTGGGTTCCTGTTTTGGACTCTAATTAGTTGGACCCAAAGAGACCTATTTCCTGCTTTGTTGCTGGATTTCTAAATCTAAACCCACGATATAGAAGAATGGCTAGAAGGCGAGAGGAGATCCAGAGTAAAAGGTATAAATCCACAGCCTTAACTCTTTGAGGTGGGATGTCACTTCCAGGTTATATAAAGGAAGGTGTTTGGGAAAGGGGGGCGTGGACTTTCAATGTTTGTTACGTAGAAGAGCCGAGGAACTGTGGCGAGCCTGAAAAGAAATGCTAAGAATCATGGTCTCTCCCAAGACATTTTATGCTGTGTTCCTCTGTTAGCAAAAGGGTGGTGGTGACTGATTATGTTTTGATTTATGAGAAGAGAGTTATCTAGGAATGTGATAAGGATTTAGTTTTGGCTTGCTTCCCAGATCCAGAGTTGAGGCTGGTTTCTTAATAAAAACGTAAGAATGTTTGCTTCATTCTACTTCTGGAGACCTCACCTACAAAAAGATATGGATAAAATTGAACAGGTCCAAAGACGGGCTACAAGAATGGTGGAAGGTCTTAAGCATAAAACGTATCAGGAAAGACTTCATGAACTCAATCTGTAGAGTCTGGAGGACAGAAGGGAAAGGGGGGACATGATCGAAACATTTAAATATGTTCAAGGGTTAAATAAGGTCCAGGAGGGAAGTGTTTTTAATAGGAAAGTGAACACAAGAACAAGGGGACACAATCTGAAGTTAGTTGGGAGAAAGATCAGAAGCAACGTGATAAAATATTATTTCACTGAAAGAGTAGTAGATCCTTGGAACAAACTTCCAGCAGACGTGGTAGATAAATCCACAATCACTGAATTTAAACATGCCTGGGATAAACATAGATCCATCCTAAGATAAAATATAGGAAGTAGTATAAGGACAGACTAGATGGACCATGAGGTCTTTTTCTGCCGTCAGTCTTCTATGTTTCTATGTACCTTGCTTGATTGAAAATAAAGAGTGAATTTATTTTTTTTAATATTTTTATTATTTTCAAAAAAGGACAAAGACATACAACATTAAACATTTAAGGAGCTGCCATTGCTCCGCTTGTAGTAGAAGTCTAACTAATACAGAATATAAAAAACCCTAACTGTTACCAGATCTATGCAGAAATACCACATATGTGAATTACATTCTTATTGAATGAATTTTATTACTAAGAAGTGATTATCTGGGAATTGGAATTTATCGGGGGCCCGAGAGCAGGACACCATATACCCGACTTCTCCGATGAAACCTATCTCCATTCCCTCTCTTCCAGAAATCCGTCCTGGCTGCATTGTACAGTTCCGAAGGGTCCGTGATGGAGGTAAAGAGAGACCGGAACCAGCCCCGTAGCTGACAAGGACCAACCACTGCTGTATAGAACACGAGGGCAACTAGGACATAGAACCATCGAGATGATAGCAGTCTTCCAATCTCTGAGGGGATGCCCCGAAGAAGATGGGGAAGGGGGGAGTCCACCTATTCTCCAAAGCCCCTGGAGGCGGGAAAAGAAGCAATGGAGGGAAACTCGTCCAGGAGAGAAGCAAACGGGAATTAAGGAGAGGACAGTTAACCAATGGAACAGTTTGCCACCAGAAATTGTGGCCGCTCCATCACTGGAGGTTTTTAAGAAGAGATTGGACAGCCACTTATCTGACAGAGTAGAGATTCTCCTGTTTGAGCAGAGGGTTGGGCTAGAAGACCTCCAAGATCCCTTCCAACTCTTCTCTCCTCTTCTCCTATTCGATTTGATTCGACTCTATTCTATTCCTCTTCTCTTCTCTGTTCTTCTACTCTCTTTTATTTTTTCCTTCTCTTTATCCTTCCCTCTTCTCTTTTCTTCTCTTTCCTTCTCTCCATTCTATTCTATTCTACATTCTATTCCTCTTCTCTTATTTTATTTTATTCTATTCTTTTCTATTCCATTCTCTTCTTTCCTTCTCTTCTCTTCTCCTACTCTCCTCTCCCCTCCTCTGTATTCTATTCTATTCTTTCCTCCTTCCTTTCTCTATTTCTTTTTTCCCTTCCCTTCCCTTCTGAGGTCTTCTAGTCCAACCCCCTACTCAAGCAGGAGACCCTCTTCTGGTAAACTAAAGGAAGAGACTGTGGTGGAGACCACGTGAGGCTCCATCCATGGTGGATTCAGGAATCCGTCGCCCTCTTTGCCAGAGGAGAACTAGGGTTAAATGCGGCCCAATCCTGTGGGTCAAATGTCTTCAGGATGCCCTTTCTCCATCGCTTGTGGGAAAATCCCTGGGCATTTACCTGGGTCTGAACAGAATAGTCACCCACACAGGGAGTCCTCGACGCACAACAGTTCTTAGTGACCCTTTGAAGTTACAACAACACTGAAAAAAGTGACTTGCAACCATTTTTCACACACAACAACCATTGCAGCATTCTCTTGGTGGTCGCAGTGTCCTGGGGTCACGTGATTCCCCTTCTGACCAGCAAAGTCCACGGGCAAATGCAGATTCGCTTAACAACCATGTAACTGATTTAACCACTGCAAGGATTCACCTAATGACCGTAGGTGGAAAGATCATAAAATGGGACGAAACTCACTTAACAGCTGCGTCACTTATCCACATTCATTGTGTCCATAAGTCAAAAAACCTACCTCTAAATAAGTAAGAAAAACAAACCAATATACATACATACAAATAAAGTTTCAATTACATCAAGGCTGCCATCTTGATTGAGCCGAATGAGAGGAGGAGGCATGGGGCGTCAGGACCAGCACCAGGGCAACCTGAGAGCTCTGCGGGGGAAGAGAGAGAGAGAGAGAAAGATGGAGCCTGGGCGGTCCATCAGCCCTCAGATGAAGAGTCAACAGCCCCCAGGTCTGGAGGTGGGTGATGAGGAAGAGGAGAAACGGCTGGGTCCTGTGCCTGATGCACAGAAGCACAGAAGGCAGAGGAGAGGAGAGCAGTGGAAAACTATGGGCTGGTCCCTGGGACAGAAAAGCCACTGCTACTAGTGAAGCCCCCACCTAGCTCTAGGGATAAAAGGCCCCCAGGTCTAGAAGTGGCTGATGAGGAAGAGGAGTAATGCCTAGGTCCTGTGCCTGATGAAGGCAGAGAAGAGGAGAGCAGTGGAAATCTATGGGCTGGTCCCTGGGACGGAAGAGCCACTGCTACTAGCGAAGCCCTCACCCTAGCTCTGGGGATAAAAGGCCCCCAGGTCTGGAGGTGGCCGATGAGGAAGAGGAGAAACAGCTGGGTCCTGTGCCTGATGCACAAATGCACAGAAGGCAGAGAAGAGGAGAGC
Organism: Erythrolamprus reginae; assembly: GCF_031021105.1. Taxonomy (NCBI): domain Eukaryota; kingdom Metazoa; phylum Chordata; class Lepidosauria; order Squamata; family Dipsadidae; genus Erythrolamprus; species Erythrolamprus reginae. The sequence goes on from NC_091953.1 coordinate 1,587,572, forward strand.
AGTGGAAATCTATGGGCCGGTCCTTGGGACAGAAGAGCCACTGCTTCTAATAGAGCCCCACCCTAGCTCTGGAGACAAAAGGCAGGGACGGAGATGAATAGATGGGGCAGACAACTATTCATCCCCCCTGCCAGACGGACTTGTTAGCCTGCAGTGAGAGAGAACCTTTTTGCCAGGGTTGCCGGTGCTCCTAGTAAAGGAGGCTTTGAGTCAATTTCATAGGGTTTGTCGTGTTTGGGGAGCTGGTCAGGGCAATATTTCTGTCTGCTCTGTGGGATCAAACCATCTACAAGAAAGTCCTTGACGTATGACTGCCTTTGAAGCCGGAATATATCCACTAGCCAAGCAGGTTGTCAGTGAGTCAAGCGCTGGTTTTTACGGACTATTATTTATTTTTTGCCACCATTGCGAAGCAAATCGCCAGTATTGTTAAATGAGTCATACGGTTGTTAAGCAAATCTGGCTTCCCTAGTTGACCTTCCTTGTTATAAATGGTGATTTCCATCACACACACACGAGAGCGCAATGGTCACAAATACATGCCGGTCCTCGAATTTTGATCCCGTGACACCGAGCGAATTCTGTGATGGCTGTAAGTCTGAGGACCGATGATAAGTCACTTTTTTCCCTTAGCATTCCTGTAACATCCAAAGGTTGCCTGTGAGGTGAGAACGACCTGTATCACACTTGTGCTTCTGTACAACCCGATACACACTTACAGAACACGATTGATCTATGGGCGTGCAATTACGCCCTCCGTTTGTTGACCTCTATCGTTGTGCTTTGTCTGCCGCAGAGACACCATTTTGCTCAAGCCATCGCCATCCTGAACACGCACGGCTGCAACATCTTCGACCATTTCTCGCGCAAGGTGGGTGCGTCTCATCCGTGGGCGTGAGAAATTGGGGAGGGGCTTATATAAAGGGAGGAGGGGGTCTTTAGGGCACACCACCTTCTTTGGCACTCCTCCCCTCCTCAGGGCTAGGCTGACTGGGGGTTTATGGGAATTGAAGTCCAATTCTGGTGAATGGAGAACTCTGGGAGTTGAAGTCAAACTCTGGTGAATGGGGAATTCTGGGAGTTGAAGTCCCGCTCTAGTGAACTGGAGGATTCTGGAAGTTGAAATTTACTTCTGGCAACTAGAGGATTTTGGGAATTAGTCCAATTTTGGTGGATCGGGAGTTATGGGACTTAAAATCCCTACATGTGGTTGGAGAATTCTGGGAGTCAAAGTCCTATGATGGCTGGGGACTTTTGGGAATTGAAGTCCACCTCTGGTGGTTGGGAATTCTGGGAAATGAGATCCATCCATGCTGGCTCAGGAATTCCAGGAATGGAAACCCACCTCTGGCGATTGGGGAATTCTGGGAGTGGAAGTCCTTCTGTGCTGGCTGGAGATTTCTGGGAATTGAAGTGTCCACATCTTAAAGTTGTGAAGGGCTATAAAAACACATCCCTTAGATCATGCCCAGTTCCTGGGAACCTCTTGAGAAATCAGGCCACAGCGGAGCCTCTCTTGACCGATCGATTGTGAAGGATGCTAAAGCAGGGACCGCTTGACCCCACAGGATTACCAAAGGATGCTGGATTTGATGAGGGACATTATCCTGGCCACCGACCTCGCGCATCACTTGAGGATCTTCAAAGACTTGCAGAAGATGGCCGACGGTAAAGCAGGGGACCTCCCCCTTCCCATCCTTCCCAAATTGAGGGCCTTCTCCAGGGGTTCTCCAAAGGGGGCTTTTTTTTCAAGAGGCAATTGGTGTGTGTTTTCTTTTCGCTCCTCCTCCAAGAAGCTTCTCCAGCTAGAGAAGGATTGATGCTTCTTGCAGACAGTTGGTCATTTGCATCCTTTTCAGAGGGTCGTTGAGGCCACTTGGAGGGCTTGTCTGTGTCCTCAAGGTCACCTGAGTGGTGCAGAAGGATGTGGAGTCAACAGGGAAGGGACCCATGGCAGAAAGCATCCTGCCTTCAAGAAGGCTCCACCCCCATTTGCACCACTCAGGTGAGCCTGAGGACAGAGGTAATCCTCCAAGAGGCCTCAACGACCCTTTAAAAGGATGCAAATGACCAGCTATCTGCAAGGAGTGTCAATCCTTCCATTCCCCCAACATCCAGCCGGAGCTAAAGGAGCTTCTTGAATGAGAAGCGAAACATCTTCAAGAGAAAAACCACAAAATCCAGTTGCCTCTTGGAAAAAGATCATTTGGAACAACCAGGACCTGGGTGATGGAGAACCTCTACAGACTTTTTCTCCAGGGGTTGGCAGAGTGGGCGGACGTCACCAAATCCCTGAAGGACAAAAATAGTGTTTGTGTCCTGGACCAGGGATCTCCAACCTCAGCAACTCTCAGACTTGTAGACTTCAACTCCTTTCTTTCTTTCTTTCTTCATCCTTCCCTACCATCTTTCTTTCAATCCATCTTTCTTTTTCCTACTTTTTCCTATCTTCCTCCATTCTTTTCTTCCTTCCTTCCATTTCCCCTTCCTTCCTTCCATCCTCCCTCCCCTTTTCTTCTTTCCTTTCTTCTTTCTCTCTCCTTTCTTTTCTACTTCCCTCCCTCCCTCTCTCCAACCCTTCCTTCCTTCCATCTTTTCCTACTTTTCACTCTCCCTCCCTTCTTTCCTCCCTTCCTTTCCCCTTCCTTCCTTCCTTCCTCCCTCCCTCCCCTTTTCTTCTTTCCTTTCTTCTTTCTTTCACCTTTCCTTTCTACTTCCCTCCTTCCCTCTCTCCTTTTTACTTCCCTTTCTACATCCCTCCCTCCTTCTGTCCCATCCTTCCTTCCTTCCATTTTTCCTTTTCCTACTTTTCACTATCTCCCTCTCTTCTACCCTTCCTTCCCTTTCCCCTCCCTCCCTCCCTCTCTCTTTTCCTTTCTTCCTTCTCTCTCCTTTTCTTTCTATTTCCCTTCCTCTCCTCCTTTCCTTCCTTTTTCCCTTCCCCTTTTCCTTCCCTCCCTCTATTCTTTCTCCTGCTATTCCAATTCTTCCTTTTTTCTCTTTCCTCCTCTCTCCCCCTTTGCAGTTGGCTACGACCCTGCGAATAAACAGCACCACAGCCTCTTGCTGTACCTCCTCATGACCTCCTGTGACCTCTCAGACCAGACCAAAGGTTGGAAGACCACCCGCAAGATCGCGGTGAGTACCGAGGCCGAGGACGGAGCCTCTCTTGGAAAGGGGAGGTCTTCTTCCTGCGACCAGCACCTTCTCTGGCCAAAGGACCTCCAAGGTCCTTTCTAACACTGTTATTCTGCCGGTGGTCCTTGGGGGGCATCTAAAGGTCATCTACGCCAGCCAGGGTTTGTCCCATTGTCCAGCTCAATGTCTGGGAGAGCTCAAAGCAAGATCCCAGGCAGTGAAGGGCTACAAAGATTTTTACACCATGCTATGGGCATGGCTTATTTTGTGGGTGTGGCCTGCCAGCCATGTGACCAGGTGGGAGTGACTTGACAATCATGTGTCCATGGGGGTGGCTTAAAGGTCATGTGACTGGCTTAAAGGTGGCCAACCTGACATCACTCACATCAAGGGTTTGGATTAGGGTGCCTGGCCTCTCCTCACCTCAAAGAGAGACAATTTCCCTCTCTATTTACTATGACTGAGCATCCAAAACATACTCTTTAATTCTATGTTTAGATGCCATATGTGTACATACATATTACACACAGGCACACAAAAATATACATTATCTACTATATAAACTGTATGTGTATGTACAAACACGCACACACAGCTCTTCTAAAATTATGCACATTCCACCTCATTTACTGAGATAGGAAAAACAGACCCAGAGCCCAGAAGGGGCAGGAATCAAAAATTTTCTACTAGTATTGCGTACCTGAGCGTACCTGTTGGAGCCCATCACTGATCGCAGGGCATCCAAAGAGGTCCAGGTTGGGGAAAATCAGGACAGATATCTGTCACTCCAACCCCTGAATTTGCAGAACGAAGAGTTGAAGGGTGGGTCAGCTTGCACTGAATCCATGTGTCTTTCCTTTCCAGGAGCTGATCTACAAGGAATTCTTCTCACAGGGTGACCTGGTATGTGAGAATAAGGCCATTGAGTCCAATTCTAGTGCTCTCTTTAACCACATATCCCATCTCTCTCTCTCTCTCTCTCTCTCTCTCTCTCTCTCTCTCTCTCTCTCTCTCTCTCTCTCTATCTATCTATCTCTATCTGTCTATCTATCTATCTATCTACCTACCTGTCTGTCTGTAGGTTTTGGCATATTTGGGTCTTTTCCCGTGTAAGGTTGATAGAATCGTGGCGACGTTCGAACGAGGTCCCACTCGTCATGTTCAGGCTGGTGTTTTCAGCTTTGTGCTCGGGCAAACAGAGCTCTCACACCAAAGCACCAGCCTGAAGATGACGAGTGGACCTCGTTGAAACGTCACCAAGACCCAAATATTCCAAGACTTACATACCTATACCCGTGAAAATCTACAAATATGTATATATTTGCATGTATTTATGTATGTATGTATGTGTATATATATATGTATTTGTGTGTGTAACATATTTTCTTGATAATGAAAAGGAAGGGAGACTTACTATAGGTCTATTTCAGGCTTATTTGCCTTCATCTGGCAGCCCCACCCTTACTGGGATTTGAACCTGGCGCCTCGGACTTGCAAGGCAGCAGCCTTAGCCCCTAGGCTACAGGCTCATCTCCTGTATATGCTTGTACCAGGGAAGGGTTATGTGTGATTTATTTTGTCTCTGCCTGGTACAAGCTGATACAGGAGATGAGCCTATAGCCTAGAGGCTAAGTCCACTGCCTTACAAGGCAGAAGCCCCAGGTTCAAATCCCAGTAAGGGTGTGGCTACCTGATGAAGCCAAATAAGCCCGAAATGAATCTATAGTAGTCTCCCTTCCTTTTCATTATCAGCAAAAATATGTTTCACACACACATACATGGCTGTATGTATGTGTTGTGGCCTGTCCACATACCGTGCAGCTGGTCATGGATCCCAAGGATCGGGAGAGAGTTGTGGCCTGGCTGTGGCCTCCCTCCCTCCCTCCCTCTCCCTCCCTCACCCTCTCTCTCCCCTCCTCCAGGAGAAAGCCATGGGCAACCGTCCGATGGAGATGATGGACCGAGAAAAAGCCTACATCCCTGAGCTGCAGATCAGCTTTATGGAACACATCGCCATGCCCATCTACAAGTGAGTGTGTCAGCTGTTCGTGGTTCAAGGTGTGCCAATTGGGTAGGGGGGGGTCTGTGTCCCTCGGACAATCTCACAAGCAGGACGCGGGTGTGCGAGAACTTTCCAGAAAGGGAATAAGCACGTGGCCTGCAGAAAAATCCCCCCTCTGGGCCCGAGATGCGCGCAAGGGGGCGTGTGGGACACTCACAAGCAGGACACGCGTGTGCGAGACCTCTCCAGGGGAAGAGGCGTCCAGGATGTGGCGAGAAGGGTCCGTCTCTTTCTGGGTTTGAAGTGTGCAAGATTGCGCGTGTGGTAGCAGATTCCAACCAGTACGGATGACGCTGCGCCGATAGTAAAAATCGAGCTGCAGGTTTCTGACGTGTGTGCGTGTCCGAGCGAGATTTCGCTTCTGCACATGGATAGAATAGAACAGAATAGAACAGAACACAACAGAACAGAACAGAATAGAATAGAATAGAATTCTTTATCGGCCAAGTGTGATTGGACACACAAGGAATTTGTCTTGGTGCAGATGCTCTCAGGGGACATAAAAGAAAAAAACACATTTGTCAAGAATCATGGGGTACAACATGAGTTGGCCTTCTCCGGGTCCCGCCAACTAAACAATGTCGTTTGGCGGGATCCAGGGGAAGAGCCTTCTCTCTGGTGGCCCCGATCCTTTGGAATCAACTCACCCCAGATATCAGAGTTGCCCCCACCCTCCTTGCCTTTCGCAAGCTCCTTAAAACCCACCTCTGTCGTCAGGCATGGGGGAACTGAGATATTCTTCCCCCCTAGGCTGATAGAATTTATACATGCTATGCTTGTGTGTATGAGTGGTTCTTTAAATTGTGGGTTTTTAGATTATTTTAAATATTAGATTGGTTGACATTGTCTTATTATTGTTGTTAGCCGCCCCGAGTCTTCGGAGAGGGGCGGCATACAAATCTGATAAATAAATAAAATAAAATAAATGATGCGCAGAAGCGAAATCTCACACGCACGCGTACACACGCCAGAGACCCACATGGCGCACACGGCACACCAGTAGCAGCATTAGCGGCAAACCCTGCCTCTGTCTGTGTGTGTGTGTGTGTTGTATGTTCCTCTGGGAATCTCACAAACATCTAAAGTGCTTAGATATGGCCAGCGTGGCCTCGCCGTGAGTTCTGACGGCCGCCGGTTCTTCCTTGCAGGCTGCTTCAGGAGCTGTTCCCCAAGTCGTCGGAGCTTTACGAGCGGGTGGCCAGCAACCGGGAGCACTGGACCAAAGTCTCGCACAAATTCACGCTCAGGGGCCTGCCCAGCAACAACTCCCTGGACTTCCTGGACGAGGAGTACGACCTGCAGACCATGGCCGAGACGGACGGGCTGAAGATGAACGGCTGCCTCGACGGGGAACACATCCACGGGGAATCGGAACTGGAATGAGACCCCCCCAACTGGCCCCCCTCCCCTCCCTGCTCCCCCCTCCCAAACACACAAGTGCAACTTTGAAACTCCCTCCCTCCCTCCCCGGTCCCCAGGGAAAGAGGAGGGGGCTGAGTTTGGAAACAAGACCTCCCTCCACGGGGTTTTTAAAAAAACAATTTATGCCGTGAACTTGACCTGCTGCCTACGAACATCTCGACTTTCCCTTCTGCTTTCTCACCCATTTTGCTCCGGTGCCCAGTTCTGCATTTTAAGGTTCTCCAGTTGAGTCCGTTTCGCTCTGGAACCGCTCTGGTTTTAACCGTCAGTTCTGGCTTCCTTGTGGGGGGTCTCGATTAGGCCTGCTATGGAGGTTTTTGCCGCCCACCTCTGTCGGTGGGGGTTCTCCAGCCTCTGAGCCAGGGGTCTCCATCCGTGGCAGTTTGAAGCCCCGAGGACTTCAACTCCCAGAGTTCCCCAGCCAGCTTTGGAATTCTGGGAGTTGAAGTCCACAAGTCTTAAAGGGCCCGGGTGGTGCTGTGGTTAGAGTGCGGCACCTGCAGGTTGCTTCAGCTAACTGCCAGCTGTAGTTCAGCAGTTCAATTCTCACCACCAGCTCCAGGTGGACTCTGCCTTCCGTCCTTCCGAGGGGGGTCAAATGAGGACCCAGATTGTTGGGGGCAAGAGGCGGATTCTGTAAAGCGCTTAGACGGGGCTGTCAAAGCATTATGAAGCGGTATATAAGTCTAAATGCTATTGCTAAAGTGGCCAAAGTTGGAGACCCCTGACTTAGATGACCCTTCTGGCCTCTTCCAACTCTATCATTCATGGCTGGCTGAGGAATTCTGGGAGTGGAAGTCCACAAGTCTTAAAGTGGCTTTGGAAACTTTAGGGTGGGAAAAATTTAGACTCCGGGATATTTATTTTATCTGAATTCTACCAAGCAGGCCATGAATGAGCAAAGCCACATTCCAACAAAATCACTAAGTTTAGCTGGTGGCAAGGGATTAAAAAAACCCAACCCTTCCTTTTGGCATTGACATGGGTCCCGTCCGGGTTCACATTTGCATCCACACAACCCTGTTGGCTCCCAATCGTAGCTGGTGGCGCCTCCCAAGAGGCGGAGGTCCGGCTGCGTGGCTTCGGCTGGCCCTTCGCTTTGCAAAACTTCTTTTCATCACTGCCAACTTCTCTTCGACTTTTAGAAAAACGGGTCATTTTTTTTAAAGGAAAAAAAAAAGAAACCATTTCTCACACTCCACAATCGAGTATAAGGGCTCCCAAAGAATCGTGCAGGGCTTACTCGCGGATTGCAACAGATTTCCCCTCCCTGTGGTGAATTTCACAACTACCCCCTTTTGAGTTGTGAATGGCCAAATATTTATCTTTGGAACAGTGTTTATCGAGCGTGGCCCCTTTAAGATGGGTTGTTGAATTCTGGGAGTTGAAGTCCACCCATCTTAAAGGGGCCACGCTCGATAAACACTGCTATAACTACAGGATCGAATAGCAACTGACCTTCTTTCGGGCTACACATTGCAGCTCAGCCCTTTCTGGTTTTAACGTGGGTGTGTATGTGATTCACACTTTCTCTCCTGTGTGTGCGTGTGTGCGCCTAACGTGTGTGCGTGTGGGTGTATATATAAATATATATATGTACATATCTATCTACAGATTCTGTTCGAAAGAGTCAAGCTTTTTAACTTTGCTCAACCCGGGTCGTCCCGGCTCTGTGGAAGCGAGCCACTTTTCGGTGGAAACCCAGTTTGGAAGAAAGAGAAAGAAAGAAAGAAAGAAAGAGAAGGAAAAGGAGGAAGAAGGAAGGAAGGAAGAAAAAGAAAAGAAAGAAAAGGAAGGAAGGAAGGAAAAGAAAGAAAAAAAGAAAGAGGGAGGGAGAGAGAGGAAGAAGGAAGGAAGAAAAAGAAAGGAAAGAAAGAAAGAATGAAAGAGGAAGAGAAGGAAAAGGAGGAAGAAGGAAGGAAGGAAGGAAGGAAAGAAGGAGGGAGGAAGAAGGAAGGAAGGAAAAGAAAGAAAAAAAGAAAGAGGGAGGGAGGAAGAAAGAAGGAAGAAAAAGGAAAGAAAGAAAGAGAAAGAAAGAAAGAGGGTTTCATTCGACAGGGATATAAATATTGGCGTGCGTGTGAAAAAACAAAAAACAAAAATTTCTCTGCAGGTTTCTTCGTCTTTTCTTACAGTCGTTGATTTTTCTGGTTTTAGGGGTTCGGCGAAAAGGAATACCGAGTATTTTCTTTTCCAATAAATTTCATACGCAAACGTCTAACTGTCTCCATTTTATTTTTATTTATTCTTTTTTTGCAGACAGGCAAGATCAGATCAGAAGCCCAAACTTGGCCATGACATGGTGCAAAAATCTGTTTTTGTGGAATATTGAAACCGTATTTATTTATACTCTATTCTGCTCCTCAAGATTTGCGAAATGCAAAAAATTAATTTTGCATTTAAATGCCGATGAGTTCTGTTCAAAGGCATATGACTTATAAAGGTTTAGGAAGTCCTCTACTTACAACCCACAATTGGGATTTCTGCTGCTAAGCAGGTTGGTTGTTAAGCAAGTCACGCCCAACTTTACAACAGTCAACTTTTTTCAATCTTGCTTAAAATATAACCAGAGGCCATAGTGGAGTCAGGTAGTTTATAAAACTATACAGGTAAACCTCAACTTATGACCACAATTTCTGTTGGTAATTGAGATGTCCATCATGTTTTGCCCAGTGGAGGGCTACAAAAAAATTTACTACCGCACTGGGGGTGTGGCTTATCTTGTGGGGTGTGGCTTGCTGGCCATGTGACTAGGTGGGAGTGGCTTGATGATCATGTGACCCAAGGGGGGTGGCTTAAAGGTCATGTGACTGGCTTAAAGGTGGCCAATTTGGCGTCACTTACATCAAGGGTTTGGGTTAGGGTGCCCGGCCTCTCCTCTCCTCAAAGAGATACAATTTCCCTCTCTATTTACTATTACTGAACTTCCAAAACATACTATTTAATTCTATGTATATATGCCCTATGTGTACATACATATTACATACACAGGCACACAAAAATATACATTATCTATTATATAAGCCAGTGTTTCCCAACCTTGGCCCCTTGAGGATATCTGGACTTCAACTCCCAGAATTCCCCAGCCAGCATTTGCTGGCTGGGGAATTCTGGGAGTTGAAGTCCAAATATCTTCAAGGGGCCAAGGTTGGGAAACCCTGATATAAACTGTATAAGCTGCACAGCTCTTCTAAAATTATACACCTTCAATCTCATTTACCACGATAGGAAAAAAAGACCCAGAGCCCAAAAGAGGAAAAAATAAAAAAATGCAAACTTTTTCTACCGGTTCTGCATACCTGACCGTACCTGTCGGAGCCCATCACTGGGTTTGCCCCATTTCACAAACCTTCTTGCCACAGTTGTAAAGTGAATCCTTGCCATTTGTTAAGATAACCGGACGGTCGTTAAATGAATCGGGCTTCCCCATTAACTGTCCGAAGATCACAAAGGGGATCACATGACCCTCGAGACACCACAACTCGTCATAAATATGAATCATTTGTCAAGAGTTTCGATTGTGTGAGAATGGGGAGGCTGCACTGGTCATAAATGTGAAACACGGGCAAATTTTGTTTCAACGATGTAGCTTTGGACTGCCACTAAACGAGGACTATAAGTTGAAGGGTCACCTGTAATTATATCCCAGGTCCTTGGGAAGGACGCGATAGATGGATAAAAATGCCAAATCCAGTCTGGACCTCTGGCCAACTGTGCAACCCAAGATTTAGAATGAATTGATGAATGTGGCAGCCACACCGGATTCAATGCTCAAGGTGAATTTTTATTTTATTTTATTATATTATATTTCTATGCCACCCAATTCCTCTAGGGATTCAGAGCGCCTCAAAATAAAGGGGAATAAAAGGTGTTGAGGAGCGTGTAGAGTAATCTCTGAGTAGTCAAAGAGGAAACACACAGGAAACTTGGAGGTCTTGGTTGACCTTGTTAAGGAAGGTGCAGAGTAATCTCTGAGTAGTCAAAGATACAAATACACAGAGGAAATGTGGAGGTCTTGCAGATATCCAGCTGATAGCCCAGAGATACGAGTCATAATTCAGTCATACAATCCAGGTGCATGAAGTGTATAAAATATTATTTGCTTTGGCAAATATCTCAGTCAAAAACAGTCCTAGTCATACACAGGTAAATCAGTCAATATATCTCAATACATATACAAAAACTATAAGCCTTACTAGTTCAGCTTACAAATACATAAACCATCATTTGAACACACAGTTCTTACTACAGCATAGACACACAAACAAAACAGAAATAGCAGAGAGTAGCCAAGACAGAGAATCACGCTCCTGGCTCCCTCTTGTGGCTAAATGCAACACTGCAACACTAATTCTTAAAGCAATGGCGTTCTAATACATGCTAGCATGCATTGTTGGTTTATTTTATATATTGCCAAACCCAACTAGTTATGTACATAGTACTAACGAAAACAATCACTTCCTGTGATGTGAAAACAAAAAAGACATCAAAACTCTGGAGAAGGTGCAAAAAAGAGCAACCAAAATGATTAGGGGACTCGAAACCAAGACTTACGAAGAGAGAGTGAGAGAACTGGGCATGGACAGCCTAGAAAAAAGAAGGTCTAGAGGGGACATGATAGCAGTTTACAGATACTTGAGGGGTTGCCACGGTGAGGAGGGGGTCTCTTTATTCCCCAGGGCACCAGAGGGCCGGACGAGGAACAATGGTTGGAAGCTGACCAAGGAGAGATTCAACCTGGAAATAAGGAAGAACTTCCTGACGGTCAGAGCGATCAACCAATGGAACTGCCTGCCAGGGGAGGTGGTGAACTCCCCAACTCTGGACACCTTCAAGAGGAGATTGGACTTCCATTTGGCTGGGGTGCTGTAGGGTTTCCTGCTCAGGCAGGGGGTTGGACTCGATGACCTAACGGTCCCTTTCAACTCTATTAATAAATAAATAAATAAAATAAATAAATAAACACCAATTTTGCTATCACTGCACGGAGACTAGCCATGCCAATTGAATTTGCACAGCAATTAAATGCCAATTAAGTCTTTGGGAGTTCTAGTCCCGCCTTAGGCATGAAAGTCAGCTGGGTGACTTCGGCCCAATCCCCAAGAGACTGGGAGTTCTAGTCCCACCTTAGACATGAAAGCTAGCTGGGTGACTTTGGGCCAATCACTATGAGAATGACTGGTGCAGAAGGTATTCTGGTCAATGGTATCGAAAGCTGCTGAGAGGTCAAGAAGCACCAGGCTAGAGGAGTGACCCCTATCCTGGGCCCGCCAGAGACCATCCATCAGTGCAACCAAAGCAGTTTCTGTGCTGTAGCTGGGCCTAAAACCAGACTGCCGAGGGCATTGCTGGGAAAGGGGGTGGGGTTCCGATAGCTGATTGACAGCTGGCGTTCTAAGCAGCTGGGATTGTGAGGGAGCTACAGGGAGGCAGGACTTAAGCCCGAGGGAGCCAATCAGGCGGGACCTTGGATCTTTGAAGGGCTGCTGAGAAGTAGAATTGGGTGGCAGTTAATGCTGAGAACCATGGGGGGCCCTACTGGAAGGAATTGAGGGAGGGGGCACCCTTAAGGGGTCTGTCTCCCCTCTTTCCGGCCCTGGAAACGAGGAATGTCGGGCGCTTGGCGGCTGCTGCTACTTTGGGTCCTCTTCAGACTGGGTGGGTAGAAATACTTGGGGGGGAGGAGTCCAGACTGGGAGGGGGTGGAGCCAGTTGGGGGAGGGTCTAAGAGCAGCCGAACTACAACTCCCAGAAGCCAGGCCACCAGGCTCTAGTTGAGGGATACTGGGAGTTGTAGTTCTGTCCATCCCTAGAGGCTCTGGTGTCACTCCAAATCCTGAGTTGGTGCCATTCTGGCCTGTAGGATGGGAAGGAATAAACCAAGCGAGAGGCCTCTGAGCATCTGCAGAGGGCCTTCACAGCACCAGAGGAAACCAACCCACTTCTGCTTTGCCCTTTGCGTTGACTTTGTAACTAAGATAGAAACCCTTGACCTCTAGATCTAGGAGGCAGGCAGTCTGTCTGTCTATCCAACTCTCATCCCTTCTCTAATCTATTTTCTATCGTCTGCCATTTATGTATTAATTATGTATCGTTTATCTTCTACCTTCTAATCCATATCTATAGATTATCTATCATCTATCTGTCTGTCATCTATCTTCTACTAATCTATCATTATTTATCTGCCTGTATCATTGATCATTTCTCTATCATAACTATATCTATCTATCTATATCTATCTATCTATCTATCTATCTATCTATCTATCTATCTATCTGTCATCTTTTAATATAATATCTATAGTTATCATTAATCAATAAATAAATAAATCCATCCATCTATATCTATCATATCTATCTATCTATCTATCTATCATCTATCTCTATCTATCTATCTATCTATCTATCTATCATCTGCATCTCTCCCTCTCTCTCTCTCATCTGCATCTATCTATCTATCTATATCTATCTATCTATCTATATCTGTATCTGTCATCTTTTAATCTATTATTTATTTATTTTATTTATTAATTCGATTTTTATGCCGCCCTTCTCCTTAGACTCAGGGCGGCTTACAACATGTTAGCAATAGCACTTTTTAACAGACCTAGGCTATTGCCCCCACAATCCGGGTCCTCATTTTACCCACCTCGGAAGGATGGAAGGCTGAGTCAACCTTGAGCCGGTGATGAGATTTGAACCGCTGACCTTCAGATCTATAGTCAGCTTCGGTGGCCTGCAGTACAGCACTCTACCTGCTGCGCCACCCTGGCTCATCATATCTATATATATCATCTATCAACTATCTGTCATCTTTTAATCTATTTCTATTATATCTATAGTTATCTCTGTCTGCCTATCTATCTGTCTGTCTGTCTATCATCTATCATAACTTGTGTATCTATATCATAGAGTCCTAGGGCTGGAAGAAACCTCAGTGGTCATCAAGTCCAACCCCATGAATGAATGAATGAATGAATGAATGAATGAATGAATGAATGAATGAATGAATGAATGAATGAAAGTATGTAAGTAAGTAAGTTGAAGTCCTTGTACCATCTGGACAAACGTTTGTCCAATCTCAATTGTAAAGGCAAGGACAGGTTTTTCCATCCACATATGTCATGCTAGTTTATTCTTTGGCCGGACTCAAGGAGAGCCCTGAGAAATGGCAGTGGGGTGTGAGCTGGTGTCTGGACTGGTGTCCCCCTGAGGTCATTCATCCCACTCCTCTTTCTTTCTAGGATCGATGGAAGCTCCCAGCTACCTTTATTCAGAAGTGACTGTACCCAAGTTGCTGGATCAGCCTCTTGGTACCTACAATAAGGTAATCCAGATGGTGCTTCACCATTTAACAACAGAGTTGGAAGGGGCCTTGGAGGTCTTCTAGTCCAACCCCCTGCTTAGGCAGGAAACCCTACACCACTTCAGACAGATGGTGATCCAACATTTTCTTTAAAACGTCCAATGTTTGAAGGTCCAAGAATGGCTTTTCCCACCCCACGTCCCTCCAGACAACATCCACTGAAGCACCTCTGATCACAGAACCATGAATGTTCACAATGGCTGGGGCTGATGGGAACTGTAGTTGAAGATATCAAGTCCCTTTGAGGAGGGGCTAACAAGGAGTCTCTGGAGAGGGGTGGCATACAAATCTAATAAATAATAATAAATAATGAAATGGTTTGTGAGCTGACAGTGGGTTGACCAGGATTGGCGTGGAGAAAGAGGCTCCTCTAAACCAGTGTTTTTCTTAGTCTGGACTTCATGTCCCAGAATTCCCCAGCCAGCAAGAGTTGAACTGCGAGCTTGGTTCTGTTCTTGCAGACATTTCATGACCCAGCTAGGGAACATCGTCAGTGTTAGAAGGGAATAGGTTTTGCAGAGTGTAGGAGAAAGGGAAAGAGGAGGAGGAGGAGGAGGAGGAGGAGGAGGAGGAGGAGGAGGAGGAGGAGGAGGAAAAGAAGGAGGAGGAGGAGGAGAAAAAGAGGAGGAGGAGGAGGGTCTAGCACTGATGAAGTTACCAAGTTGGGTCACAAAACATCTTCAAGAAAACAACCAAACACAGAGCCCACCAAGGGCCTTGCCATTCTCCTCTCCTTCCTCTTCCTCCTCCTCCTCTTCTTCCTTTCCACAAACCTCCTTCCCTTCTAGCACTGATGGTGTTCCCTAGCTGGGTCCTGAAACGTCTCCAAGAAAACCACCCGGCCCAGAGAGGCGCCAAGGACCCACAATCTTTGGGGGCTCATATTGTGAGCCTTTGGTGAACTTCTACAATTGGGGGCAAATGACATCCATCCATACAGAATGGCAAGGGTTTAAATATGCATATTTTTTTTGGTACGATCCAGAAAGAAATATCCTATCTGGTGAAAATTGAAGGTGTTCAGAGGACCCTCCACCTTTATCAGAGGTAAGTGGTTCCTTCCAGCGTTCCCCAGGCATTGTGGGTGTTGTGATTCAGCCTGAGGCTCCTCAGGGACCGGCTGGAGCTCTGCCGGATCCATGCCCAGAGGAGGAGGACAGTGAACAGGAGGGGGAGGACCAGGCAGACGCGGGAGAGGAACGTCAGGAAGAGGAGGAGGGAGAGCAGCCTGAGACCCCCAGGGGGGTCCTCTCCCCAGCTAGTAGCCTGGATTCATTGGATGAAGACGCACAGGCTATAATAGACATGAGGCAGCGACGTGCAGCTCAAAGACGGGGCCAATTAGAAAGGTATTTCCATCCCTGAATTGGCAACAGCTGGGTTTGGGTGTGGTTCTCCTCAGCAGGGTTGAAAAGGCAGGCCCGCCCTTACAGTCTTGTGGAGAGTTATCAACTGGGAGTCCTGTGACCTTGCTTCGATTCTTGGCGTCTCTGATCTTGGCTTGTGGCTTAGAAGTCTGGAAGACTTGGGGGAGGCGTGGGTTTTATTATCTCCAGCGTTGTTTTTGCCAGCAAGAATCCTGTTTTATTGCCTGGCCTTCGTGAACCCTCTGTGAAGCTTCATAACGTTCCTGTCTGTAAGAACAGTTTTTGTTACCTGCCTTTGCTTTTTACCAGTGTGTCTGGATACTCTGTTTGGTTGGTGTTGGCGTCTGGGGGGACCCAGACAGAACAGTGGGTAATGGGGTTCATTTGGAAGCTCTGACTTGGGTTGGTTGGTTGGTTGGTTGGTTGGTTGGTTGGTTGGTTGGTTGGTTGGTTGGTTGGTTAGTTAGTTAGTTAGTTAGTTAGTTAGTTAGTTAGTTAGTTAGTTAGTTAGTTAGTTAGTTAGTTAGTTAGTTAGTTAGTTAGTTAGTTAGTTGGTTTGACTTCTATGCCAACCAGTCCCGAAGGACTCATTCCAATCCGCCCGGCCAAATAGCAATAGCATTTAGATTTATATACCGCTTCATAATGCTTTTCCAGCCCTCTCTAAGCAGTTGACAGAATCAGCCTCATGCCCACAACAATCTGGGTCCTCCTTTGACCCACCTTGGAAGGCTGGAAGGCTGAATCAACCTGGAGCCGGTGGTGAGATTTGAACTGCTGAACTACAGCTAGTAGTTGGCTGAAGGAGCCTGCAGTGCTGAACTCTAACCACTGCACCACCCCGAAGATATAGGTAGGTAGGTAGGTAGGTAGGTAGGTAGGTAGGTAGGTGGATGATTAGGTAGGTAGGTAGAGGGAGACACACACACACAGAGAGAGAAATTTGGTATAGATATATAAAGATAGATAGAAAGATAGAAAGATAGGTAGGTAGGTAGGTAGGTAAAATGGGAAGGAGGGATGGAGGTAGACAGAGGGAGAGGGGGAGAGGGAGGATTTGGTATAGATATATAGAAATAGATAGATAGATAGATAGATAGATAGATAGATAGATAGATAGATAGATAGATAGATAGATAGATAGATAGATGTAGGTAGGTGTTGTGGTTAGCTCTGGCCCAGCTCCTGCCCCAAGGAATGTGCAGGTGGATGTGGGGGAGACATCCACATGCCACAGGCCTGTTTTTCTCCCAGTAGAATCTGACGACGAAGTCTCCTCTGACCAAGGAAGCGTGAGTGATAGGGAAGAGGGGAGTTTGGCAGACAGCCCAGGAGGAGATCAGTCATCTGTATCATCCCTGGATTCTGAACAAGAATTAATGACACATCCACGCATGCGTAGAGTGATGCATAGGAGACAACAACTGAAGGATTATTACAAGAGAAAGTGAGGCCACCTGTGGTTGGGTGGGGCTGCTGTAATTAGTGCTACAGATAAAAGTGCAGCCTGGTGTTTTAGCCTCATGGCAGTTTATCTGATTCATTGTTTCGTCAAGATTGTGGTCTTTGCTGTTCAGGATTGTGTGTGTGGACTCTCTGGACTTTAGAATTGGACTCAATTTCCCAGTTATTGGATGAGCAATTGGATTGCATTTCACCTCTGCCTTGTGTGTACCAGAAAATCCCTTTGACATTTAAAAAGGGAGCTGTTTCTGTTTTTCTGTTTATAAAAACCTTTGGGTTTTCCTTTTATCGTGTGGTGTGTGTCTTCCTGGACTAATTACCCTGTAATTACGGGCGGTTGAGAGACGCCAGCAGAAGAGAAGGTAGGTAGGTAGGTAGGTAGGTAGGTAGGTAGGTAGGTAGGTAGGTAGATAGATAGATAGATAGATAGATAGATAGATAGATAGATAGATAGATAGATAGATAGATAGATAGATAGATAGATAGATAGCATTTAGCAATAGCAATAGCATTTATATCCCGCTTCCCAGTGCTTTTCCAGCCCTCTCTAAGCGGTTTAGAGAGTCAGCCTCTTGCCCCCAACAATCTGGGTCCTCATTTTTCCGACCTCAGAAGGATGGTAGGCTGACCCAACCTGGAGCCTGGTGAGATTCGATCTGCCAAACTGCTGGCAGCTGGTGATCAGCAGAAGGCGATTGCAGTACTGCACTCTAACCCGTGCACCACTGAGGCTCTTAAAAAGCCTCCCTGACTTGTATTTTGTTGCTGAGTCCAGACACAGTAGTTGAAAATACCTTCATGCTTCTATCTTTCCACACACAGGTCCTTTGTCATTCAGAATATGCCTATTTACTACCTGGATTTCAAAGGAGTGAAAACTGCCCATTTTCCTAAACCAAGGGTAAGTCACTTCGTTTAAAAATGTGGGGTTCTTCCTCCCTCTCTCTGTCTCTAATCATCATCTTTCAATCATCATCTGTCCATTCTGTTAGTTGGATTTGCAATATATAAACAAGCTAACAATGAATGCTTGTGTGTATTGAAGTACTATATCTTTAAGAGGTAGCATTGTAAATTGCCATTAGAGGGAGCAGAAAGCACGATTCTCTCTCTCTGCTCTCTCTGCTCTTTCGGCTGATTCACTGTGACTGATGTAGTAAGCTCTGTGTTAGACAGGCTTGTGATATTATTATTATTATTGTATTGAGCAATATTGACTGGTTTGAATGTGTATGACCTGGACTGTTTAACTTGACTGTACTCAAAGTAAATACTATTTCATACATTTTAATGTATCTCTTGTGTATGACTAAATAATTACTCATATCTCCTGGATATCTTCTGGAATACGATGTTTTCCTCTGTGCAAGTCGTTGATTACTCAAGGGTCATTTTGCACACTCCTTAACACATTCCTCCTTATCTATCTATCTATCTATCTATCTATCTATCTATCTATCTATCTATCTATCTATCATCTACCTATCTATCTCTCTATCTATCTCTCTATCATTTATCTATCTATCTATCATCTATCTCTCTATCTCTCTATCTACCTAGCATCTATCTATCCATCCATCCATCTCTAACTAGCTGCTAGCTATCAACCTTTATCTATCTATTATAAATGAAAAAAGTACAATTTTGCAATTCACATATCTCCTTTAATTTCATTTTCCCAAAAACTCAGGAGGGTTCCAGAATGAAGAATCGCAGGGATGGAAGGGTATGGCCACCCTTCAGGTGATTGACACCTGAAGCCACTTTTCTCTCTCTGCAGATTGACTGCTATTACAGTGGCTACGTGGAAGACTTGCTCAGTTCAGACGTGGTCCTCTCCACCTGCAACGGTCTTTGGTAACGGTTTGGTTGTGGGATCCGGTCTTCTGCAAAGATGGGGCTGAGCGATAGGGTGGGTGGGTGGGTTGTTGAATGCTTCCTAACTGTCCTCTCCCTCCTTTCCTTTCCTTTCCTTCTTTCCTTCCTCCCTCCCTCCCTCTCTCCCTCCCTTCCTCTTTCCCTCCCTCCCTCACTTCCTCCCTCCCTCCTTTCCTTCTTTCCTTCCTTCCTCCCTCCCTTTCTTTCTTCCTTCCTCTCTCCCTCTCTCTCCCCCTCCCTCCCTCTCTCCCTCCCTTCTGTTTTGCCGGTGGCTCCCAACCGCCCATAATTACAGGGTAATTAGTCCAGAAAGACACACACCACACAATAGAAAGAAAACCAAAAGTCTTTATCAACAGAAAAGCAGAAAAAAACTCCCTTTTTAAATGTCAAAGGGATTTTCTGGTACACACAAGGCACAGGTTAAATGCAGTCCAATTTCTGACCCAGTAACTGGGAAATTGAATCCAAATTCCAAAGTCCAGAAAGTCCACACACAGTGTTGAACAGGGAAACAGCAAAACCACGATCTGGATGAACTATGAATCGGATAAACTTCCACAAGGCTAAACCAGCACGCTGTTCTTTTTATCTGTAGCACGAATTACAGCAGTCCCACCCAACCACAGGTGGCCTCACTTATCTCCTGTAATAATCCTTCAGTTGTTGTCTTCTATGCATCACTCTACGCATGCGTGGATCTGTCATTAATTCTTGTTCAGAATCCAGGGATGATAAGGATGATTGATCTCCTCCTGGGCTGTCTGCCAAACTCCCCTCTTCCCTGTCACTCACGCTTCCTTGGTCAGAGGAGGCTTCGTTGGCAGATTCTACTGGGAGCAAAACAGGCCTGTGGCATGTGGATGTTTCCCCCACATCCACCTCCACATTCCTTGGGGCAGGAGCTGGGACAGAGCCAACCACAATACCTTTTCTTCCTTCCTTCCTTTCTCTCTCCCTCTCTCTCGCCCTCCCTCCCTCCCCCTCCCTCCTTCCCTTCCCTTCCTTCCTTCCTTCCTGCCTTCTTTGCTTGCTTGCTTGCCTCCTTCCCTCCCTCCCTCCCTCCATTGTTGACTCTCCCTGTGTTCTCTCCTCCTCCTCCTCAAACGCTCAGGGGACATGTGCAGGTTGGGAATCTGATGTACACCATCCAGCCCATCGAAAGCTTTGTGGGGTTCGAGCACCTCCTCTACCGCAAGGCTCCGGAGTCACATCCCCCCTGCCAAGGGATGGTGGCGGAAGTGATGGGCCCGGAGGTCCCTCCCATGGCCGGCACGCCAGAGGCCCAGGTAGCTTTTCAGACGGGTGGAATTCAACTGATTTGTCCAGCTGATGAATATAACACTCCGCCGTCCCTCTTCTCCCCCACCCCATGACAATAACTCTGGGAGGTCGGTTGGCTGAGAGCTAGAACTCCCAGTCTCCTGGCGATTGGCACTAACTCACCCAGCTAACTTCAGTGTCTAAGGCAGGACTAGAATTCAGTGTCTCCTGGCGATTGGCCCAAGATCACTCCACCAGCTTTGATGTCTAACGAAGGAACTAGAACTCCCCATCTCCTGGTAGCTCACCCAAGGTCATTTAGCTGGCTTTCATGCCTAAGGTGGGACTAGAACTCCCTGTCTCCTGGCGATTGGCACTAAGTCACCCAGCCAGCTTTTGTGTCTAAAGAAGGAACTAGAATTCCCTGGTGATTACCTCCAAGTTCCCTTTCTTTTGTCTCTACTTTTCTTTCAGCTACATTTCCCTGGAAGGAACACCTCATCGCGATACCTAGAATATTTTGCTGTCTGTGACCATTCTGTGGTAAGCAACCGCTGCAGGTTAACCAGGTTACATCCGGGTTAGCCTCTCCAGAAGCAGTTGCATCAGTAGTGGGTTGATCCCAGTTTGGCCCAATTCTGTGAACCAGTAGAGAAAGAGAGAGAGAGAGAGAGAAAGAGAGAGAGAGAGAGAGAGAGAGAAAGAAAGAAAGAGAGAGAGAGAGAGAGAAAGAAAGAAAAAGAAAGAAAGAAAGAAAAAGAAAGAAAGAGAGAAGGAAAGGGAAAGAAAGGATGGAAGGAAGGAAGGAAGGAGTTAAAATAGGGCAAAACTCACTTAAAGACTACTTGCTTCAAAGGGTCGCAACTTCAAAATTTTCACTAAATGAATGGTCGTAAGTCGGGTAACCACTTGTTCTTTAACTATCATCCCAAGAATGAAAGCCCCGAGGGGTGGGGAGGAGAGCTGAAAGCAGAGGTGGGGGGGGATGCAGGAAGGAGCACCTCCCTAGAATGGATCTGGCCCGGGGAGGGTCCGCGTGGGACAGCTGACGTGTTTCTCCTCCCCTCCTCCCTCAGTTCCAGTGGGCCAAGCAGAACGTCACTCAGCTGATGTTGATGATGCTTCAGATTGTCTCCGTGGTTCACAATGTAAGTTACTTAGGATCTGAGGCCTGGGAGGGACCAGAAGGGTCTTCTAGTCCAACCCCCAGGGGCCCAAGTCAGTAGACCACCTGACCCTCCTGGACAAATGGCCACCTGGGTGGTTCTTGACAGACACACAGCAACTGAGAACCCAGAAATACAAGGGCAAGCGGTTCCATCCATCCATCCGTCTGCCTGTCTCCTTCTCTCTCTAACTCTGTCTGTCTGTCTATCATCTCTTTCTCTCTTTATCAATACATCTATGATATATCTATCATTCTCTCTCTCTCTATCTATCTCTATCTCTATCTATTTTTATCTATCTATCTATCTATCTATCTATCTATATCTTTCTCTATCTTTCTCTCTTACACACTCTATCTGTCTGTCTGTCTCTCTGTCGATCTATCATCTCTCTCTCTCTGTCAATCAATCTATGGTCTATCTATCATTCTCTCTCTCTATCTATCTATCTATCTCTGTCTGTCTGTCAATCTATCATCTCTCTCTATCAATCCATCTATCATCTATCTATCATTCTCTTTCTCTCTCTCTCTGTATCTCTATCTATCTATCTATCTATCTATCTATCTATTTCTATCTATCATCTTTCTATCTATCTATCATCTACCTATCATCGTCTCTCTCTCTCTCCCTCTCTGTGTGTCATTGTGGGATACAGAATGCTGGACTCGATGGACTTTGCCCCGATGCAGCAGGGCTCTTCTTATGTTCTTATGTACCTTTCCCCCCGGCAGGTGTACAATGACATCGGCCTCCACATCATCCTGACAGGGATGGAGGTGTGGGCAGGGAAGGACCAGCTGCCCATCGGCAAATCCTTTGTGGAAACCACCCAAGCCTTCCACAGCTACGCTGTTTCTGAGCTCCAACATCAGACGCATTTCGGTCACGCCACCTTGTTCACGTGAGAATGCGGACTTTGCTAGGGGAGAGAGAGAGCGCGATTCTGGGCCCTTCTGTCCCTCAGCTGACCCCAGCACAGTGTCGCCCTTCCCATGTTATAGGGATTCCTTGGCTTATAACCATGATGGGCGCCAAAATTTCATGTTAATGTTCCAGGTAGCATCCAAGCTTAATCCGAGTCCTATCGTGGATGGTCACAGTCAGTTTCTCTAGTAATGGAATTTGAACCCAGGACCCATGTCCATCCGAGCATCGGAGACCTGTGTGGCTCTCAGAGAATTCAGACAGTGAAGAGGAAGCAGAGACGGAAGCTGAAAGTTTTGGAGAGAGAGAGGTGGAGGCCCCGGCGATGCCTATGGAACCCCTAGCTAGGGCCTTGTCTGGGTCGGATGAGGAGGGGGTGATGAATGACCCCATCCTAAATGTGTGTGAGAGAAGGATTAGGGGGAGACAGGAACAGTTGCGCAGACACAGGAGGAGATATTGATCACAGCTGAGAGTCATAGGGAATTCTGCAGCATGCATAAAAGGGGAGGTTTTGTGGGAGTGTCCTTTGCAGGAGTTATCGTTCGTGGTTTAACAGAGAAAGAGAAACAGATCCAGAGTTTTCTCTAAACCATTGCTTTAGGAAAGACTGCAGCTATTGCAAAAAATCGTGAGTACCTTTGCTTCAGCCCAGTTTGGGGACATTATTTGCAAACCATGGGGGGGGGGGGGGCTGGACATTAATTATTTTCCTTGAAGATAACCCAGACTCTTTGACAATAAACAGACATTCCTTTGCCTGTTTACTTTTGTAATTGCAGCTCTCAGCCAATTTGTTAAGGCAATGCATTTTGGTGTTTCGGAAACTCCAGTCTGTGTGTTTGGTTTTGACTTTAATTACTGCTCAGCTGTGCCAGAGCCATCCTGGCACCTACACGGGGAAACCTGGATCTGAGTCTCCCACTGTTGTTAAGGAGTGTGCAGAATACCGTATTTTTCGGTGTATAAGACACACCTTTTTCCTCCCTAAAAGAGTCTGATAATTTGGGTGTGTCTTATACCCTGAATGTAGCTTTGTTTCCCCAGCCCTAACTAGCTGCTAACGATCTTCCCAGCTCTTACCTTGCAAGCTCTTTCATTGTTACTCTCTGGGAAGAATGTTTTCCAAGCCCTAAGTCTTTGCAGGTTTTTTTCATTACTCTAACTTGCTCTGAGTACATTTCTTTCCAGCCCTAACCAGGTGCTAACAATGTTCCCAGGCCCTTACAGGCTTGCAAGCTCTTTCATTGTTACTCTCTGCCAAGAATGTATTCCAAACCCTATCTTTGTAGGGGGTTTTTATCATTGCTTTACTTGCTCCAGATATTTCTTTCCACCGCTAACCAGGTGCTATGAATGTACCCAAGCTCTTTCATTGTTACTCTCCACGAAGAATATTTTCCAAGCCCTAAGTCTTTGCAAAGGTTTTTCCATTGCTGTACTTGCTCTGTATGTTTCTTTCCATGTGCTAATGATGTTCCCAGCTCTTACTGGGTTACAGGCTCTTTCATTGTTACTCTCTCCGAATAAAGTTTTTTTAAAAGCCATAACCAGGAGATAAAATAATGTGCTGGCTAAGGACGCTAGCCGAATGGATACCTGGTAAGCAGATTCTTTTCCCCATTTTCCTCCCCAAAAACTGTTCTAATCTAGCTGATGCAAATCCACAAATCTCTTCTCAAGGCTTTCTCAAACAAGTAAATCTTTTATTTTCTATTACACTAAAAAGGTGATAACAGTTACATTCAACGCTGTGAGATCATGCACAATAAATCTTTACGATGCAAAGTCACATTCCAAGCTAACGAGCTGAAGATATAAAGCTATAAATCTTCCCAACAAGCGTAGGGGTGTATATTAGTATTAGACTTTGTTCAGAGTTCTTTCTCATCTAAGTTTACACAGTTTGTTATGTTTTATCAAAAGCTTACTTTTCCGGAGCTAGGAATTCAGGTCATATTTCATATACGCAGTTTGTCTGAAAGCAAACATCTCTTCCGACCTGGAAGTTACGTGTCACCTATTACACAGTTATAACCTGCAGATTCAAAACTTTTTCCCAGTAATTTCTTCTCTTCTTTTTGTGAATCTCCTGAACTTAGGATTCACCCATGGGCTGTCAGCTCTCCCCCCATTATCTGAAGATGAACAACTTTCCATGCTAACTTCTAAATCATTGTCTCCTACGCTCCTGTCTTCGCTGCCTTCTGATAACCTTCTTACATCAGGGTAACTAAAGCTTCTGTTTCCTCATCCTCAGAATCTGACATTTCCTGAGGCTGGCAAGGAATACTCACAACTAAAACTAAGGTGCGTCTTATATTCTGGTGCGTCTTATACTCCGAAAAATGCGGTAATCTCTGATTAGGCAAAGATACACATACACAGAGACAAGGACTTGCTTCCGAGTGGGGCTCCATTGGGAGGCAAGACACGAATCCATTCGCTAGTCAGTTGACAAATGTCTGAATTTTCATCACACGAGTGTAGGGATTCTGCAATGGTCATAAAGATTTTTCAGCTAAAATAGACTTCTTGTAAGTCGAGGATTGTCTGCATTTTGATCCAAATTTTCCAAAACGGGGAAAAGAGAATAAAAACCAGAGTGAGAAACTTCAAAACAAATAAGGAACCTTGGAACCCCCTCGTTCGAATTGGGTGTTGTTTGCTTCGCAGGAACATCACCCAAGATGACATGTTTGCAAACACGTGGAAACTGCCCGAGTGTTTTCAGAACCAGATCTCCGTTTCTGTGGTCCAAGTAAGAAATGGGGCACATG
Source organism: Erythrolamprus reginae (assembly GCF_031021105.1). Lineage (NCBI taxonomy): Eukaryota > Metazoa > Chordata > Lepidosauria > Squamata > Dipsadidae > Erythrolamprus > Erythrolamprus reginae. The sequence continues at coordinate 1,612,404 of NC_091953.1, forward strand.
GAGGGCGGGGTGGGTGGGGGTGGGATTGGAAGGCTCAGACTGGGCCTGGCAGATCCCTGACACCAGGATGTTGCTAGCAGTCAGGGATCTCCAAACGTGGCCACTTTAAAATATGCAGACTTCAACTCCCAGAATTCCCTGGAGAAAGAGAGAGAGGGAGAGAGAGGGAAAGAGAAACAGGCAGAAAAAGGGGAGGGAAGAGAGACTGAGAGCTGACCAAAGGAGAGGGAGAGAGAGATAAGAAAGGAAGGGAGAAAAGAAGGGAGGGAGGGAGGAAGAAAGGAAGGAAGGAAAGTAGAGCGATAGAAACAAAGATGACAGAGAGAGAAAGGAAGAGAAAGACACAAAGAGAGACAGAGAGATGAGAGAGAGAAAGAAAGAAAAAAAGAAAGAAAAAGAAAGAAAGAGAACTAGAGAGATAGAAAAAAAGATGACACAGAGAGAAAGGGAGAGTGAGGGAGGGAGAGAGACACACAGAGAGACAGAGAGAGAAAGAAAGAAAAAGAAAGAAAGAGAAAGGAAGGAAGGAAGGAAGGAAGAAAAACTAGAGAGATAGAAAGAAAGATGACTGAGAAAGAAAGGGAGAGAAAGGAAGAGAGTGGGAGGGAGAAAGAGACACAGGGAGTCAGAGAGATGAGAGAGAGAGAAGGAAGGAAGGAAGAACTAGAGAGACAGAGAGAAAGGTGACAGAGAGAGAGGGAGGGAGGGAGAGAGGGAGACAGACAGAAAGAGAGATGATGGAGAGAGGGAGGAAGACAAGGATGGGAGAGGGAGGGAGGGAGATCAAAGGAGGACAGGGCCTGGGTGGCTGTGTGGGTGGATGGATAGAGGAATGGAGGGAACTGGGAGCTCCATCCTTGGAGGTCGTCAAGAAAAGATTGGAGAACCAGTTGACCAGATGGAATCAACTCTCTTGCTTTGAGCCTTGGTGGGGAGGGGTTGAACTACAAGACCTCCAAGGTCCCTTTTCCAGCCCTGGGACCCTACGATTCTAGGATTCCCCTTGGATCTGATAATCTCCCGTCCCTCTCCTCTCTCCAGATTTCTTCGTCCGTCACAGACATCGGGGTCTCAGCCGCGCACCAGCTGGGCCACGCCCTTGGCTTCGCCCACGATGACCTCCCGAGGAAGGACGGCCGGCGCTGTGAATGCAACTCCACCACCCAAACCGGCCACTGCCTCATGCACTCCACCATGGCGTGAGTAGACTCCACAAACAAGATGGTCACTAAGCCAGGTTTTTTCCTGTTTTATGACCTTCGTTGCCATGACGGCTAAGCGAATCACTGCAGTTCCTAAATTACGACGGGCAAGTCCCCAACTCATGACCGCAATCTATCGCTGTTGAATTTCTTTTATTTTCTCTTCTTTTTTTATTATAATAAAGTTTTATTTATAAATATATATACACATGACACTCAAAACAAAGACATTTTAAAAATTGGACATTTGTGTAGCAAATCTGTGTTACATTTCTTATTGTGCTCACAAACTATTATACAACTATGTTTACATATTTATTGTAGACCGGTCCTATACATTGATCTTATTTTATATATCTAATCCTATATCTACACTGCTCCAAAAAACAAAGGGAACACTTAAGCAACACAACATAACTTCGAGTAAATCAAACTTGTGTGAAATCCAACTGTCCACTTAGGAAGCAACACTGATTGACAATCAACTTCACCTGCTATTGTGCACATTCAACTTTGTACAGAACAAATTATTCAAAGAAGATATTTCATTCATTCAGATCTGGAATATGTTTTTTTTTTTAATTCATTTATTTTGTCCAATACACAATAATACACAATGAAGGTTATAAAGGATATAGTAGAGAAGAAATATGAGATATAGGAGAGACTATAGGACAGGGGACGGAAGGCACTCTAGTGCGCTTATGCACGCCCCTTACTGACTTCTTAGGAATCTGGAGAGGTCAACCATGGATAATCTAAGGGTAAAATGTTGGGGGTTAGGGGATGATACTACAGAGTCCGGTAATGAGTTCCATGCTTCGACAACTCGGTTACTGAAGTCATAATTTTTACAGTCCAGTTTGGAGCGGTTAATATTAAGTTTAAATCTGTTGTGGGCTCTTGTGTTGTTGTGGTTGAAGCTGAAGTAGTCGCCAACAGGCAGGATGTTGCAGCATATGATCTTGTGGGCAATACATAGATCTTGTTTAAGGCGTCGTAGTTCTAAGCTTTCAAGACCCAGGATTGAAAGTCTAGTCTCATAGGGTCTTCTGTTACGGGTAGAGGAGTGAGGGGCTCTTCTGGTGAAGTAACTCTGGACATTTCCCAGGGTGTTAATGTCTGAGATGCGATATGGGTTCCAAACAGATGAGCTGTATTGAGTGTTCCCTTTGTTTTTTTTAGCAGTATATTTTCCCATTAACTCATTTATTACCAAGAAGTATCTCCCCCCTTTTTTTTGGACTTTTTTGTTCCTACTACTATTGTTATGACTAAATGTACATTTATTACTTTGTCCTTTTCTCCAGCCAGCAGTAGAACTTGCCCCAACATTTATAATATTCCAACTCTTCCTTTTTTCATTTCCAGTGTTAGTTTATCCATCTCTGCACAAGAGATGTTGCTTCTCTGTTGCATTTCTGTTGCACTGTGGCCGTCATAAATAGGCACAGAGAGAGAGAGAGAGAGATATACGCAAATGTTGGGTTGTGCAAACCCAGCGCCTCGGTGTTTACAAAGCCAGGAGGGGGACATGCGATGAATAGGAGGCAGCGCATTCCCACAGACAAATTGGAGATCTTAGGTCCCACAGAGTTGGCCTTCTCCGGGTCCCGTCCCGTCGATGAAATGTCGTCTGGCGGGACCCAGGGGAACAGCCTTCTCTGGGGTGGCCCCGACCCTCTGGAATCAACTCCCCCTGGAGATCAGGATTGCCCCCATCCTCCTTGCCTTTTGCAAACTCCTTAAAACCCACCTCTGCTGCCAGGCATGGAGGAATTGATTCCCCTGGGCCGTCTCCGTTTTATCTATGGTTTGTGATGAAGATAATGATAATGATGATGGTGATGATGATAATGATAATGATAATGATAATAATTTTAAAAATTGAACGGGTCCAAAGATGGGCTACAAGAATGGTGGAAGGTCTTAAGCATAAAACGTATCAGGAAAGACTTCATGGACTCAATCTGTAGAGTCTGGAGGACAGAAGGAAAAGGGGGACATGATCGAAACATTTAAATATGTCAAAGGATTAAATAAGGTTCAGGAGGGAAGTGTTTTCAATAGGAAAGTGAACCCAAGAACAAGGGGACACAATCTGAGGTTAGTCGGGGGAAAGATCAGAAGCAACCTGAGAAAATATTATTTGACTGAAAGAGTAGTAGATGCTTGGAACAAACTTCCAGCAGACGTGGTAGGTAAATCCACAGTAACTGAATTGAAACATGCCTGGGATAAACATAGATCCATCCTAAGATAAAATACAGGAAATAGTATAAGGGCAGACTAGATGGACCATGGGGTCTTTTTCTGCCATCAATCTTCTAGGTTTCTAGGTTTCTATAATAATGATGATGGAGGAAGAAAAGAATCTGGAAGAAAAAAGGCATCCGTGAATAAATCACCTTTCCTTTTTTTGCTAACCCTGAACAGTCTCTCGCTCTCGTTGACTCCGTTGCAGGGAGCGCTACCGGCTGAGCAACTGCAGCAAAGAGACCTACTTCACCTTCTTGCAAGACCGAGGACAACGGTGTTTCCTGAACTTGCCCAAAGACGTCATCGAGAAAAAGAGTTGCGGCAACGGCATCGTGGAAGACGGGGAGCAGTGCGACTGTGGCACGGAAGAGGTCAGTGCGTGGCGCATCCAGGCCAAATTTTCATTGTGGTTTATTTTTTTAAATTGAATTTTCAGGCTGCACATTCTCAGTATTCGCGACTCTGGAGTCCAGAGATAAAGTTGTGTTCCTAAGAGAGAGAGAGAAAGAAAAACAGAGAGAGGAGGGGAGAGGGATGGAGGGAGAGAGAGAGGGAGGGAAAGACAGAGGGGGAAGAGGAATAGGGAGAGGGGAGAGAGAGAAAGAGAGGGAGTGAGAGAAAGGGAGAGAAGAAGAGGGAGAGGGGGAGAGGGGGAGAAAAAAGAGAGGGAAGGAGGGAGAGAGAAAAAAGAGAGAGGGAAAGAGAGGGGGAGAGGAATAGGGAAAGGGGAGAGAGAGAAAGAGGGAGAGAGAGAGAAAGAGAGAGGGAAGGAGGGAAGGAGGGAGAGAGAAGAGAGAAAGAGGAATAGGGTGAGGGGAGAGAGAGAAAGAGAGGGAGAGGGAGAGAAAGAGGGAAGGAGGGAGAGAGAAGAGAGAGAGAGAGAAAGAGGAATAGGGAGAGGGGAGAGAGAGAAAGAGAAGGGGTGAGAAAGGGAGAGAGGGAGAGGGGGAGGGAGAGAAAAAGACAGGGAAGGAGAGAGAAGAAGAGAGAGAGGGAAAGAGAGAGAGGGAGAAGAATGGAGAGAGGGGAGAGAGAAAAAGAGAGGGAGTGAGAGAAAGGGAGAGAGGGAGAGGGAGAGGGGAAGAGAAAGAGTGTGTGTGTGTTCTGAACCAACGAAGCACACAACCACACAAGCAGTTTAAAGCAAGACTCTTGACAAAACAAACAAACCAACTAACTAATAGTAAATAAATAAAATAACCAACAACTTGCACTGCATCCGGAGTCCGATTGGAAGCCAGTGCAGCTCATGGAGTGTTGGAGTAATGTTGGTGTATCTAGGCACACACACAACAGCTCGCATGGCTGCATTCTGGACTAGTTGTAGCCTCCGAACGTTTTTCAAAGGTAGCCCCATGTAAAGTGCGTTGCAATAGTCGAGCTGCGAGGTGATAAGGGCCTGAATGACTGTGGGAAGAGACCCCCGGTCCAGACAGGGCCGCAACTGCTGCACTAGGGGAACTTGTGCCAAGGTGCCCACTAGCCACAGCCAAGAGATGTTGTTCTAATCTCAGCTGCGGACCTAGGAGAACCCCCAGATTGCAGACCCACAATCCTGGTCCCCTCCCATCCAAGAATGGTTAATTGCCCCCTCCTCCTCCTCCTCCTTCTTCGTGGCAGGCCTGCATAGCCAGTGGCTGCTGTCAAGACAACTGCCAACTGAAACCCGGGGCCAACTGTTTCCATGGAGCCTGTTGTCAGGACTGCAAGGTAAGGTCTTGGCTCTGCCCTGCTTTGGGGGGGGGGCTACGTGGGGCTGTCCTGGCCTGGGAACAGCGAAGGGCTGCATGGCTTGGTGATCATGTGACCGGGGGTGGCTTAAAGTTCATGTGACTGTCTTAAAGGTGGCCAATTTGACGTCACTGTTCTCGGCAAATCCTCCAAAGACTCAATCTTCAAACAAGCAAACTCTTTATTTTCTCTTCGACAGTTCAAATACACACAGAATTATTCTGTTAGCAATCAAGCAGCAGGACTGGAATTTCTCTATCGGCAGGGAATTAATTGCTTTACGACGCAATTAACATACCATTCTTAGTAGCTTGGAGATAACGGGCTATCAATCTCTACTTAAGCAAAAATCTTACCGGCACAAAACAGAGTATTCTGCGAAACTGCGAAAGTATCATATCCATGCCCAGAGCTACTAAACTGCAGATTAATACCTCTTACCTTGTACTTCTTTTCTTTTCTTTTGTTCTTCTATATTTTGGATCTAACTATTTGCTGTGTTATAACTCATCACTATCTGACAGGGAACCAGTTTCCATATAACATCAGCCCCCGGAGGCCCTTCTAAATCACTGTCCACTTCACTCCCGTCTCCCCTACCAACTGATAACTTCCCTAACCCAGGATAAACTAAGGCACTTGGCTCTTTGTCTTCAGAATCAGACATTTCCTGGGGCTGACAAGGATCACTCACAACACCCATTCACAACAAGGGTTCGGGTTAGGGTGCCTGGCCTCTCCTGGCCTCAAAGAGATAGAATTTCCCTATCTATTTACTATTACTGAACATCCCAAAGTATTATGTGGAGTTAGAGTTTTGACCTGATAGCTCTTTAATTCTATGTATATATGTCATATGTGCCATATGCCCTTCTCCGAGGACTCGGGGCAGCTTACAACATATAAAAAGACAGTACATATCGAAATCCAAATAATTAAAATTCAGTTACAACTAAAAAGCTAAAGAACCGATTAAAGTACACACATAACCATTCTATCAACAAAGTCACTATACATTCATCGGCCGGGATGGGAATCTAATGACCCATGTTTGATGGCATAGGTGAGTCTTTAGACTCTTACGAAAGGCGAGGGGGGTGAGGGCAGTACAAATCTCCAGGGGGAGCTGATTCCAGAGGGCCGGGGCCCCCACAGAGAAGGCTCTTCCCAGAGGCCCTGCCAAGTGACATTGTCTAGTTGACGGGACCTGGAGAAGGCCGATTCTGTAGGACCTAACTGGACGCTGGGATTCATATGGTAGGAGGCCGTCCCGTAAGAAACCTGGTCCCATGCCATGTGTGAGCTCCGGCTTCTTTCTCTGCCATAGTTGCTGAAAGAAGGGACGTTGTGCCGTGAAGCCATCTCTGACTGTGACCTGGAGGAATATTGCTCGGGGTCTTCACAAAGCTGTCCACCGGACGTCTTCAAGCAAAATGGGATGTCCTGTGGCATTGACAGCACCTGCTTCTCGGGCACCTGCCTCGACATCCACCAGCACTGCCAGGCGTTTTTCGGCAAAGGCAAGGAGGGTCTTCCTTGAATGGAGAAGCAAGATGGAGATGCAATCGGGAGGAGGTGGGGGTCCGGGCCCCGCAAGGTAGCTGAGCAGGGTTTGTCCCGGCTGGCATTCGGATAGGGCAGGATTAAGCAAAGTTGACTCTTCTATGACTTGTGGACTTCAACTCCCAGAATTCCTGAGACAATCATGCTAGCTCAGGATTTCTGGGAGTTGAAGTCCAAATGTCATAGAGGAGCCAACTTTGCCAAGTCCTGGGATAGGGCAATGCCAGTCCACCCAGGCCTGTTGGCATCCGAGGCTTGTTTTCATCCTTCAGGGTTGCCCGACTGGCTTTGATGCCTAAGGCGGGACTAGAACTCACCATCTCCTGGTGATTGGGCCAAAGTCACCCAGCCGTCTTTCATACTTAAGGCGGAAGTAGAACTCCCTGTCTCCTGATTGGCCCAAGGTCACCCAGCTGTCTTTCATGCCAAAGGCGGAACTAACACTCCCTGTCTCCTGGTGATTGGCCCAAGGTCACCCAGCTGTCTTTCATGCCAAAGGCGGGACTAACACTCCCTGTCTCCTGGTGATTGGCCCAAAGACACCCAATCAGCTTTTGTGCCTATGGTGGGACTAGAACTCCCTGTCTCCTGGTGATTGGCCCAAAGTCACCCAGCTGTCTTTCCTGCTTAAGGCAGAACTAGAACTCCCTGTCTCCTGGTGATTGGCCCAAAGACACCCAATCAGCTTTTGTGCCTAAGGTGGGACTAGAACTCCCTGTCTCCTGGTGATTGGCCCAAAGACACCCAATCAGCTTTTGTGCCTAAGGTGGGACTAGAACTCCCCGTCTCCTGGTGATTGGCCCAAAGTCACCCAGCTGTCTTCCTGCTTAAGGCAGAACTAGAACTCCCTGTCTCCTGGTGATTGGCCCAAAGACACCCAATCAGCTTTTGTGCCTAAGGTGGGACTAGAACTCCCTGTCTCCTGGTGATTGGCCCAAAGACACCCAATCAGCTTTTGTGCCTATGGTGGGACTAGAACTCCCTGTCTCCTGGTGATTGGCCCAAAGTCACCCAGCTGTCTTTCCTGCTTAAGGCAGAACTAGAACTCCCTGTCTCCTGGTGATTGGCCCAAAGACACCCAATCAGCTTTTGTGCCTAAGGTGGGACTAGAACTCCCTGTCTCCTGGTGATTGGCCCAAAGACACCCAATCAGCTTTTGTGCCTAAGGTGGGACTAGAACTCCCCGTCTCCTGGTGATTGGCCCAAAGTCACCCAGCTGTCTTCCTGCTTAAGGCAGAACTAGAACTCCCTGTCTCCTGGTGATTGGCCCAAAGACACCCAATCAGCTTTTGTGCCTATGGTGGGACTAGAACTCCCCGTCTCCTGGTGATTGACCCAAAGTCACCCAGCTGTCTTCCTGCTTAAGGCAGAACTAGAACTCCCTGTCTCCTGGTGATTGGCCCAAAGACACCCAATCAGCTTTTGTGCCTATGGTGGGACTAGAACTCCCCGTCTCCTGGTGATTGACCCAAAGTCACCCAGCTGTCTTTCATGCCTAAGGCAGAGCTAGATCTCACCATCTTCTGGTGATTGGCTCAAAGTCAACCAATTGGCGTTTGCTGCCTTAGGCAAGACTAGAATTCCCCATCTCCTGGTTTCTAAGCCAAAAATATAAATATATTTCTATGGATATAAACCTATAAAACTGTGTTAAATCTACACCTGTATAGATATATTTAGATGATGGACATATTATGGGTGTAGATGCTTATAGGTAAATCTACGTCATCTATATATAAACATTACAAATGAACAAAAAATGTATTCTTGACTAATAATCTTCAGTGACCCTTTGTCTAAATGCTGGCGCCATGTCCATCTGGCTCTTGACCGTTGGCCTCTCTCGCTTTCTTCCCAACCTCCAAATCTTCTAGCTGCCAAACCTGCTCCGCTCAATTGCTACAAGGAAGTGAATTTCAAAGGAGACCGGACCGGTAACTGCGGCCAGGATAAATTCGGATACAAAAAATGTCCAGAAAAGTAAGGGTTTTTCTCCAGAAAAGACTGGACAGCCATTTGTGGTAGAAGATCCCTTGGTTGTGCATGGGGGTTGGACGGGAAGACCTCCCGAGGTCCCAATCGTTGTGGTTCTCTTAGTTCGAGGGTGCTTTGGAACCTGATTAGCTGATCTCTTTCCCAGTTCAGCCCAAATGCACTTTAAACGGTTGATGATCTAACCGTAGAAACTAATGGATAGAACAGTTGAATTCAAGGAAAGTGTTTTCAACCATGGCAACTTTTAAGAGGAGAAGAACTTCAACGCTCCGGATTTCCCAGTCAGTCTGGATCATGGGGAGGATCCCACAGATATAACAACATAGAAACATAGAAGATTGACGGCAGAAAAAGACCTCGTGGTCCATCTAGTCTGCCCTTATACTATTTTCTGTATTTTATCTTAAGATGGGTATATGTTTCTCCTAGGCATGTTTACATTCAGTTCCTGTGGATTTACCAACCACGCCTGCTAGAAGTTTGTTCCAAGGATCTACTACTCTTTCAGTAAAATAATATTTTCCCACGTTGCTTCTGATCTTTCTCCCAACTCACCTCAGATTGTGTCCCCTTGTTCTTATGTTCACTTTCCTATTAAAAACACTTCCCCCCTCAACCTTATTGAACCCTTTAACATATTTAAATGTTTTGATCGTGTCCCCCCTTTCCCTTCTTTCCTCCAGAGTAGACAGATGGAGTCCATGAAGTCTTTTTTAATCAGTTTGATGCTTAAGACCTTCCACCATTTTTGTAGCCCGTCTTTGGACCCATTCAGTTTTATCAATATCTTTTTGTAGGTGAGGTCTCCAGAACTGGACACAGTATTATTCCAAATGGGGTCTCACCAGCGCTCTATACAGCGGAATCACAATCTCCCTCCTCCTGCTTGTTATACCTCTAGCTATGCAGCCAAGCATCCTACTTGCCTTTCCTACCGCCCGACCACACTGCTCACCCATTTTGAGACTGTCAGAAATCACTACCCCTAAATCCTTCTCTTCTGGAGTTTTGCTAACACAGAACCGCCAATACAATACTCAGATTGAGGATTCCTTTTCCCCAAGTGCATTATTTTTCATTTGGAAACATTAAACTGCAGTTTCCATTGCTTTGACCACTTATCTAGTAAAGCTAAATCATTTGCCACATTACAGACTGTCAGAAATCACTATCCCCAAATCCTTCTCTTCTGAAGTTTTTGCTAACACAGAACTGCCAATGAAGGTGCAGAGGGATCTATAGTTCCTTACTTTTCAACCCGAAGATCCAGAGGTGGCTTTTTCTCCTCCCCAAAGCCACCACGAAGCCAACCCAGGCCCTCTTCTTCCTTCCTGTCTGTCTTCTCAGAGACGTCTCTTGCGGGAGGCTCCAGTGCACGAATGTCCACAAAGTCCCCAAAATTCCCTCAGGCTTCTCCATCCTTCAGACGCCCGTCAACGACGTCTTGTGCTGGAGCGTCATCTCTCACCAGCAAACCAACGGGAACGATGACGGGACAGCCAAAGACGGCTCTTCCTGTGGGCCCAGCAAGGTGAGATGAAGAAGGATCTGGGTGGGAAAGAGAACCCGGAATGGAGTCGGCTTTCCCAGGAGAGGAGAGAGTGGCTGGCACACAAGTGTCCCTGTGTGTCCTATGTCCAGCCCTGACCATTTTAAGACTGGTGGACTTCAACTCCCAGAATTCCTCAGGCAGCCACTGTTTCTTCTTATTTTAATTTTTAATTTTATTTATTTTATTTATTTTGTCAAACAATTATAGAGTGGTAATTTGTACAAATTAAACAGATAAGTAATGATAAAAAGTAACAAAAGAAGACAATAGGGACGGTAGGCACAGTGGGGAGCTTATGCAGGCCCCTTACATAGACCTCTTAGAAAGGGGGAGAGGTCAATGGTAGATAATCTAAGGCTAAAGGTTTTGGGGTTAGGAGTAGAAACCACAGAGTCAGGTAGTGCATTCCAGGCGTTGATGACTCTGTTGCTGAAGTCGTATTTTTTGCAGTCAAGTTCGGAGCGGTTGACATTTAGTTTAAATCGATCTCGTGCTCGTGTGTTGTTGCGGTTGAAGGTGACGTAGTCATTAACAGGTAGGACATTTTGGTAGATGATTTTATGAACTATAATTAAGTCGGAACGGAGACGACGGAGTTGTAAGTTGTCTAAACCCAGAATTTCAAGTCTGGCGGAGTCAGGTATTTTGTTGTGAGAAGGGGAGTGAAGGACTCTTCTTGTGAAATATTTCTGGACTCTCTCAATTGTGTTGATGTTTTTCTTTTCTTTTTCTAGATATGTATAAATCGATCATGTGTTGACAAGTCAGTTTTGAATTACGACTGTAATTTTTCCAAGTGTAACAACCAAGGGGTAAGTGACAAAGACCTGAACTTCTAAGAACAGATCGGGGTATCAGAAAGTTGGGGGTGGGTGGGCAAGTTTTAGCTCACCTCCCCTTTCATGACCCAGCTAGGTAACATCTTTTATATATATAATTTTTTTTAATTGATTTTCATATTAACTTATAATCATCAAACATTCACACAACACAGTGTTCTAAGTGCCCACCGCCAAACAACATTCATACCCCTCCACCAAAATGGGGGCATAATTTCTATATACCATTTTAACCCAAGAGGAATATATCTATTTACATATTTACATATTATAAAGTACAGTGGTATCTCTACTTAAGAACTTTTAGAACCAGGTGTTCAAGATTTTTTTGCCTCTTCTTAAGAACCATTTTCTACTCGAGCTCGGAAAAATTTCCCAGGAAATGTGAGAGCAGCATGAAGGCCCAGCCAGTTTCCTGCCAGTCCCCCTTTAATCCCGACCATCTCGGTCTTTTCTGAGCTGCCAGTGGAGCCATTTGGTGGTGCTTATGGAGGCTTTGTCAGCCCAGAGTGAACGGAGCATTTTCCTTTCTCTGGGCGCTTGGAGAGGGAATAAACCTCTGCCAGCACCCAGAAAAAAGAAACGCTCCCTTCACTCTGGGCAGCCACTGTCCTCCTCCTCTTCTGCTTCCTCCTCCTCCCACCCAAATTCCAAGCTTTTATTTCTTTCCTAATGGGTTTGCACGCATTATTTGCTTTTACATTGCTTCTACTTACAAACTTTTCTACTTAAGAACCTGGTCATGTAATGAATTAAGTTCTTAAATAGAGGCACCACTGTAATTCTAATTTATTCTTTATACCTTGGTCTTGAATTCTACTAACCATATATCTTCTTACCTTGTCCCACCAGTTCTTGCAGATTAGTTTCATTGGCTGAATTCATCCTCTTATCCATAATCTAAAACTGACCCACCACCTACCGATACTGTAACTCCTTTCTCCTTCGGAGCAATCTTCTGTAGCGAGGGTCAATCCACTATCTTTCCACTCTCATGTCTTCCTCCTCCTCTGACTAGGACCTCTCCCCCATTGTCACATCAGCGCCCTCTAGTGGTTCCTCAGGATCACTCAGGTCACTTTCTCCCCCACTCTCGCTCTCTGCTTCCTCCGGCAATGCCCCTGGCCCAGGGTATCCCGAGGGGCCTGGCTCATCCTCCTCAGAATCTGACACGAGTACCCCACAATCCAATTTTCCTTTCCTGGGAAAAGGGGAAGACGGTTCTTGGCTGCTGATCAACTCGATGCATTTCAGGTCTGCAACAGCAAAAAGAATTGTCACTGTAGCTACGGGTGGGCCCCCCCTCACTGCAGCAGCCGGGGCTTTGGAGGAAGCATTGATAGTGGCCCGGCTCCTCCGCGTGTGAGTAAGTATCCCAGTCCCCAGGTCTTGTTTGGGGGGGCAGGGATCTTTGTTTTTGGTCAATATTGGGTTTATTGATTGATTGGATTTGATTTTGATTGGATTTGATTGGTTTTGTATGTAGGCTCGGGGCAGCTAACAACCGTAGTAAAACAGCACATGACAATCCAATATTAAAACAGTTAAAAACCCTTATTGTAAAACCAAACAGACAGACATACCATGCATAAAATTGTAAAGGCCTAGGGGGAAAGAGTATCTCAGTTCCCCCATGCCTGGTGGCAGAGGTGGGTTTTAAGAAGCTTACGAAAGGCAAGGATTTTTTAATAGGAAAGTGAACCCAAGAACAAGGAGGCACAATCTGAAGTTGGTTGGGGGAAAGATCAAAAGCAACATGAGAAAATATTATTTGACTGAAAGAGAAGTAGATCCTTGGAACAAACTTCCAGCAGACGTGGTTGGTCAATCCACAGTCACTGAATTTAAACATGCCTGGGATAAACATATATCCATTGTAAGATAAAATACAGGAAATAATATAAGGGCAGACTAGATGGACCAGGAGGTCTTTTTCTGCCGCCAGTCTTCTATGTTTCTAAGGATTGATTGACTGATTGATTGATTGATTGATTGATTGATTGATTGGATTTACATGCCATCCCTCTATGAGGACTCAGGGCGGCTTACAACATATAAAAAGAACAGCAGAATGCAATCGCTAAATCCAATTAATTAAAACAAGCAAACAAAATCAATCATACCCCTTCGGACGACAGCCATACTAACATTCGTCGGCCAGGGGCTGAGATCTAATCGCCCCAAGCCTGGCAGCATAAATGAGTCTTAAGACTCTTACGGAAGGCGAGGAGGGTTGGGGCAATGCAAATTTCTGGGGGGAGCTGATTCCAGAGGACTGGGGCCCCCACAGAGAAGGCTCTTCCCCCTAGGTCCCACCAAGCGACATTGTCTAGTTGACAGGACCTGGAGAAGGTCGACTATGTGGGACCTAACCAGTCTCTGGGATTCATGCGGCAGGAGGCGGTCCCGCAGGTATTCTGGCCTGATGCCATGTAGGGTTTTATAGGTCTATAACCAACACTTTGAATTGAGTCCGGAAACCAAATGGCAGTCAATGCAGTCCGCGGAGTGTTGGAGAAACATGGGTGTGTCTATGGAGGCCCATGACTGCTCGCACAGGTGCAATGTCATTTGGTGGGCCCCAGGGGAAGAGCCTTCTCTGTGGTGGCCCCAGCCCTCTGGAACCAACTCCCCCCGGAGATTAGAATTGCCCCCACCTTCCCTGTCTTTCGTAAACTACTCAAGACTCATTTATACCGCCAGGCATGGGGGAGTTGAGATATTCCTTCCCCCTAGGCCATTACAAGTTATGCATGGTATGTTTGTGTGTATGTTTGGTTTTATAATAAGGGGTTTTAGTTGTTTTATTATTGGATTGTTGTGAGCCGCCCCGAGTCTACAGAGAGGGGCGGCATACAAATCCAATAAATTATTATTAAATTATTATTATTATTATTTTGCACAATTTGTAGTTTCCGAACGCTCTTCAAAGGTGGCCCCATGTACTTGTACCACATTACAGGAAATCCTCGACTTACGACCAGAGTTTGAGCCCAAAGCCTATGTCGCTAAGTGAGACCTATGTCCCTCCCCCTCACATTCCCACAGCTACGGCCCTGAAGATTCCCCAAAGGGTTTCAGGGCTGATATTTAAGTGAATCCTGCCCTGTTGGGGTGACCTTCCTTGCCAAATGTTATTAAGTGAAATCCTGCAAACGGTTAAGTCACTCACCCAGTTGTTAAGTGTGAATCTGGCTTTCCGCACTGGCTTGGCTCATCAGAAAGTCACAAAAGGGGATCACATGACACCCCCAGAGACACTGCAACCGTCATAAATGTGAATCAGTGGCCAGGTGTCCAAATTTTGATCACATAACCACGGACGGGGCTGTGGCAATGGTTGTAAGTCTGAAAAACGGTCATAAGTCCCTTTTTTCCAGTGCCGCTGTAACTGTGAACGGTCACTAAACAAATTAGTAACATCTGTAACGGCTGTTGCTGAGAATTTGGGGAGCTCAAGTCCAAAATATTAGGAGGCTAGCGTGGGAATGGCCCAGGAGGCCAACTCTGGAACCTTCTTGGTCACCTTAGAGCAGGGGTCTGCAACCTTGGCAAGTTTATGCCTCAACTCCCAGAATTCCTCAGCCATCTGACTGAGGAATTCTGCGAGTTAAAGTCCACAAGTCTTAAAGTGGTCAAGGTTGGAGACCCATGACTTAGATGACCCTTCTGGCCACTTCCAGCTCTATCATTCATGGCTGGTTGGGGAACTCTGGGGGTTGAAGTCCACAAGTCTTAAAGTGGCCAAAGATGGAGGCCCCTGACTTAGATGACCCTTCTGGCCTCTTCCAACTCTATCATTCATGGCTGGTTGGGGAACTCTAGGAGTTGAAGTCTTCCAGTCTTAAACTTGCCAAGATTGGAGACTCTTGACTTAGAGGCCAGAAAGTCAATGTTTTTTGTTGCTATCTTCCAGAATCGAAAAAAACCTTAATGCTGGGTTCGATTATCGGGGTGGCTTTGCTGCTCCTGGCCCTCACGGCGATGCTGAAGAAGTTCCTACCAACCTGGTAAGTAGGACCATCCCAGTGCAAGGCGTTCTTCTTCCTTGTCTCAAGAGGTTCTCAGAGCTGAGAAAAGAAGGGGAAGTATTGTAGCAGTTGCCTAAGAAGAAGGATGAAAGCAACTCCGGTTTCTTTTTCCAATTCTTTCTCTCTTCCGTCTCCAAAGGGCCACATCTTGGAGGCCTGGGCAGCTCTTCTTGCTTCGTCCATTTCAGAAGGACTGGAGGAAGGTGGTCCCGCCTCACAAACTGCTGATCGAAGGGTAGGCGACGAACCCTACGCAAGCGGCTTTCCTGGTGTACAACCGCCAGGGTTAGAACTGGCAGTGAAGGGATGGGCAGGAGCTGGTTACAGGCTAAGACTTGACCAAATAATTCTGAAGAAAATGTTAGGAGACCTCCAAAGGTGTCTATGCCACCAAAGATCAGAAGAAGACAAGCCATTCTGTGCTAGTCTACCCTGGACACTCTACGGACATGAAAATTGGACTCTAAAGAGGAAGGAGAAAATGGAAGGTTTTTGTCGTGGCCCACTCATGTCCGGTGCAATTAGTCATGGACCTGGAGGACGCCAAGACAGTGGAGATGAGGTACGAGAGTCCTGTGTTTCTGGCACCCGAGACTGACAGCGAAGGGGACGTGGTGTCAGAGGTTGAAGAGCAACCAGGGCCTTCTGCAGTTCCTGAGATGAGTGACTCAGGAGATGAGGAGAATCATCTACTGGATGTTAGGGTGTGCAGGGCCTCTAGGAGGCATGAGTGGTTTGCTAGAAAGAGGTTTACTTGTGAGTAGCACTGCTGGGCCCACTTGTGTCCGGTGCAATTAGTTATGGATCCAGAGGATGCTGAAATAGTGGAGATGAGATACATGTGTCCTGTGTTGCTGGCACCCAAGACTGACAGTGAAGAGGATGTGGTGTCAGAGGCTGGAGAGCAACCAGGGCCTTCTGCAGTTCCTGAGATGAGTGACTCAGGAGGAGAGGAGGAGCATCTACTGGATGTTAGGGTGCGCAGGGCCTCTAAGAGGCATGAGTGGTTTGCTAGGAGGAGGTTTACTCATGAATAGCATTGCTGGCTATTAGGCCATGCCCTCAAGACTGTTTAAGAGTGAGTTGCACCACACCTTGATGCAGAGAACAATGCAGTTTCAGAAAATCTAGTATCGGCTCTCGTATTCGGCTTGTGTTTAAAAAGAGCACGTTCTTGGATTTCTTATTTGAGCTCCAGGCTTCCAGCAGACCTCTAAGATATATGCTATTGAATCTTGCTCCGACCAGGTAATTATTGTCATATTATTCTCTTTCTGGGACTCTGGCCAGCTGATAAGACTTTATAATTAGATTGGTGAAGATTTTGCTACACTTCAATGCAAAGATGCCAGCCCTCTTGAGGGATCCATCATACTGGGGAAGGTGGATAGAAAGAGAAGATGATGGCCACTTGGCGATGGGCACACCGTCGGAAGGCCTGAAGGATGAGGTTGGGAACAGATCCTCCTGAACAAAATATGTCAGGTCAATAAGAACTGACCTGATGATAGATAGTCAATCCATGTGATGATACAGAAGTCCATAATGCTAGGAAAGTTGGAAGGAAGAGAAGAAGAGGAAGACCACCAGTGAGGGTGGATGTGCTCACAGTAATCGTGGTGTTGTCCTTGGAAACCTGAACAAGCAAATTAGGGACTAAACACCTTGGAGAAAATGTGAATGCTATGAGTCAACAATGATTTGATGGGAGTGTTGTGGCTGGTCCATGTCCTGCTCAGCTGATCATGGATTTTGAAGATCGAGAGATGGATGCATATTGGTATCCTACGCCAGTGTTCTTCGCACCCAGGTCTGGAAGTGGAGAGGACAAGGAGTTAGAGAGGGAAAGCCAACCAGCGATACCCCCAGAGGTGTTATCGAGTGACTCAAGGGATGATGACGAACCACTTATAGATAGATGCAAGAGTGCGCAGAACCATGTGAAGACAAGATTATTTGAGAAGGAAGAGGTTTGGGTGTGAATAGCTCTATAGAACACTTGGCCACACCTTGTAGCTATATAGGGGAAAGTCTTGTGAGAAATCCATGTTCCAACAATGGCTGGATGTGAACTCCAGAGTTTAAAGAGCACTTCTGCCTCAAAACAGCTTTAAATCATGCAATCTGCTTCTTCGGAGAGGCTACGGAGATGTATGAGTTGGTTGATTGACAGAATCACTTCAAAGAGACTTTCTTAAGGAGCTCTTGGATTCCAGACAGAGACTTTTTTATCTGAGAGTCATTAGTCTGGGAACACTGCTAGACTGGACTAAATATCCCTTTGACTTCTAACCATTTTATATCTTGGCGTTTTTAAGCAATATACACCACTGAACGAAATGAAGGGAATGCACTTAAACAACACAACACGACTCCAAGTCAATCAACCATCTGTGAAATCAAACTGTCCACTTAGGAAGCAACACTGATTGACAATCAATTTCACCTGCTGTTGGGCCATATTCAACTTTGTACGGAACAAAGGATTCAATGAGAATATTTCATTCATTCAGATCTAGGATGGGGTCTTGGAGGGTCCCCTTTACTTTTTTTTGAGCAGTCTACATCAATGCTATACTTGTCCGTTGGGGGATTGCAAGCTTGAATTCCTGTCGGTAGCTCGTCTAGACAAAACAGGAACTGGATTCTTATTGATTTATTTTTTCCGTCTGAACATGTGCATCATCTCTTTTTTTGGCTTTGCTTTTTTATTATTATTATTTTTACAAAAATTCATTATTGGCATGGAGCTCGCCCACGTGGCGCGCGCCTACACAGCGTGGGAGGGAGCGCTCCTTCAGCGAGGTAAGCTGGAATCCACCCCTACCTGCTTGACACTCTGATATCGGATGTTTTCTGGCAAACGTTTCGTGACCGGACTATGTAACATCATCAGTGTTGGGTTGCAAGGAGGAGGAGGAGGAAGATGAGGACCGTGGGATCCTTGGTAGTTTTCTTGCAGACATTTCATGATCCAACTAGGCAATAGCATCAATGCTCGAAGGAAGTGGGATTTTTGAGGTAGAGGAGGAGAGGGGAAGCAGAACATCTCATGACCCAACTAGGGAATATCATCAGTGCTAGAAGGAAGGACTATATACAGGAATTACTGTATACAAATAAGAGTGCTCTTTGTTTATGTTGTGGTTCGCTCTGGCCCAGCTCCTGCCCCAAGGACTGTGGATGTAGGGGAGACATCCACATGCTGCAGGCCTGTTTTGCCCCGGTGGAATCTGCTGATGAAGGCTCCTCTGACCAAGAAGACATGAGTGACAGGGAGGAGAGTGGGGCAGACAGCTCAGAAGGAGATCAATTATCTAGCTCCTCCTTGGATTCAGAACAAGAGTTAATGATACAGCCACGCATGCGGAGAGCGATGCATAGGCAGCAACAACTGAGAGATTATTATCAAAGAAAATGAGGCCACCTGTGGTTGGGTGGGGCTGTGGTCATTAGTGAGGCTGCTATAAAGAGCAGCCTGTGGGTTTGGCCATTGAGGATTATCTGATCGTTGTGTTTCGTGACTGCCTTGCTGACTTTGACTTTTTATCAAACTAAACTAAACTGAAACTAAAGCAGAGCAAAGTGTGTTTCACTTTGTGAAAGAAGAAGGACTGTGAATTGCCTCACAGCTGCAATCTAAGTATCACAGAACTGATAAGGGACTTGTACCAATTACCAGTTTGGTTGGAGGCCAGTGCTCTTTGCTATACCAAAAGAGGGCTTGGTTTAAGGGAATTTTCATTATAAAGAACATTGTTTTGAATTTTCAAACGTTTGTGTGTGTCTGAAATTTGTACCTGTGAATTTGTGGGAGGATTTTACCAGAGCCCGACAGAACATAATGCTATTGATATTTCTAAGCGTGGTGGTTTTCTTGCAGACCAGTAGTAGGTTCTAAACCCTATTGTAACCGTCGGCTCGTGCACACATGCAATATTTCTGCAGACAAGTCCCGGGGGGAGGCGCAACCTCCCGCTGCCCCTGCTACGGGTTCACAGAACTGGGCCAAACTGGGAGCAAACCACCGCTGGTGCAGACATTTCATAACATCACTACCAGTGCTGCGGCGGTACTTAGTACTCCGCTCTCTTTTAGCACTAATGCCGATGTTTAGTTGGGTCATGCAATGTCTTCGAGAGAATGCTGGGAGTTGAAGTCCACAAGTCTTAAAGTCGCCAAGTTTGGGGACCCCTGTAAAGCTAGACGGAAGCTCCACCAACCTTTCTCTCTTTTGCAGGATTAGATACGGAGGATTGCTCAAGGAGAAAGTGTCTCCGGAACCCATGGATACTGCTTTTGAAAGCACTGTGAGTATCCTGGAGGGGTCTGTAATATGGCAAATGATTTAGCTTTACTAGATAAATGGTCAAAGCAATGGAAACTGCAGTTTAATGTTTCCAAATGTAAAATAATGCACTTGGGGAAAAGGAATCCTCAATCTGAGTATTGCAGAGAAGTATTTAGGGGTAGTGATCTCTGACAGTCTCAAAATGGGTGAGCAGTGTGGTCGGGCAGTAGGAAAAGCAAGTAGGATGCTTGGCTGCATAGCTAGAGGTATAACAAGCAGGAAGAGGGAGATTGTGATCCCCTTATATAGAGCGCTGGTGAGACCACATTTGGAATAATACTGTGTCCAGTTCTGGAGACCTCAACTACAAAAAGATATTGACAAAATTGAACAGGGCCAAAGACAGGCTACAAGAATGGTGGAAGGTCTTAAGCATAAAACGTATCAGGAAAGACTTAATGAACTAAATCTGTATAGTCTGGAGGACAGAAGGAAAAGGGGGGACATGATTGAAACATTTAAATATGTTAAAGGGTTAAATAAGGTTCAGGAGGGAAGTATTTTTAATTGGAAAGTGAACACAAGAACAAGGGGACACAATCTGAAGTTAGTTGGGGGAAAGATCAAAAGCAACGTGAGAAAATATTATTTCACTGAAAGAGTAGTAAATCCTTGGAACAAACTTCCAGCAGACGTGGTTGGTAAATCCACAGTCACTGAATTTAAACATGCTTGGGATAAACATAGATCCATCCTAAGATAAAATAAAGAAAATAGTATAAGGGCAGACTGGATGGACCATGAGGTCTTTTTCTGCCGTCAGTCTTCTATGTTTCTATCTCCAACCCTTCAATGAGTCAGGTGATGTATATTATGAGGGTGATTGGTAGATGTTTGTGGTTGTGCATGTGGGTGAGGTAGGGGGTTGTTGAGCTTGCAATTGAGGTAGTGGTTGGGGTAATTTATCACAAGAAGAGTCCTTCACTCCTCCGCTCACAACAAAATACTTTATTCCACCAGACTCGAAATACTGGCGAGTTTTGATTTTTTGCTCCCGTTCATGCACCGAAGCAAAAAAAAAAAAAAACACCGAAATCTCACACCCTCCTGCATCTTCTCATGAGATTTGTTCCCTGCACATGTGGCAAAGCTGTGTGCCTATCACAGCAGCGATAAGTTGGAACCCCTGCCTAGTCCTAGTGCTTGAGGTCCAGGGCAGAGTCTGGGTCTTTGGTCAGTGGCCGAAGAGAAAACCATTTGCAAATCTGTAACTGACCTCTGAAACCCTCCTTGGAATGGTTGACATTAAAGTCTAATTATGCCCTCTTGGTATCCCCCCCCCCACGTCCAATTCCCCCTCTGGTGCCTTTGTGTGACAGATTCTCCATTTGTAGGGATCGGTGGCAGAATCCATTGAGGAGCCCACAGAAGGATTGGCAGGAAAAGATCCAACCCTGAACCGGATCTGAATCAGGACTGTGTGATTTATTGGACGACTTCCCCCCCTCCCCCCTCCCCTGCTATTTCCACCGTGAAAGACAACACCCCGTTTCTCTTGCGGATGCTCAGCTCTGAGTTGCTCTGGGACTCCAGAAAGAGAGTGGGCATAAAATATTAGCCACGTGATACCGTTCTAAGGAGTCGGTTGCTTTTTTTTCCATGACCATCCCCAGCTGGGATGGGGGGAAACTGGAGGGAAGCACCCCAAGTTGAAAGAGAAGTTTAAAAATAAATCAAGGGTGGAATTTCTGGGTAAGGACAGAGAGAGAGAGACAGAAAGACAGACACTCGAGTTGAAGCCCAGAGATAAAGACCAAGTCATATTCCTAAGAGAGAGAGAGAGAGAGAGTCTGGTATAGAGACCTGAGAAAATAGATGGATAGATACTTAGATGACAACACACACACACTCGTAGCATATTTTTGCTGAATTGAAAATGGAGACTAGCATACAGTGGCACCTCTACTTAAGAACTTAATTTGTTCCATGACCAGGTTCTTAAGTAGAAAAGTTTGTAAGAAGAAGCAATTTTTCCCATAGGAATCAATGTAAAAGCAAATAATGGGAGCGATTGGGGAAACCACAGGGAGGGTGGAGGCCCTGTTCCCTCCCAGGAGACTCCTAGAGAGGCCCCACGGAGGCTTCACTCTGCCTTTTCTGGCCCTGTTTCCTCCCAGGAGATTCCTGGAGAGGCCCCACAGAGGATTCTCCTCACCTTTTCCGGCCCTGTTTCTTCCCAGGAGATTCCTAGAGAGGCCGCACAGAGGCTTCTCCTCAACTTTTCCGGCCCTGTTCCCTCCCAGGAGATTCCTAGAGAGACCCCACAGAGGCTTCACTCTGCCTTTTCCGGCCCTGTTTCCTCCCAGGAGATTCCTAGAGAGGCCCCACGGAGGCTTCTCCCTGCCTTTTCCAGGTACAGTTTCGGAGGCTCGGGATTGTAAGTGCAAAATGGTTCTTGAGAAGAGGCAAAAAAATCGTGAACACCCGGTTCTTACCTACAAAAGTTTGTAAGTAGAGGCCTTCTTAGGTAGAGGTACCACTGTAGATCTATTTCAAGGCTGTTTCTTCTCATCAGCTAGCCATACCCTCTCCAGGATTTGAACCTACAGCTTCTAGGCCACAGGATCTCCTCTTTTCAGTTTTTTTCGACAGAAAAAACATATACTGCATATGTTTCAAATTCCAGGTTGAAATCTCAGTAAGGGTATAAGGCTACTTGATGAGGACAAATATGCCCGAAATGGATCTATAGTAGTCTCCCTTCCTTTTCATTATCAGCAAAAATATGTTACATATATACATACATGTTTTTGCTGATGTGAAAAAGGAAGGGAGTCTGTTATTGATCTATTTCGACCTTGTTTGATCTCATCAGACAGACACACTGGGATTTGAATTTGTAACCTTCTGCATAGATGATGGATGGATGGATGTAGATAGACAGAAGACAGATAGACAGACAGACTATACATAAATATATCTAGCAAAAAAAAATGACAACACTGTGTATCCCACAATTGTAATGTTACGTTTTTCTCTTTTATTGGGGAAAAAACCCACTATTTTTAGAAAACGGCAGTTTATGCAAGAAACAAAAAGAGAGACTTTTCTACCTCTTTTTTTAAAAAAACTGCATGGATAAAATGCACCAAAAAAAGGGACAAAGCAGAGATGGAAAATATTTTTTTAAATCATCGACTGTTTTTCCTTTTGCAGGCAGTCCTCGACTTACAACAGTTCATTTACTGACCATTTGAAGTTAACTTGAAAGCTGTAACAATTCACTTAACAACGGTAGCAAGAAAGATCGTAAAATGGGGCAGAGCTCACTTAACAAGTGTCTCGCTTAGCAACAAGAAATTTTGGGCTCAGTTGCAGTCGTTAAGTCGAGGAGCCCCAGTATCTTCAACCCTCCAAAATCAAACTCCCGCGCCCCAAAATAGATTTCTAAAAAGTGGACAAATCAGTTAAACGACAGACATAATTGAAAAACACAGCCACGATTAACTAAACAGTCGTTCCCTGCCGAAATCAAATCCTGATTCAGCCTTTGATTGTTTGACAATGCCTGCGGAATCTAAAAAAATAAAACAAAATTGAATAATAATAATAATAAAAACACATTAGGCTCAATTTTTCCCATTCCAAAATTGCTTTGCGAATCGAGGTTCCCAAAGCCTTAAAAGGTTTTGTAGCTCAGGGTCGAACTGGGGGTGGGGGTCCTTGGTGCTTTCTAGAGCTCAGTGATTTTCTTGTGGATGTTGTCATGACCCAACTAGGGAACGACATCAGTGTGGTGGGGAGGCCGCACAAACGTGAGGTTACTTCCTTTGGTGACCAAAGGCAAGAAAATCGCCAAGCTCGGGCGGCACCAAGGATGTTATAGCAATAGCACTTAGACTTATATACCGCTCCACAGTGCTTTCCCAGCCCTCTCTAAGCGGTTTACAGAGAGTCAGCCTCTTGCCCCCAACAATCTGGGTCCTCGTTTGACCCACAAAGGAAGGAGGGAAGGCTGAGTCCACCTGGAGCCAGTGGTGAGATTTGAACTGCTGAACTACAGATAGCAGTTAGCTGAAGGAGCCTGCAGGGCTGCACTCTAACCACTGTGCCACCCCGACTTTAAGATGTTGATCTTAAAAAGCAGGGGTGTCGACTTTGGCAACTTCTAAGACTTTGGGGGGACTTCAACTCCCAGAATTCCCCATGGCTGGAGGATTCTGGGAGTTGAAGTCCAGAAGTCTTAGAAGTGGTCAAGATAGGACAATCCGTGGTCTAAAGGGAAGCAAAACCCACTCAAAACTTAGATCCTGAAGTCTGCTTTGCGGGTCCTGGATTGAAATCCTCTTTTCCTGGGGGGGAAAAAGGGGAATGGACCAAGAGAGGGAGGGAGGGAGAGAAAGGAAGGAAGGAGGGAAGGTTTCAGGACAAAATGAAGGAAGGTTGCTGTACGTTGTGACTTTGATTGCTTTATTGACTTTTAAAGCTCAGCATGATCTAATTGGGAAGATGGCCCACAGCTTATTTCAGCTTCTTTTCCATCATGAGGCTGTCGTGGAGCTTGGAGACTTCGGGTTCGAAGGTTTCCATTACTAAGGTCCCATTGCCGTCGAAGAATTTGGCGATGGATCGGGTGAACTCCGCCTCTCGCTGCTGCTTGCTTCGGCCACCGATGAATGTCATCTTCAGGCTGTATTTGTCATCAAACCTGCAAAAATGGACGTGGCGCAGACAGGGCGGGTCAGGGGGGGAACCACCCAGCCGGCAACACTGGGGGTGCATTCCCAAAATCAAAAGAATGAAGTGAAATATAAATGATAAAACAATGCAACATGAACTAACATCAAACACAAAGTAATAGGATACAAAACAATGTAATGTAAAATAAAATGCAAATAAATAATACAATATAAAGTGAAATTTTTTAAAAATGAACAAAATATAAAATAAAATAAAAAAATACAAAATAACATATAATACAATAGAATCTGCCCTTCTCCAAATAAACTCAGGGTACAGCATACAACAATAGAAGAAAATACAATAATAAAAATATACAGTAATACCTCATGATACGAACTTAATTGGTGCAAGGAGTCAATTAATCCGTGCAACCAACCCCCCCCCCCCCCCGCAAAAAAACGGCTTTCGGCGACTGCTGGGAAGCCGCGCGGCTGTTTTAAAAGGTGACAGCTGGCCTGGGGGGCTTCCCAGCACCCCCCAAAACCCAGGTTCGGGGTTCGGGGGGGTGCTGGGAAGCCCCCCAGGCCAGCTGCGACCTTTTCAAACGGCCGCGAGGCTTCCCAGCTGTCTCCGAACGCCGAACGCGGAAGTTCGGCTTTGGCGTTCGGGTGTTTTAAAAGGTGACAGCTGGCCTGGGGGGCTTCCCAGCACCCCCCCGAACCGAACCCGGGTTTCCGAAAAATTTTGCCTCTTCTTACGAACTTTGTTCGAGTTACGAACCAGCGTTCGGGAGGCTTCTGGGAAGCCCCGCCGCCCGGCTGTCACCTTTTAAAACAGCCGCGCCGCTTCCCAGCAGTCTCCAAACGCCGGTTCGTAACTCGAAAAAAGTTCGTAAGAAGAGGCAAAATTTTTCTGAACCCTGGGTTTGTATCACGAGTTGTTCGTAAGACGAGGGGTTCGTATCTTGAGGTACCACTGTAGTTTAAAACCCCAATATAAGCAACATTTAACCAATCTCTCACTTAACCACATAATTTGGGGCTCCATTGTGAATAGAATAGAATTCTTTATTTGCCAAGTGTGGTTGGACACACAAGGAATTTGTCTTTGATGCAGATGCTCTCAGGGGACATAAAAGTGAAGATAAATTCATCAAGAATCATGAGGGACAACACTTCATGATTGTCATAGGGGTCATATAAGTAATCAGGAAGCAATCAATATTAATATAAATTGTAAGGATATATTGTAATGGTTTTTATAAGCTGGTGTTATATTTGCACATGATTGTATGTGATATGTCTTTACTTTGTTTTTTTAAAGTTACGTATTTTTTTCCGTTTGTTCAATTTTGTCGGTGTGTGTATATAATTTCTATGTTTTTAAAGGGAAATTCAATAGACTTATTTAAAAAAAAAGAAAAGATACATTCGTCAAGAATCATAAGGTATAACACTTAATGATAGTCTGGTTACATATAAGGAATCCAATTATACTAGGAAACAATATCAATATAAATCATAAGGATACAAGAAACAAGTTAGTCCTGGGAAAGAGGGGGGGGGGGAGGGGGGGCCTTTACCTTTTGAGGCTGGAGGAAAGCTGCCAGATGTCATCGGGGTCCATGCCTGTGGGGTCTTTCCTGTGCGCTACCAGGAAGATGCTCTTCTCCTTGTACGAGGTATAGATGGTCAGGATTCCCATCATCACGAAATACGTTGGGCCGGGTTAAGGAAACGACACCACGGCCAGAGACAGAATCCCGAGGGACCTTCGGAGAGCATCTAGTCCAACCCCCTGCCCAAACCAGGAGACCTTATACCCGTGGCGGTGAACCTTTCTTCCCTCGGGTGACAAAAGAGCATGCCACAACCACAATTCAATGCCTGGGGAGGATTTAAACAGCTTTCCCCACTTGATAAGTTTATTCTAATTTGGGATTAGGAGCCGCCCAGAATTGGTTAAGAAGACCACGTGAGAAACGTGAGAAAATATTAGGTAACGTGAGAAAATATTACTTTACTGAAAGAGTAGTAGATGCTTGGAACAAACGTCCAGCAGATGTGGTTGGTCAATCCACAGGAACTGAATTTAAACATGCCTGGGATAAACATATATTCATCCTAAGATAAAATACAAGAAATAAAACTGTTATTTTAGACTTAATATTAGATTTGTCATTGTATATTGTTTTTATCACTGCTGTGAGCTGCCCCGAGTCTGCGGAGAGGGGCGGCATACAAATCTAATAAATAAAAATAAATAAATAAAATAAATAGTGTAAGAGCAGACTAGATGGACCAGGAGGTCTTTTTCTGCCGTCAATCTTCTATGTTTCTAACACGGGTGGCTATGTAAGGGCATAAATCAAAATTAATTTCAGTTAAAAGAAAAAACCCTGAAGGAATGGAGACCACCCATCTGTAGTGGTCAGACTTACGACCACTGGTTTACTGATCCAAGTTACAACTCCACCCGCAAGAACAACCTGGGGGTGTGTGTGGGAAGAGAGATAAATGAGATAAACCCGCTTACTTTCCACTTGAAAGTAGCCAGAGGGTCAGATTTGGGAAGTTCGGCTAACCTTAAACCTGCCCCCCCCCCCCCCCCAAAAAAAAGGACACCTGGGACCTCATCTCAGGGCTTCCTGGTGGCCCAACCAAACAACCAGTGAAGGATGGAAAGGGAAGAATTCTCTTTCGAGCAGTGGGAAAAAGGATATGACACCACGCAGACGGCCAGCACCGGCTTTGATTCCGGGAAGGGGTGAAGGTAATCCCATATTAAAGCCACGATGGCGAAGAGGCAGGAGATGGTGCAGATGATAAGGCGCCCGTCGATCAAGCAGAAGTTCTCGACATATTTATATTTTTCCAAAAGGACCTGGTTGGGAAAGGAGAGACCACGTCAGTCCAGGATTTGCCCCCTCGAAGGGAAGGAAGGGGTTCCCTGATGTCTGTGGGGCCTGTCAGGGTTGGAATGTGGGGAGGGGAGGGTCTCCGAGCCAGGTGGGTTTCTCGCAGACGTTTCGTGACCCATCTGGGGAACCATCATCAGTGCTAAGGAGGAGGAGGGTTTGCAGGGAGGAGGAAGAGGACTATGAGGTCCTTGGTGGTCTCTGTGTTTGGGGTTTTCTTACAGATGTTTTGTGACCCAACTGGGGATCTTTGTTAGTACTATGTACATAACTGGCTGGGTTTGGCAATATATAAACAAACAAATAGTATATGCTTAAATGTATTGAAACACTATAGTTTTAAGAGTTAGTGTTACAGACGGCCACCAGAGGGAGCCAGAAGCATGATTCTCTCTCTCTCTCTGCTATTTCTATTATGTTCTATGTGACTGCTGTAATAAGAACTGTGTGTTAAATGCTGGTTTATGTACAGTAATACCTTGTCTTACGAACCTAATTGGTTCCGGAAGGAAGTTCGTAAGGCAAAAAGTTCGTAACACGAAACAATGTTTCCCATAGGAAACAATGTAAAAGCAATTAATGCATGCAAGGGGGGAAGCGCCGCCGCCCACCTGTCACCTTCTGAAAGACGTCCTTCCTGGTCGGCCGAAACGTGGCCTCCAGGAAGGACGTCTTCGTGATGTCAAAGCTCCGCCCATGGAATTCCCTATTGGGATTCCCCACATCCGTTTCAGCCTCAAGATTGGCCGAAAACGCCACTGCTGATTGAAAAAACGGCACTCCGCCGGGCAGCGGCACCCGGCTGTACCCTTCTGAAACAGCCGGGCGCTTCTCGGCGGCCTCAGGAACCCGAACCCGAACTTTTGCCGAACCTCCGGGTTTGGGAGAACGCCAAGAAGCCCCCCGGCTGTTTCAGAAGGTGACAGGCGGGCGGCGGCGCTTCTCGGCGGCCTCCCGAACCCAAAATGTTCGGCAAAAGTTTGGGTTTGGGTTCGGAAGAACGCCGAGAAGCCCCCTGGCTGTTTCAAAAGGTGACAGCCGGGCGGCGGCGCCCAGTGGAGTGCCATTTTGCAATCTGCGGTAGGTTCGTAAATCGAAAAAAGTTCGTAAGAAGAGGCAAAAAATTTCCGAACCCCTGGTTTGTATCTCGAAATGTTTGTATCACGAGGTACCACTGTATTTGTAAGCCAAACAAGTAAGACTTACACTTTTGTATATGTATTGACTGATTTACCTATGTATAACTAGGACTGTTCTAGGCGAAGATATTTGCCAAAGTAAATAATATTTTATACACTAATTTATCTGGATTGTATTACTGAACCATTACTCGAATCTCTGGACTACCAGCTGGATATCTCCTAGAACTCCATGTTTCCTCTGTGTGTGTGTCTCTGACAACTCAGAGAACCATCTTCATCAGTGCTGGGTGGAAAGGACTGGGGTTTGCAGAGAGGAAGAACAGGAGGAGGAGGAGGAGGAGGAGGAGGAGGAGATAGAGATTGTGGGATTGTTTTCTTACCAATGTTTTGTGACTCAATTGGGGAACATCATCAACGCTAGAAGGGAGTGGGGTGTGCAGAGAGGAGGAGGAGGAGAAAGAGAAGGAGGAAGAGGATGACTATAAGGTCATCTTCAGTGGTGTAAGGGAATGGGATTTGAGGAGTGGAGGAAGAGAAGGAGAAAGAGGAGGGGGAGGACTGTGGGGTCCTTAAGTGCTCTGAGAACCTGGTGGTTTTCTTGCAGACGTTTCATCGTCCAATTAGGTAACCTCTTCAGTGCTATAAGGGAGTGGGATTTGTGGAGTGGAGGAGGCAGAGAAAGAGGAGGAGGAGGAGAAAAAGAAGAAGAGGAGAGGGAGGACTGGGGGGTCCTTAGGTGCTCTCTGAGTGGGGTTGTTTTCTTGCAGACATTTCATGACCCAGCTATGTAACATCAGTGTAAAAAGGGAGCAGGGTTTGTTTGCTGTGAGGGAGGCAGATCAACCACTTGAAGGGGATGAAGAGGAACACACATATACTACACAATCATACAGATATTCCAAGCTGACCAGCATGGAAACAAAGTCTGGGGGGGTGGGGGGCTGGGGGAATTATTAGGAAAAACATCGGAAGTGTTTGGGGGGGTGGGAGAGTCCATCTGTTCCAAAAGAGAGGAGGGTTCTTTTTTTACCTTTTTGGCGGAGTCATCCAGCGAATTCTTCACCGCTGACCCGTCCCATTTGTCCACTTTCACGGGTTTGTCATCGATTTTCCACTGTGAAGCAAAAAAGAGTTTAGAAACGAATTCAGAAATAAAAAATAAATTTAGGGGTAGGGGAGGAGAAGGTGGCAAATGTTTCCTCACTTCCACCCCGTGTTGGTTTTAACACAAAATTAAATTGAAACAACTGAATTCTGCTTGGTAGGTTGTGTGAAGAATGTAGTTATTGACAAGAACTACTCTGGATCCGGTTGTGAAGTTCAGATTTAACAACATGACTGGTGCTGGTGAACAGACACATAGGTTTTTCTTAGCGATTACATCAGAATTTAGGCACCCAGAATGAGCTTTTGTACAAAGCATAGCATCAGTACAATGATGAAACATGCAAGCTTGCAAAATACAGATGTCTTTATATAGGCACAAGAAGAGTTTTTTCCCGAATGCCATCACTCTGCTAAACAAATAATTCCCTCAACACTGTCAAACTATTTATTAAGTCTGCATTACTATTACTACTAGTTTTTTCTCATCATCCCTATCACCCATCTCCTCCCACTTACGACTGTATGACTGTAACTTGTTGCTTGTATCCTTGAGATTTTTATTAATATTGTTTCCTGTTTGCTTATTTGCACCCTATGACAATAATGAATTGTTGTACTTCATGATTCTTGATAAACATATCTTTTCTTTTATGTACACTGAGAGCGTCTGCACCAAAGATAAATTCATTGTGTGTCCAACCACATTTGGCCAATAAAGAATTCTATTCTATTAGATAAATAAAATAATAAATAAATAAATTCTTTTTTAGCGACCATTTAGCAGCCTGCACTGGCTGCCGATCGGTTTCCGGTCACAATTCAAAGTGTTGGTAATGACCTTTAAAGCCCTACATGGCATTGGGCCAGAATACATCCGGAACCGCCTTCTACCGCACGAATCCCAGCAGCTGATAAGGTCCCACAGAGTTGGCCTTCTCCGGGTCCCGTCGACCAAACAATGTCGTTTGGCGGGCCCCAGGGGAAGAGCCTTCTCTGTGGCGGCCCCGGCCCTCTGGAATCAACTCCCCCCAGAGATTAGAACTGCCCCCACCCTCCTTGTCTTTCGCAAATTACTCAAGACCCACCTTTGTCGCCAGGCATGGGGGAGTTAGGATATTCCTTCCCCATGGCCATTACAAGTTATGTATGGTATGTTTGTGTGTATGTTTGGTTTTTATAATAAGGGTTTTTAGTTGTCTTATTAAATTGGATTGTTACATGCTGTTTTTTATCATTGTTGTTAGCCGCCCCGAGTCTGCGGAGAGGGGCGGCAGACAAATCCAATAAATAATAATAATAATTCAAAGCTGCAGCAGTATTGAAAAAAAAAAGGTGACTTGGGCTGTTTTTCATGCTTACGTCCATTGAAATATCGTGCCGGTCATGGGATCGGAAAGGGCTGGCTACTGGCTTGGATTTACGAAAATCGCCTTGTCTCTATTCACAACCTTTTGCCTGGCAAAGCCAATGAGCAAGCCAGGTTCACCTAATAATCGCACAAAAAATTTAACCAC
The DNA here is from genome assembly GCF_031021105.1 of Erythrolamprus reginae. Lineage (NCBI taxonomy): Eukaryota > Metazoa > Chordata > Lepidosauria > Squamata > Dipsadidae > Erythrolamprus > Erythrolamprus reginae. The sequence continues at coordinate 1,643,230 of NC_091953.1, forward strand.
TTTTGTGTGTTTCCCTGAACACCTGTGGCAAGAAATGTCGTAAAACGGGGCAAAAGACACTTAAAGAACCGTCTTCCGTGGCGATGGAAATTACAAGGCTCAATTGTGGTCACAAGCTGAGCATTAACTCGTATAGGACCACAGCCTGCTGGAGTCCATCAAGTAATGTTTCCAAATGTAAAATAATGCACTTGGGGGAAAGGAATCCTCAATCTGAGTCTTGCATTGGCAGTTCTGTGTTAGCAAAAACTTCAGAAGAGAAGGATTTAGGGGTCGTGATTTCTGACAGTCTTCAAATGGGTGAGCACTGTGTGGTCGGGCAGTAGGGAAAGCAAGTAGGATGCTTGGCTGCATAGCTAGAGGTATAACAAGCAGGAAGAGGGAGGTTGTGATCCCCTTATATAGAGCGCTGGTGAGACCCCATTTGGAGTACTGTGTTCAGTTCTGGAGACCTCACTTACAAAAAGATATTGACAAAATTGAACGGGCCACAAGAATGGTGGAAGGTCTTAAGCATAAAACGTATCAGGAAAGACTTCATGAACTCAATCTGTCTAGTCTGGAGGACAGAAGGAAAAGGGGGACACGATCAAAACATTTAAATATGTTAAAGGGTTAAATAAGGTTCAGGAGGGAAGTGTTTTTAATAGGAAAGTGAACACAAGAACAAGGGGACACAATCTGAAGTTAGTTGGGGGAAAGATCAAAAGCAACATGAGAAAATATTATTTTACTGAAAGAGTAGTAGATCCTTGGAACAAACTTCCAGCAGACGTGGTTGGCAAATCCACAGAAACTGAATTTAAACATGCCTGGGATAAACATAGATCCACCCTAATCTTCTATGTTTATTAATGTCTAACGTCGCTTCATCTCACTTCTCATTCTGGCGTTTCTTCCTGCTACCGGTTGACTTCCTGTTGCTGGCTTCAAAGAAAGACACATCATCCTTTCGGAAACCCAACGGCCATATCAGAATCCAAAAGCAAGTTTACCACCCGATTTGACTTTTTGTTTTTTAAAAAGGTTAGAATTAAGTTGTCCTCCCAGACCGTTGATGGTTGAGGGTTTTTTGTCCTCTAAAAATGTCCTCTAAGGCAGTGTTTCCCAACCTTGGCCACTTGAAGATATCTGGACTTCAACTCCCAGAATTCCCCAGACATACACATAAATATTAAAAAAAAACCTGCGCACAATGTAAGGGATAATATACTAAAGTTACAGTAAAACTACTCTCTCCCTGTAGCTGTTAACTTAAATCACATAGTTATTAAGTGAAACCAACTTCTCCCTTTGTCAAAGAGTTGCAGAAATAGCAGTAGCAATAGCATTCAGATTTATTCACCACTTCACAGTGCTTTTACAGCCCTCAGATCTACAGATTTATAGAGAGTCAGCATATTGCCGCCAACAATCTGGATCCTCATTTTACCCACCTCGGAAGGATGGAAGGCTGACTCAACCATGAAAGTTTAGAACTAAGACGCCTTAAACAAGATCTAAGTATTGCCCACAAGATCATATGCTGCAACGTCCTGCCTGTCGGCGATTACTTCAGCTTCAACCACAACAACACAAGGGCACACAACAGACTTAAACTTAATATTAACCACTCCAAACTTGACTGTAAAAAATATAACTTCGGTAACCGCCGAGTTGTTGAAGCGTGGAACTCATTACCGGACTCCATATTGTCATCCCCAAACCCCCAACACTTTACCCTTAGATTATCCACGGTTGACCTATCCAGATTCCTAAGAGGTCAGTAAGGGGTGAGTACAAGTGCACTAGACTGCCTTCCGTCCCCTGTCCTATTGCTCTCCTATATCTCCTATTCCTTTCTTCTATTCCTATATCTCTTCTTCTATTCTTTCATTCATATGTTCTATTACTATATCTTCTTTTCTATTCTTTCTTAGATATATTTTACTATGAGTATCTCCTCTATAACCTTCATCATGTATTTTACTATGTGTATATAGATATACACCCACTAAAACCCTCATTGTGCATTGGACTAACTAACTAACTAACTAACTAAATAAATAAATAAATAAATAACAATAAATGAGGCAGTGGTGAGATTTGAACAGCTGAACTACAGCTAGCAGTTAGCTGAAGTAGCCGGCTGTGCTGCACTCTAACCATTGCGCCACTCCGGCTCTTACAGATAGATGGATGGATGGATGGAGAGAGAGAGGTAGGTAGGTAGATAGATATGGCAATAGCAATAGCATTTACTTACCTGCCGCTTCATAGTGCTTTTACAGCCCTCTCTAAGCAGTTTACAGAATCAGCCTCTTGCCTCCAACAATCCGGGCCCTCATTTGACCCACCTCGGAAGGATGGAAGGCTGAGTCAACCTGGTTCCTACTAAGGTTCGATCTGCCAAACTGCTGGCACCCAGTGATCAGCAGGGGTAGCTTGCAGTACTGCGCTCTAACCACTGCACCACCGAGGCTCTCTGCAAATGTCATAAATAC